>NC_043716.1:16815374-16992535 GCF_006229205.1 Suricata suricatta | reverse complement strand
GTGAAGCCAGCCCTATATGGTGACCTGGGCAGGGCCCTTAATGAGGGGACAGAGCTGGAGTCAGCTCTGTCACTGCCTCCTATGTGATCTAGGGCCAGGCCCTTTCTTCCCTGGACCTCAGTTTCCCAATCTGTACAATGGTCAGGTTGGACCTGTTGTCACATACGGTCCTTCCAACTCTGATGGATCCCTTCTGACCTACCCAAAAAATTAGTTCAAAGATCATCTGCCCCCTTTATCTCTCACTCTCCATTTGAAGGTCATATTTCTGGGCAAGAACAGAGTGGACCCTGGGGTGCATAGCACTCATGCCCAAGGCAGCTGAGGTGGGTGTCCTGTAGCCCCATGAGTCAGGGATGTGGGACTGGGGAAGTGTCCAGCCACTGGACATAATTGCTACTGCTGACCATCCCTCTTCCAAACAGGAAGTGGCTGGGGTGGGGGCTTCCCTGGCATCCCAAAGTCACAGATTTATGGGCCCATAAAAGGGCCCAGTGCCCATTAACTCTGCTCGTCAGACGACACAGCCTTGACTCCTAGAAGGGACCATCATGGGAGTTGAAGGTGAATCCCCAGCTGGCTGGTCTGGTGGCTCGAGAATCTTCCCTCATGACCCCAGGAGCCTTGGGGGGCAGATCTCAACCAGCCCCCTGCCCCAGACCAGCTGCCCCCGACAAGGGCTCCCGCAGCTCCTGCCAGCAACTTGCCATGACGCTGGCATCGGGACCCAGTTCTGCTGGGCGTGATTCAGCCTGGCTGCTCCCTGGGGCAAGAGAGCCAGGGAGGAGGGAGTGGCCAGCCCTCCTTAACCAGAAACTACAAGCTGAAAGGGAAAAGGGACCAGGGGCTGAGGGAATGGGGGCCCCACTGGCTGGAGCAGATGTCCTGCCCATAGCCAGCCCCTACTGGGCCCAGGACTGTCACAGAGGCTGTCACAGAGCTGGAGGTGGGGAGGAGGGGGGTGCCCACTGGCACCCCCGCCACCGCCTCTCACCCAACTGAGTCAGCCTAATGGTTTTTACAACCCTCCCTGAGCACAATTACCGCACTGGTGGCATGACCGGGCCTCCTAATGGGTGTTTATTCTGTTGGCACGAGCCCCCCCAACTCCCCACCTGAGGGCTGGCCCCCCCAGGCCACGCCCCCCTGGCACACTCATGTGAACACTCACACCCACACACGCATGCACTCATGGGTACCCCCACACACCCAGGGAGACTTTCTCACATGCACATCCTCAGGCTCAAGGGAATTTGCGGCCCCACACCCAGGCGACAGAATCACACCAGGGAGACGTACTCAGGGACAAGGAGGGCACGTACACATAGTCAGTCTCCCCCTCCCTCCATCACCAAAACCCAGATATTCACACAGCATGTGTGCAACAGGTGCACACAGCCAAACACAACCTCGCCCCGCTTTCTTTGCTTCTGAGTTTGCCCGAGCACAGATGAGGCAGACCCAGGAAAGGGACATTCCGTAGCTTCCTCCTCATTCCAAAGTTGGCATCTGAGATCCGAGTAGTGAGTTCCCTTTCCACAGAGGGGTCCCAGCACAGGCCAGAGGACCCGGGGGGAGTGGTCCAACTCCAGATAGGGAACAGGGACCTCCCTTTGTGAATCACCCCAACAATCCTCTGAAGGGTCGCCAGAAGAGGGGGCAGGATGAAGGCAGATTTTGAATGAAAATGGTTTGCAGTCAAGATCCCTGCCCACCACTGAAGGGTGCCAAGCATGGTGCTGAGGAAGACAACAAGCTCCTGACGGGTGGTGGTTCTGTGCCCAGAGGGAGCAGAAAGAACTTCCTGGAGTCCAGACCCCACTCGGGCCACTTGACCCCCTCCTGAATTCTTGCCTTGCTCCACCCCGGTAGACGGCGCCCGATGGCTGGAAGAATTCTGTTCGCCACAACCTCTCTCTCAACAAGTGCTTTGAGAAGGTGGAGAACAAATCAGGAAGTTCCTCTCGCAAGGGCTGTCTGTGGGCCCTCAATCCAGCCAAAATCGACAAGATGCAGGAGGAGCTGCAGAAGTGGAAGAGGAAAGACCCTATCGCTGTGCGCAAGAGCATGGCCAAGCCAGGTGGGAGGCCAGCGGGCAATGCAAGGGAGCGAGGGAGGGCCTGGCATATCCACGAGGCCAGAGAGAGAAAGAGAGAGAGAGAAGCTGAATCAGCTGAGCAAAGAGAACCTGTTAGTAAGGGAAGGGCCTGAGTGGTTCCAAGACTGGGGAGGGAGTGTGGGGACAGGGAGGTCTCACAATGTCCCTCTCTCTTGGGTCTTTTCAGAAGAGCTGGACAGCCTCATTGGAGAGAAGAGGGAGAAGCTGGGCTCCCCACTGTTGGGCTGCCCACCCCCCGGGCTGGCAGCTTCAGGCCCCATCCGGCCCCTGGCCCCTTCGGTTGGGCTCTCCCAGCCACTGCATTCAATCCACCCAGCCCCAGGCCCCATTCCTGGCAAGAACCCCCTGCAGGACCTACTTGGGGGACACGTGCCCTCCTGCTACGGGCAGACATATTTGCACCTCTCTCCGGGCCTGGCCCCTCCTGGACCTTCGCAGCCATTGTTCCCACAGCCAGATGGGCACCTTGAGCTGCGGGCCCAGCCAGGCACCCCCCAGGACTCGCCTCTGCCTGCCAACACCCCGCCAAGCCACAGTGCCAAGCTGCTGGCTGAGCCTTCTCCGGCCAGGACCATGCATGACCCCCTGCTGCCAGACGGAGACCTTGGCACTGACCTGGATGCCATCAACCCCTCTCTCACCGACTTTGACTTCCAGGGTGAGCCAGGGGTGGGACAGGGAGGGTAGGGCAGGACTGGAGAGGTGCCTTCAGCAGTGTGGCCCAGCCCCTGTGGGTCTCCAGGCGGCTGCCAGGCGCTGCCAGGTTTCTGGTCAATTGAAGCGGAGACGTCTTGAGCTGGCAAGGGATACCAAGGGGCAAAGCGGGATGTCCTTGCCTCCGTCTCCCTCCTCCGCATGCCCCTGAACATGTTCCAACTGACCCCATCATCACACCACTCTCAGCTCCAGGTAGATGGGAAAGAGCCCAAGTTCCATTCCATACTGGCCGCAAGCAACCGACAGTCAGAACATTCTCCAGAAGCAGTTGCATGCTCTCAGGGTTCATCTTTTAATACAGAAGGAGGAAAGAGGTTTTCCCCCAGGAAGAATGTAAGGCCTCAGAACTAGGCCAGTCCTGGAGAGCTCTGGAGATAGGAGTCTGGGGAGAGGCTCTATCTATTCCATTCCACCTTGCCTGCCCCATGTCTCGGCCTGTGGCCAAGCCCCGCCATTGTAATCTAGACTTCAGTGCATGCCCAGGCCCTGGTCTCAGCCACAGGAGACTTGGTGGAGGGTGCCGACCCAGGCCTCAGACCCTCTGGGTGCACCAGGGTAGGAGACATCCACAAGCAGGTGGAGACCGTTGACCCTCACAGAGCTCCCAGTCCTGTAGGGAGACAGCCTGGGTCTTGGAAAGCTCATTAGAAATGTGTAGCCAGATCCTCATCCCCTTCCAGAAGTGGGAACCTCAGAGGAAGGGGTAGACATATGGGATCTTAGAAACATTTACTTGAACCCCTCGTGACAATCAGGCATCATGGGAGTCACTTTTGCTCTCTCGGATGGGCCGATAAAATAGGAGGGCTTGTTAAACCCATTTCACAAAAGCACATTGAGGTTAAGTAACTCACTGAAAGTTACACAGCTAGAAAGAAGAGTTTGGATTGGAACCCAAGCAGCCAAGTTCAGTCGAGGGTTTAGTCCAGCCCCCTTCCTCCACCCCAAGCCAGGCCCTGTCCTGCCATGATGCACGCAGGACTCCCAACACAAGGATGGGGCAGCAGCATTGTCTCCTCCCTACAGTCAGTGCTCCCAGCTCTGCTCCTCTTCCTTGGGCCTGTAGTGGTGGAGGCCCAGAGAGCTGAGCCCAGCCATCTCGTCAGGTCCGGCAGTGCAATGTTGGAAGGTCCCTGGTCTTGGCTGTACATCCACCTTCCTCTGGAGCCTGGGCAAGGGGAAGTTCCAGGGGCTCCCACTGCAGGCTAACTATGGTGTGCACAGCACTAGGCATCAGTCCTTGCAATAGGCAGCTCTCAAGTCCCTGACTCCTCCACTCTCCTGCCCCAACTTCCAAAAAACAGAGCCTCGGAGATCATTTAGGCTACAGCAGAGGGATCTGAGAGTTCTGACAACTGCTGAGGTCATGCAGCTAGCGCCAAGAGGCTGCTCCCCGGTCAAGGGTACCCCAATCCTGTTCTCTATAGCATGTGAGAGCCATGGGGTGGGGGTGGGGGGCAGACAGGGCTCCTTTGTACCTCCCAGTGACACCTGTTCTCTCCACCACCTAGGAAATCTGTGGGAACAGCTGAAGGATGACAGCTTGGCCCTTGACCCCTTGGTACTGGTGACCTCGTCCCCAACATCATCTTCGATGCCGCCACCTCTGCCACCTCCCCATTGCTTCCCGCCTGGGCCCTGTCTGTCAGAGACAGGCAGTGGGAGTGGCGACTTGGCACCCCCAGGCAGTGGGGGCTCCGGGGCTTTGGGTGACCTGCACCTCACCACCCTCTACTCAGCCTTCATGGAGCTGGAGCCCACACCCCCCACGGCCCCCGCTGGCCCCTCTGTGTACCTCAGCTCCAGCTCCAAACCCATGGCCCTAGCATGAGCCACGCCCAGAAGCCTTTGTCTGCCTGGAAGTCCCAGCTGGCTGCCCACGTAGGGCTCACCATCAAGGTCAAGGAAGGAAAACCATCCCTGTCCCCTGTGCCACTAAGCCAACTGTTTGTTGACTGGCAGCCGGGGGTGAAGAAGATACCACCCATGATGCTGCCCCTCACACATTTCTGCCACCTGAGTGACCCAGCTCGTCACTCAGAGTCCTTAAAGACCCAGTGTCTGGGGAAACAAAACAAAACAAAACAAAAACCAAAAAACCCCATAAAACAAAAAACCCTCTCCCTAGCACACTCATCCACACTTAATCCCTTCTGCGTAATGTGTGCCTGCATATGTGCACACGCGCACGCGCACAGAGTCATTCAGACATACACCCACACTCACACCTTCTACCCAAAGGAATCAGAACTCCACCACGGAGAACCTGATCAATCCATTCCTGGGGCAGCTGAGAGCTGAGGGCTCAGGGTCCTCGTGCCAAGTCCAAGACCACCCTGAAACCCTATTCTGATGTCCACATTTTCTACAGGCCTGGCCCCTCCTGGCATGTTCTCTCCCAGAAGCCCCTCTATTTATTCTCCCATCTTCCTCCCAGCAGCCTGTCAAGGAGGAGTAGGTATGGGGCCTCTCCCCAAGTTGTCTGTGGGTCTGTTGTCTGAGTAACAACCCCCAACCTACCAGGTTCTGTCTGGCCTCCCCCAGAAGGACACATAGGAGGGACAGTGCCCACCCCAGGACCAAACTGAGCCCAATTCTGACACACAGTGTTTGGAAAAGCCCTTGCCCTCAGAAACTTAAAAGTGTCCTTTTCACAGCCTTGGGTGCAGGAAGGCCCCTCCAGATCACTACAACCTCACCTCTTCTCTGTAAGAAATTCATGTAGTTTAGGTCCCAGCTTACAAATTACTTCCAACTGTCCCAGGCAGTCTGGGCATTCAGGGAAGAGAAGTCCAATACAGGCTGGCAGGGAGGGGAGTGGGCACCCACGCTCCCCTCTCTCTGACTGCTTGGCAGACGCAGGACCTCCCTGGAGCTAGGGGTTGTGGCCTGAGTGCCATGCCTTCCCTGAGAGCCCAACCCCCACCAAGTGGGTGCTTCAGACTACCCTGGGGGCCTGGGGGTGACAAGAACCCCTAGAGGTTTGCCTGGGCTCTGTTAGGAACAAGCAGATCCCTAGATGGCCTGCCGTTGTCCCCTGACCCGAAACAATAAAGCAAGTGCCTTGCGGTCTTGGCTCTCGAGGCTTCATTTCTGGATTTCCCCTCCCTGGACAGAAAGGCCAGGCCTCACTAATTGTTGATGTCCTGGGTTTGTGATGTCACCTCGACCCTCCTTCTGTACCATCGAGTTTCCAGATCCAAAGAGTGAGACATCTAGGAGGATTTCCTGACCAGCTTGGGGAGGATGAGAGGACAGGAGAGTGGGGCCTCTTCCCAGAACTGCCGAAAGGATGCAAGGAAGCGGCCCATAAGGAGGAAGAGGATTCCCTCCCCCTCCACCCCTTCCTACTGCGGTTCACCACTTCCCTCCTCAGACACCCCCATCTCACACAAGAACGGGTCACTTCCTCATCCAGCCTGTGCCTTCCTGTCCCCCATCATTCCCTAACTGGGGCTCTGGGTTCCACAGGTGACATGAACAGGGCACAGTCTGGTGCTGTCCGCACTGCCAGCCCTGGAGGGTGGTCTCTGGAGGGTAAGGGGCCCCCTCAGTCGCACTTCAGACTCACCTCCTAGGTGCCACCTTCAGGCAGGCTGCTGTCACCAAAGGACAGCCAAAGAGGAAGCCCCACACTTTGCCTGAACAGGGACAGGGTAGGTGTGGGAGACAAAAGCACATACATGAACCTCAAGTCTCAGAGCAGCTGCAGGTGGGGCCTCTGCTCGTGAAGTTCTTCCAGGGACCAGGCATGGGGGCCTGTCAACATCACTTGTCTGCCCCAGAGGACAGCTGCATAGAAGATACCCTAATAGAGCTCCACCCCACAGCAGCACCCTCCCTGAGAGGCTCTGAACCTGTGTCCAGGACTGGAAGGATAGGGTGCCGAGTGGGGGAGGCATGGCCAGCCGGTGCACCCAAGAGGAAACCCCTGTCCCGGCCCAGCCCTGTCTGTAAAGGAAGGGGGTAAAGGCCCCTACTCTATACTTCCACCCTAAGTGGTGAGGACATCTCCAGAGGCACTCAGTCAGACCTCAGTCCCATGGGCCCACTTAGCACACCTACTAGTGAGCTGGGACCCATAGGAGTAGGGCAGGTAACAAACAGGATTTGGGGTCTTGTGTTTGTTTTTGTTTGTAATCAGACTGATCCTTCACCTTTTAAACCTGGGCTCTGAGCAGAGCTGCACACTCCCATTCATATGCTGCCCTCTGCTGGCCACTTCATACCAGTGTTCAACCACTTTGAGTTGAACGGATATAGGGTCTGGAAATGCCCCCCTTAGGGGGAGTTGCCCTTTTTGGCGGGCGGGAGGGTTCCAAACATAAGGGTTCTGAAACTGGTTACAATTCATGGGCTCATTAAATTGGATAAAGAAATAAAGCCTTCGTTTTTATTCATCTCTACCTCAAATTTAGTATTTCCCTCAATTACGAATGTCCACAACAAATCATAATAGCTTTAGTAGAATCTGTGACTTTGTCATAGAAGGTGGAGAAATCACAGACTAGAAATCGCAGATGGGGGCGTTTGGGTGGCTCAGTCGGTTAAGCATCCGACTTTGGCTCAGGTCATGAGCTCACGATTCGTGGGTTCGAGCCCCGCATCGGGCTCTGTGCTGACAGCTCAGAGCCTGGAGCCTGCTTTGGATTCTGTGTCTCCCTCCCTCTCTGCCCTTCCACCACTCACACTGTCTCTTTCTGTCTCAAAAATAAATAAACGTTAAAAAAATTAAAAAAAGAAATTACAGGTGTTTTCACATTATATTATAGATATTGCAGAATAGATCTATAGATTTCAATTATATAGTTTGTAGTTTTTAGGATTGCCATATATTTTATATTCATTTTAAAAAAACATTGTCTACAGGCTTCAGCAGATGACAGCAAAGGGATCTATACACACAGGAAGGTAAAGCGCCCTTGCTTTACTTGCAGGGTGATGAGGGATGGAGGGTGGTTCTTAAGGGGAGGGGCCAGGTTAGGGAAGAAGGCACTAGGCACTCGAGACAGCAGCTCTTCACCAACTGGAAGGGTGAAGCCTGTCAATATCCTGTAGTGGGTTTGGCAGCCCCAGCGAGCACCACAGACCAGCCTGGGTAGGCATGAATGGTGGGTCTCTTGGGCTTTCTTGCTCAACCCAATAGTGGGGTTCCCATGACATTCCTGAAGAGTCAAAACAAAGAATTCTAGCCCACCTCAGAGAAATGGAATCTGAAGCCCAGATGGGACAAGGTCCAGATGGACCTTGCAGGTCAACAGTTCATCATCATCAGAGCCAGGACTAGACCCATCCCCCGCCCTATCTTCTCCCTCCTTCTACCTCCCGGGGATCCTCTAGGTTCCTCAGGAAAGTGCCAGGAACCAAATGCAGCCAGTTGCACCATTAGCAGCAGGACCAATGCCAGGGACATGAAGACTTAAAAGGAGGCAGGGAGCCAAGACTTCTCTCATCTGAGCTCCTCCAAGTCCAAGGGACAAAGGACTCTCAGGGCAAGTGCCAAACTACTACCTGTTTCAGGGATGAGGACCTCAGCCCAATCCAGAACTTCAACCCAGATCCACTTAACAGGCGCAGTGAAGACTGTTAGCCAGGTAGTGGTGGAGAGTTCTCTTCCTAACAACTGTAGATCTGAAAGTCCCTCTCGCTTACTATAGCTTCTCTACAGCTTTGCAACCCCATCAACAACGCCTCTAACTCCAAATACTTTGTATATCTATACAGCTTTATGCAAACTGTCCCCCATCACACCCCAGGCCCCTTCTTCCTCACTTTTGGGACAACTGACAATTCCTGACCACTCACTTCTTGCTAAAATTCTTTCTTCCCTTAGCTTCTAACACATCCTACTACAAAATAGCCTTTGGTTCCCACCTCTCTGGCTGCTCTTCCTTTCTCCATCCTGGATTCCTCTCCCTTTGCCCTGCTTTCAAACACTCAATGGCCTTGCCTAGGGTTACATACTCCCATTCAGTGATCCTTTGTTGGGAGGTGTAGACTGTTTGCATGGGCACTCCATTAATTGGAGGGCACTTAGCATTCCTGCCTGCTGCTCACTCAACACCAGGATTGCCAACCAGGCACCCCATAACTCAGCCACCATCGCAGTCTCTGCAGTTGTCTTGTGGTCAATGACCTCCAAGGATCACCATCTCCAGTCCGCATTTGCCTCCCAGTCTCAGTGCATGAATTTCCTGTCCTACCAGTCACCTCCTTCAAGATGTCTGTCCCACACCACAGCAGGTCTCAACCCCCGCCCTGATCCAACTTGGGTTCCCAAGCCCAGTGACAGCACCCCTACCCACCCCAACATTCAGGCTGTGGACCGGGGCTCCAGCCTCAACTCCTCTCAATCTCTAACCACCTCGTCCAATCAGCCACCAGTCCTGGAAAGTTCCCCTCTTAAAAATTGAAACTTCCTCTATATCTCCCAATCTCCATGGATTATTGATCTAATTCAGGTTCCCTTCAGCAGTCAGCCAAATGACTGCAACACCCTCCTCAGCGTCCCCTCAACCCCCAAATGGTTAGACTCTTGATGCCACCACATAACAGCTATGCAACATCGGCAGGGCATGTTTCCCCCTCTAGGCCTGCGTTTTCTGTAAAATGGGCATAATGACAGTGCCTTCTTCAGAAATGAACGAACATCCTAACACATAGAAAGCACCCAGCCCGGGGCCTGGCACTCGCATGCAATGTGTTGGCTGTTAGTCTCACTCCTTCGGATCCAGCCTTCCAGAGGTAATCTGAAGAGGTCACCTCCACTTAATCCTCCCCACCTCCCTTAGGAGAAGCCTCCCCACCTGAACTACAAGGCTCTGTAACTTTGTCTTCCTTCCACATCATAAATATTCACCTTCCCCAATGCCCCTGATAATTCTTGCCTCCAAACCTTTGCTTCAGGCTGCTCCCTATGCTCAACTGCTTACTCCACCTCTGCTGAGTTTTCAAGCACCTGCTCCAGTGCTGCCTCCTCCAAGGCTCCTCCTCAGATCTCTCCAAGCAGGACCACGTTCGCTCCCCTGTATGCCCAGTCCGTCTTTTTCCTCCAAACAAGTATTTGTCCCAGGCCTCACTCATAGAATTCCCGAGTTTGGGGCGCCTGGGTGGCTCAGTTAGTTAAGTGCCCAACTCTAGATTTTGGCTCAGGTCATGATCCAATGGTTCGTGAGTTCAAGCCCCGCATCCGGCTCTGTACTGACAGTGCAGAGCCTGCTTGGGACTCTCTCTCTCCCTCTCTCCAGAGTGCTTCCAAAGTAAATAAATAAATTTAAAAAAAAAAAAGAATTCCCAGAGTTCAGCCCAGGACCCAACCCCAGCAAAGGCTCCACCAGTTGAATTCCAGCACTTCTAGACTTCTTAATGGGTTAGGGTAAAGCCTCAGCCCGGAGAGGGCTGCCACCAGGCCCATCCAAATTAGTGCCTGGGAAGAGCAGGGTGTGAGCTCTCCACCTACCGCAGTTCTCCAGTTTCCTCCACTAAGGAAATGAAGAGCTCTTCTGGGTCTGGGGTCGTGTTGGGGCCGGGGGCAGTGTTATATATGCAGGGCTCCCCATGGCAGCTGAGGGCAAGGAGATGGCTCCAAACCTTAGCCAAACTGTATCCACACTGTCTCTCTGATAAAGGCTACAAGCACAGCCTAGTAGTCCTTGAGGTCTCTGGGTGAGGGGAAAAGGGGTGGAGGACCAGCCCACCTCCCCCACACCTTCTGTCCACCCTAGAGTTGAAGGCTTTTGTCCCAGCCCCCGTTTTGCCAGAGTGGTCTATGACTTTGAGCCAAAGCTTCCCCTTTCAGGGCCTGGGTCCCCATCTTTATCAAAGGAAAATCCCTTTCCAGCTGTAACATGTAGTAAATGCTAACTCGAGATGCTGAGCGTGATGTCAGGGTATGGAGGATTAGGGCACAGGAGGAATTGGGAGTCATATCATTGCTCTACCCCAAGTCCACCCCCATCACTCACTCAAACTCAAACACACACACACACACACACACACACACACACACACTACATGCTGGCCCACAGCCAAAGAACAGAAAAGGAGAGAGTTTATTGAAAACTATATACAGTTGGTCCAGTCCCTATCAGAGGCCGCAATCCTGTCCCAGCCCTCCCACCCCTCAGGCCGTGGCTCAGCCCCCTGTTGGGGAGCTAGGTTGGAGCTAGGGTGGGGGCCCGGACTCCCTTGGGAAGCTTGGCCACCAGAAACCCTCCCCTCACCCACTACAGATGTTCACCTGTGAATTTACAACTCTAAATGGCCTGTAGGTGGGCAGGGGACAGGGAATAGGTCCCTGCCCTGACCTAGTTAAAGCCTGGATGTGGAAACACTATTCTTAAGCTTGGACCCAAGAGGCCCAGCAAGGCTGTCCGGAAGTCCTGGCTACTCTTCTCACGGGAAGCCTTCCTGGACATGGAGGCTGACAGGTCTCCTACCACCCCAACCCAAGTGCCAGGCCTCTGGGCTTCAGAGATTTGGACTGGGGACATCAAGCACCCTCCCTCCCATCGCTGACTCAGGGTCCAGGGCTCTTGAAATACTCCTCAGGCGGAAGCCTCAGGTCGAGAGGTGAGTGTTGGGGAGGTCACTGTTGGGGGTCCAGGACCCTCCTGGGCACGGGGCTGTTTTCGGGATCAGGGCGTTCCGCTGTAGGAATAGTCTGCTTTGTTATGCATTACCAGCCGATCGTCCACGAAGTAGAAGCTGTCAGACTGTGTTTCATACGGGTGACGGATCATCTCGTTGACTGCAAGAGAGGCCCAGCCAGTTGGGGCAAAGGTCAGAAGCCTGAGCCAGGCCACTGCAGGGGCTTCCGGACTATGGGACAGGGACAGGTCGAACCACCTCAGAACCACCTCAAAGAGTCCACCCAGCCTAGTTGGGTCTCAGTTTCCCCATAGGTGGCATGGGAATGGTGGCCAAAACACAGGTGACCCAGGGTAAGGAGAAAGAGGGTCCAACCTACACTCCCCCCACGTTGGTCTCTCTAGCCCCTTCCCCCACCCCTCAAAGCCCTGCCCACGCACTCAGCTCCTCAGAGAGAGGGGGGAAGTCATAGATGTGTTCACAGGTGTTCTTGCTGCTGGGGATGCAGAAGCCAAAGTGGAAGTCAAAACTTTTGAGGAGCTGGTTGCGAAAGTAGTGCCTCTCGATCATGCGGAAGTTGTTGACAGGCTTGTCTCCCACTGTGAACTCCACCCTGAGAGACAGGAGGGGGCGGGGCTGAGCTTGGCTTTGAAGTCTGCCAGCAAGGCTCACAAGACAGCACCCCCAAAAGAGAGGCTCAGGGAAGAACTCAGGAAGGGCTCGTTCCCACCCTCACCCTCACCCCCAGCCCTTGCCCACCCCTCCAACTCCCCCACCCCCTCCAGTGACTTACGTGGCTCCCACCTGCCTCAGGCGGAGGAAGGCAGGTGTGAACTGATAGCGGACAAAGCGTCCAGCATTGGGGTCCAGATCCCGCCGGTTGATGGGCAAGCGCTCTGCAATGTACTGGGGCTCAGTGGGCTTCAGGCTGGGGCCTGTGCCCACCCAGGTTTCCACCCCAGGGCCCACATCTGTCTGAATTCTTAAAAATTCCCCCAGGAGATTCTGATGCACATTTAGGGTTCAGACCTTTGGCCAAATGGTTCCATTGAGGGGGGGGGATGGTTTCTAGGTCAGCAAGCAGGTCACCAGTTTCAACTGAGGTTTCCCAGGGCCACAGGAGACACAGAGGCCTGGGGGCCCCCGGGACTGCAGTTCCCAGGGCGGCCAGCAGAGGGCAGGCTGGCAGGGGCTGAAGGGGCCAGACCGTCACCAGCACCAGAAACGGGAAAGAAAAGCAGAAGCCCAGCCCCACCTCTATTCTGACTCCTCTGTGACCTGAGGAGTCCCTGGGTAGCCCACTTCACAGCCCTTGCCCACCTCCTCCCTCTATGTCCTACCCAGCCCACTCACCTGAGGCTGGGGGCTTCTTGATTTCAAAGAGGACAGTGCCTGAGTCCATGTCTCGAATCTTGAACCTGATGAAGTCGATCTTGTAGATATTCTCCTCAGGGGAGCATAGGTAGTCTAGGGAAGACAGGCAGCTAAGCAAAAGAGGGACCACCCTGAAGCCCCGGCTGCCAGCTCAGCCTTTGTTGAGACCCCAGATTAGTTCACTGCCTTCTGGAAAGAGAGAATTGAGCCTCTGCCCCGAGGGCACACCCAGACTATGGGGGATACACAGCACCGTCAGTGGGATCTCATGGGAGACAAACAGCTCCATCCTAGTAGCCTCTGAGGTCAGGGACCGGCAGGGTGAAGGTGGGTGGAAGACAAGGTCACCTCCCCCCACAGTCCCTCCCATCCTGGAGTTGAGGGGCTCTATCGCAGCCTCTGCTCTGCCAGGGCTAACTCAGTGACTTTGAGCCGGATGGGTCTCCGATCTAATGAGGAGTCCCCAGCATGGAAGGGAAAGGACAGCCCTGCCTTTGAGAACCTTACTCTAAAGGCGGTGCCACAGCTTTGCCCCAGGAGATACACAGTGCTTCTCTGAAGGACACCCCCACCTCCACCAGAGCTGCCCCTCGTGCTACAGCTAAGCGCATCAGGCAAAGACCTCCCTGACCTGGGTCGCATTAGGGCAGGCAGACAACCCCTTCCCTGCTCCTCCTCACCTCCCAGCCCCCTTCTCTCCCCATAAGCAGCTTATATAAACCCAGCTCCCTTAAGCAGCTTAATCAAAGCTCTGTTGACTCAAGCACAGAGCCTGTAATATTGGGGAAAAGGAGGTCACCTTTGCTCCCCAACCCCTGTTGACCTCCAAATGGGAGGAACGCTTAGCAAACAGAGGGAACCCCCTCAAAGGCCATCTACCCGGCCTTGGTTCTGAGCCACCCCCATAGAGAAGAGTACAAGCAAAGCCAGGAAGAGGGTGTGGCAGGTGCATTTGGGGGTGTGCATGGGGGTAAAGGGAGTCCTCGGGCCCGGAAGAGGAACCAGGAACAATGGTGAGCCCTGCCCGAGGAAGTTTAGGAATATCAGCACCTGCAACCCTCACTTCTCTTGCAGCAGCAACTACAAGTGCTCAGGGAGGCCCTGGCAGCAAATAGAAACGAGCAGTGGTGGGTCTGGTGCTGTCAGCCTGCCCATCACATCCTCCCCAGAGAGGCCCGGAAATCACCCTCCAGGCCCCTGGGCCGCCTCCTAGTCCTCTGGGGCAGGAAGAGGAAGTGAATGTAAAGTCATTCTCTCTTCCCCAAGCCTGGGGCAGCCCCCTCCAGGAAGCCCTCCTGGGAGACTCCTGACATCTTGGAGTCCAGCCGGGGTTACACAGGGCTTGGGGAGGAGCCTGATCCCTGGCCTGTCCACCACAGTCCAGGGTGGGGAGAGAGGAGAAGGAGGAATGTAGGTGAGCAGCACCCACCTCACTTGTACACACTTTATTTTCAAAGAAAGTAAGCACTAGTCCCAAGATGTGGAAAGAAGGTGCAGGGCACAAGGGGTGGCAGACCTGGGAGCAGGATCCTAGTGGCCCAACTCCAGCTCCCTGGAAAGCCCTTCCATCTCCTCCACGGTCTCCTGTTTTCAGAGCCTCTCCTCTCACTTCAGAATAAGTTCTTGCAGTCTACCCTCCTCAGTCTTGAATCATCAGCCCTTTTGCCCTTAAGAGGACGTGACAGAAATGGGATGCCCATGGCTCAAAATACCGCTCTTACTCCCTCCCCTCTGCCAAGGGAAGGACAAGGCCTGGAACCCAGGGTCAGGCCAGATAAAGGGGCAGAGTGGCCGAGGGCTCAGAGCACAACTGCCCCCTTTCCCTCTGCCACAATTAGCTTCCTAAGCTGGATTCAGGGCTGCTAATCCAGGAAGAGCAACCCTCAGACCTTTGTGATTAGGGTCGAAAGGGTGGAGATCCCTGAAACCCTGTTCTCAACTTTCTATAGAGAAAAGGGTTCCCCTGAAGCTCTTTCTCCTACCCATCCCCCACAGGTGCCCCATCTCTAAAGGCTACAAACTTCCTCCAAAATAGGAGACACATGGCTTCCTCCGAAATAGGAGACACATGGTGGTACTCAGGCTGAAAGCCCCCACAGGTGCAAAATAACCTCTAAAGTTGCCTAGGACCCAGACAGGTCAACCTGCCTCCAAACATCCTATAAGGAAGTTTTGTCCCAGAGCTACCCTAAATTCTAAACCTGCTGTTTCCAGTTCCAACTCAACTGGCACTAACATCGGAGGAGTCCAGGCCCCCTCCCTCTACTAGTGTCTGCTTGGGCAAGGCAGCTCGGCACTCTGGGGGCCCAGCCAAGAATGGTTGCTGCCTGGCTCAGAGAGGAGAGAGAAGCTGGTCCCCCAGGGACCCAGATGCACAGGCCTAGACCTGCCATTACAGTCCCTTCCACAGCTCTGTCTGGCAGCCTTGGGTTCTGCGGCTCCTGCAACTCCAGGGCTCAGGTCCACTCCAGCACCTGCCCCCCACTAGCACAGAGGGGTCCTGAGAGTTGCTCTCACAGAGGGAGCTGGGGCAGGATTACTGATAAACAAAGCTAGGGAAGAGGGCCACTCTCTCCAAATGCCATCTGTTCTTTGAGGCTCAGCCACCGCCCCTGCCATGAGGCTTTCTAGCCCTTGTTCCCTGCCTATGGTAACCTCCTCCCCTGCCCTGAATGCCCAGTTGTCTGCCTCTAGGCAGCAGCCAGGAGCAGTCCTGTGGGGCCCTCAGTACTGTGGATAAAAAAGCCCTATTTACTAGAGCATGCATAGCATGCCAGGCACTGTGCAAAATCAGAAAATTAATTTTCCCAACAGCCCTATAAAGTAGATGCCATTGTCCCCATTTTATAGATGAAGGTGCTCAGAGAGATGAAATTACTTGCCCAAGGTCACACAGTCAACCACCTGGCACAGGTGGGGCTTCAACCCAGGCAGTCCAGCTCAGAAACAACCACAGCAGAGACCCGGCCTCCGGAAAGGAGACAGGCTAAGAAGGGTATTAACTCAGTCCCTTGAGAAGGCCCAGAGCCAACCCACTGAAGCTTCCTGCCCAGGTCCTTTCGTGGGGTTGGAGGATGGACCCAGACTTCCTGGGAGATCAGGGAGACCAGAGGGTCTTAATGTGACCCAAGCAGTAGCTCAGCGTCCACGTAGCCTCCAGGGTGGGGACTGAGGACAGAAGACTACACTTAGCACCCCCATCTTCATTATTGCAGGAAAAAAGCCTCAAAGGGCTCTGAAGACTCCACGGGAAGGGGTCACAGTCGCTGCTGCCCCACCTCCACCTTGGAAAGCGGGACGGCCTCCTCGGAAAGGAAGGAGTAGGGTGAAAATAGATGTCTAAAGCGAGAACAGGCGGGCACAAGGAGATCAAGGGAAGAGGGACATGGAGATCTCGGGCTCAGAGGCAGAAGGGTAGGGGACTCAGGCGAGGGGGACCCGGGTGGGGGAGGGGAGGCGCGGGGGTAGGGCGGGAAAGGGGGCGGGGGCCCGGGCTCGGCACGCCGCGAGGGCCCCCTCCCGCACTCTCGCCCTCCCGCCCTTCCGCCGCGGGTGGCGCTGCCTCGTCGGTGCTCACCACCCGTGATCCGCTGCAGCCCCAGCACGTCCTCCGGCCCGATCGGCTGCTTCCTCTGCAGCGGCCCCGGTCTGGGCCCCGGGCCAGCCTCCCGCTCCGACTCGGACCCGGACTCGGATTCCGCCTGCAGCTGCGGCTCGGGCTTGGGCTCCACGCTCTGGCCCGAAGCCCCTGGAGCGGACTCCGCCCCCGTCCCAGCCCCACCGCCGCCCTTCTTCACCTTCATGGCCTCGCAGGGCCGCCGCTCGCCTGCTGCCGCGGCGGCTGCCTGCGCCGGCTGGAGCGAAGAGAAGGGGGAGCGTCCGCAGCCCCGCCCCCGGCCGGGGGCCCAGGTACCGCCCCGCCCCCGGGGGTGGGCCAGACATTCGCCCCTCCCATCCCTGCCCAAAGGCTGCTGGCGCGCCAACCTGGGTCTACTCTCCCGGGACTGGGTGGGGCCTCGCCTTCGGCTTCATTCATTTTTTGGGGTAGGTACTTTAAAGGGTCGACTATCTTTCCTCCTTACTCGTGGTGCTCCAGCCACTGGGCCCTTCCGTGTACCCCTCGTGGGAGTTCTGACTCAGGGTCTTTGCCTGGGATGCTCATTCCCCAGATGGCCTCTTCTGGTCTCAGTTCAGACGTCATCTGCTCAAAGGCCCTCCCTCACACCCAGACTAAAGACACATCCCCCCCCCCCCCCCCCCCCCCCCGTCACTATCGGATCAACCTGTTTTTTCCTTCTAATGCCTTGTCTGAGATTAGTTTTACTTGTTCACGGCCTCTTCCCCCTGAAAGATCAGTTCCATGAAAGCAGAGATCCTGTCTTTTGTTCCTGATAATACCTAGCACTTAGCACGGTGGCTGTTGCAGCCCATGCTTAATATATTCTTTTTCTGAATTTATGAATGAGTTTGTATCTGAGGGCTTACACTGGTACGAGCTCTTCTCTCCCAGACCCCCTGCGAAAAAAGCAGAAGGAGATACTAACAGCTTTGCTGGGCAACCCTGGACCTGCTGAGGGACAACAGCCCAGGCATCTAGCCACCACAGGGCCCTCCAGGGCAGGAAGGGAGGAAGGGGACAAGGTCAGATGAAAGTGAGCCCAGGAGGACAGTTACCACTAAACCATGACTTACACAGGAAGATGAAAGGTATGCTCATATTTTGTATCATTCCAATTCATATTCAACCAATGTTTATTGAGAGCCTAAAATATGCCAGGCACTTTCATATGCTTATCACACTTAATCCTCATAACCACCTTGTAAGCAAGCTATCATTAGTGCTATTTTAACAACTGAAAAACTGAGGCTCAGGGAGATTAAGTGGTTTATTCAATGCTCCCAGATGATAAGGGCAGAAGGAATTCAGGCATGCTTGATCCCAATCTGGAACGGGAACGTGCCAACCCACTGCACCAAGCCACCTCCATAAGAAGAGGGCGAAAGGAAATTCGGCCACATACACAGTATCAGGCTATACCCGACAGGCACAGACAGCCAGGAGGGAGGGAAGGGAGATGGCCCCAGAGGTAACCCGGCCCCTTCCATAAGAACAGTGCTAGGGCTCTCCCTGAGGGGTTAGAGAGAAGCATGGAGGGGAGGAGACTAGAATCCAACCCAATACTTTCCCCTAAGCTCCCTGTGAGTGCAGGAGGACTTCCAGAAACAGAACAGAAGCTCAAGAGACTGCCCTTGCCCCAGGGGGAGACAGGAAAGGGCCTTCAAGTTCAAACCAGATAATGAGGCCCAATGATGCCTCTTCTGGAGGGAGGTAGGGGGCGAAAAGGGTGGGGGGAGTCTGAGCCAGAGGAATGGGAAGGGAAGAAAAGATTACCCCTGCTTGGAGTGTTTACACTTTGGTCACTGGAGCCAAGTCCTTCCTGGCAGGCCCCATTCATGTGCCTCTCGATCTAACACCTCCCACAGTGGCCAGAAGGGAAACTTTCCTACTGAGCCACTGTCCTGCTCAGTCTATCTTCTCAGGCTTTTTCCAGGACTTGCGGGTTTCCAGGAAGATCTTGACCAGGGACAGGAGGATGGGCACAGCCATAGGCAGGAAGAGCGGGATGTAGATGGCAAACTTCTGGTCATCAGGGAAATAGAGGAGGTGGAGGAGTGAGGGATCAAAAAAGGCACGCTCCGAGGACGTCACAGCCTCCTGGCTTGCGGCGAAGGCAGAGGCCAGGTGCCCAGAGGCCAACTCCTCCGCTGCCTTCTGGACTGCAGCCACAGCCCTGTACACCTAGGAAGGGGGCAGGGGATTATCATTAAGTCCCAGGCATCGGTGAGGTGTTGGAGTGGGAAAAAGGATGCGCCTTACTGTGTCTTCCATCTACCAGGCAGGTTGCCTGGAGTTCGCCCAGGATCCGGAGGCCGGTATAAAAGGGCTATGGTATATTTTCTTAGCGCCTACTTCAAACCTCACACCCCATCTGGAGGCCTGCTGGGGGGCCGGCACTGCCCTCTAGAGGAAGCCTGGGGCACTCAAGGACGGGATGCGCCCCCCACCCTGGCCCTCAGCTGGCTCTCTGGCTTCACCCCACCCTGGCCCTCGCTGGCCACTCCAGCTACACACAGAATCCATCACACGCCCCACTCACCTCAGATGCTACATCGTCCTTGATGACAATGTTGCTGATTTTGCCCAGAAGCTGGGCCAGGGAAGTGAGAGTGGTGGTGGCCGTGGCCAGGTTCTCCACTGACCGAGCCCAGAGCAGCCGGTCAAGCTCCCAGGTTGTTAGTCCTTCAGGTTTAGGCCCTGAAAACAGGCATTTCAGAGGCAACTGGGGCTGAGCAATCCCAAAAAGCAGCCTGTAGAAAGAGCAAAGTAAGGTCAAAGGGGCTGAGAGTAGAAGATGGCTACAATTCCTCGAATGGTGACGAAGATTTTCCATCTTACCCAGAACCACAGGAATCGCAGGGAAGTGCCTCAGGGGCTCAGGGGGCGAGTGGCAATACTCAGCAATACAGAGCCACAAGCCCTCTTTTAAAACCTGCGTTTTTGCTTTTACCTGTTTCTGGATTCGATTTCCAAGATCTTGTCTGAAAATAGGCTACAATATTTCAGATGACATCAACCTAGTTTAACCCCCTCACCCTGTCTACCCTCTCTTTGGACAAATGGGACCACTGAGCCTTTCATTAAGGGATGATCCAGGACTGCTTCTGAGAAGCCTGTGTACTGTTCCTCTCTAATCCTGCACCCAGGGCAGACATTGCTACTCAACCTGAATCCTCTTTCCTGATGATCCCCGACACACCCTTAGAATCCTCAGCCTAAGGCACCCGGCAGCCACTATCAGCCTATCAGTTACCATGAGAATTAACAGCAATTTTCTTAAGTACCCCTAATTACACCCTATGATCTGACATTTAAGAGTCTGCTTTTCTTTTTCCTATGTTTGTTTTTTTACTTAGAGAGAGAGAGAGAGAGAGGATGGACACACATGGGGGAGGGGTAGGAAGAGGGGGAGAGAGAATCCCAAGCAGGCTCCATGTTGTCAGCACAGAGCCCCCAACACAGGGCTGGATCCCATAAACCAAGACCATGACCTGAATTGAAATCAAGAGTCCCATGCTTAACCAACTGAGCCACCCAGGCGTCCCAGGAGTCTGTTTTTCTAAAAAGTTTTTGTCAGCAACTAGTCCTTCCTACGAGAAGGATAAAATGATCCTTGGAAACCTTTCTTGGTCTCCCTGGGGTTCTAGGCCCAGTCAAGGTTATCCATGCCAGGTGAGATTCCACTCTAGTCTGCTCAAGGGACTGGGGTCAGATTCAGCGGCCACACCCCCAGATAGGTGAGCCAGGAACTCACCGCAGCTGAGCCAGGAACACCTCCATCACCCGCACCATGTCCACTTCAACCCTCACCGGCAGCTTCGAGGCATTGTAGGCTTTGGGGTCCACATTGTACACCTGCAAGGGGAAGCAAGGCTGCCTCAGCACCACGCCAGGGCCGTGAACGGCTCTGCCCTAGACACTCTGGAGGCCATGAGAGAAAAGGAAGGCATAGTCTGTGCTCTTTAGAAATGACAAACCTGATGGCAGAGCTAATACTTTTTGAATACCTGCTATTAGGAGCTTTTCATAAATTATCTCCACTATCCCCTCAAAAGACCTGCAAAAAATTTCATTCCATTTTAAGAGCTCCTACCTACGAGAAACTCCCAGTCTAACAGAAGTTGTCAATCTTGCAAGACTCCCACAAAAAGGGCCAAGATCTAAGATCTACACACAGAAAAGTTCTCAGTGAGTGCAGACTGCGCCAAAGGGTCACATTATAGAAAACACTGACAGAAATAAGAAGCTGTGGGGCCGGCAGAGGAGGGCCACAAGCTCACAGCACCCTCACCTCGTTGCTGTGGCCCCTCCCACAGGCTGGGCCATGGAGGACTCTAGAGGCACAACAGAAAGAACAGTCTCAGGGAGCATCTGTCCGTCCTAAAGCTGGGGCTCTGGGGTCTGCGGAGTGTGACCGTTACCATAATGCCACCCCAGCGGGGACTGTGGAAGGCGTTGGTGGCCACGGGAGCTCCATCCTTGTCCTGAATGTACAGGGGGGAGTGGGCAAGCTCAGGTACGTAGAGCAGAAAGTTGAGCACAGGGTAAAGGGAGGCAGCACTGGATCCTGCAGTACAAAGAGAAGAGAAGTCAGAATCCCAAAACACGCTGGGTCTAGGTCTTCGTTCCAGGTCAACATCTAACGCGCTAGTCACTCACTCTGGGCCTCATTTCCCCAACTGACAGTCACCCAAGTACCCTGCACTTCTGGGTTTCTGGGTTCAAAACCTCTGAGCATTCTCCCAAGATATGCCACATACATGAAGCAGAGTCCTTAGCCCCCTTATCTGTCTCAGACCACTCTCTTGGGCATTGCCACATCACACCCATAGAACTATAACCCGTTTGTTTTTTTTAATGTTTGTTTATTTTTGAGAGAGAGACAGAGTGAGCAGGGAAGGGGCAGAGAGAGAGGGAGACACAGAATCAGAAGCAGGCTCCAGGCGCTGGGCTGTTAGCACAGAGCCCAACGCAAGGCTCAAACCCATGAACTGCGAGATCATGACCTAAGCCGAAGTCGGACGCTTAACCCACTGAGCCACCCAGGCACCCCTACAACCTGTTTTATACACAGGTATACATATGACCTCATGTCGGCTCCCTCTTACTATCCTTCAATAACTGGCCAGTCACACCAGGTAAACGTTCAAGCTAAGCTACTTCACATGGTCACGCCTACCTGCCTTGCCAGCTTCGTCTGGGTCACTCCCTCACAGTTCAACGACACTCAACTTCTCTGAGCTTCCTGAATGCCTATCCATCTTACTCTTCTGCATTGAAGCTCCGAGTTCCCTTGCCTGGAATGCCCCTCATCTCTGCACTCAGCCCTGGTAGACGGAACGAGGGAGGAATCACACGCAGCACCCCATATCTTGGTCCACACTGGCCTAGCCCTGGTACCTGAAATCCCACAACCACTGATACACGCTGCCTTTGGCTTGTCTGTATTATACTTTGTGGTCACTATTCTTCCTGGGTACCATCCCCCCCAAATGAAAAACTGGAACCGCAGCTTCAAACCTGAATCGGAACCGTCAATCCAAATTCTGCCTTTGTGTACTTCTGCTGTTATGTTTCCTACACATGTGACCCTATTCTTCCTGGCTGCCTTGCAAAGAGGGAGGTACAGCCTATCCATTCATTTATAAAAAGCTGTGGGAGTCACGTTTAACACACGTTTTTGGATATGATAGCGTGTGGTTGGGAGGTGTCAACAGAGTCCCGTGAAAAAGCCTAAACGCCCAGCACTTCCTTGATGCCCTCAGCCCACCCAGCCTGGGAACCATAACCGTATACCACCAGCCTCCAACCCCACACTGAGCGCTCAGGGTCCCGCCACAGCCTGGCAAATAGACCCTCCCCCTCAGCTCACCCAGCCGGGACTCCACTGGATTGATGACATGGGGGAGGCTGTGCATGGCCAAGTAGTAGCTGGAGGAAGCTGGGTCGAAGCGGGGGTTTACCCCCAACACTGCATAGTAAAGAATCTGCAAAGCAAAGAAGGAGAACATTACTTTGTTGATTGATTCATACTCCACTCTGTCCCAAAAGTTTTGAAGTGCCTTCAAAGAGATACAGTTAGGACAGGACAAACTATAAGGGACAAAATCAGGGCTGATAGAAACAGGTGTAGAAAAAAAATAATAAAGCCAAGGGTAAATTAATACACTAAGTCCGGGCTATGAAAACCACATTTTTTACTAGGCTTTCCAAAAGCCTAAACAGGGAGGGGAAACAAGAGTAGCAAAATTCAGTGTCTGCAAGCTCAACTCAAGTCAGTTATTCAGAAGTACTCCCACTTACCAAGACCTGATAAAAATTTCTCGCACATTTTCCCTAAAAGGACATTGTGTGATACAGAACGCTACATTCTTCACATCTTTACTGTTACTACACGAACATATTTCAGGAAGTTTTCTTTTTTAAATAAATTCCTTAAGGATGGAACAACTGGGTGAACACAGTTCTGGAGAGAGCCATAAGGAAGATCATTTTTTAGGGATGCCTGGGTGGCTCAGTCACTTAAGCGTCCGACTTTGGCTCAGGTCATGATCTCACTGTTCCGAGTTCAAGCCCCACATCAGGCCCTGTGCTACTAGCTCAGAGCCTGGAGCCTGTTCCGGATTCTGTGTCTTCCTCTCTGTCTCTGCCCCTCCCCCCAACTCATGATCTGTCTTTCTCTTTCTCTCAAAAATAAATAAAGATTAAAAAAAAAAAGGAAGGTCATTTTTTTTTTAATAAACAGGGACTTCTGTCAAAGTCCCTGAGCTGAACACAACCGAGGGAAAGTAGATACTAGAACCATATATACACACAGGAAACTCCTGGCAAATCAGCAAGCTCGAAGAGTGGGAAGAACATACTACAGTGTGGAATCAGTAAATGTGGATGGGCTTTGAAAAGGAAAAGGACTCCTCAGCTTGCTACCTGTCTCACCTGAGAGTCCACAGAGAAGTTGCCGGCAGCGCTGAGGGCACTCAGGAAGGGCTGCACGTAGCGCCGGACAGCCCCCTCGATATCCCAGTGGACGTCATGGGACTTGGGGTCTGGGTTGAGTAAACTGAAGGTGATCTCATAGCCTGTACAAACAGGAGTCAGGGACGGCAGGGGCCTCTTAGTGGCTCAAGGGCAGCCATACCCCTGGCTGAGCTGAACTTGTTTCTCCTCTAGAATGGGGTTGGTGGCCATCATGGAACCCAAGAGAGGATAAAACTGGGATGAGGAACAATGAGTGCTTTAACTAAAAGGTGAAACCACAGAAGAAAGGAGTAAAGAGTCGGCATGCAAACTCCCCTCCTGCCCCAATGCCTCCGCATCATTCTTTCCCTCTCCCCTCTCATGACAAAGCCCCATCACCCTACCCAAGCTGGACTTGAGAGGCCGCCTCTTATCGGAGCTCCACTTGTCCTCTGGCAGGTGGTCAGCCAGGGCCGCAGCAAGCACGTCCTCAGTCAAAGACATGGCCTGTGCCACTTGGATTACCCGGCGGCCGACTATGCTAAAGGCCTCGCGGTGCATTATCCCTCGCACGACTGCCATCCTCTCGGGCCCGATGTAACTCGTCATGTCCTGCGAGAGAGGCCAGCAAGGGACAGAATGCCCATGGCTCAGGGAAGAAAAGCAGAAGAGCGCGCTGGCTCCTGTCTCTGAGAATCTGGCTTTTGCCACTAACAGGCTAAGCCGCTCTCTTTGGATTCAGAGTGAACTACTATCTCAGCATCTCTGGCCAATCCGTATGCATGACTGTTTTCATTCATTTCTGCGACCTTTTCCTTCCCAGCGCACTTAGGGCCGGGCACTATCTAAATCTTCACAGGCTGGAAAACCAGGAGATGGCATGCTGAACAAGAAGAAACAAACACCTAGAAACTGTGATATAAGTAAACGGCACATGGCGACGAGGCAAGAACAGCAATGTTCCTGGCAGCATTATTTCCTTTTTTCTTTTTGAAATTTATTTTTATTTATTTTGAGAGAGAGAGAGAGAGAGCAAGCAGGGGAGGGGCAGACAGAGAGAGGAAGAGAGAGAATCCCAGGCAGTCTCCATGCTGTCAGCACAGAGTCCAATGTGGGGCTCAAACTCACAAACCACGAGATCATAACCTGAGCTGTAATCAAGAGTTGGAGACTTAACCAACTGAGCCCCCCAGGCGCCCCACGGCAGCATTATTTCTAAGAGTCAAACACTGGAGACAATCCAAATGCCCATCAGCAACAAAATGGGCAAATTGAGATATGTTTATACAATGAAACATATTAAAAATGAACACATTAGATTCAACTATACCTGGATCATCACGGATGCTTCTCTCAAACATTAATGTTGAATGAAACAAAAGTTACAGAAGAACATGTGCTGTATTATTATAAAGCTCAAATGTTTGTAAAATTATATTGTTTATAGAGATATATGTGATAAAACTTGAAAGAAAAGTAAGAAAATGACACACAAAATATGGTCACCCTGGACCGAAAGGGAGTAAGGGATAACCATGTTATTTATTACTAGACTGTAGTTTGTGAGCTAGGAGTGGATTCATTAAAATTTTCCTTCATCTTTTTATAAGACTTAAATATTTCAGGGACACCTGGAAGGCTCAGTCGGTTGAGCATCCAACTTTTGATTTTGGCTTAGGTCATGATCCCGGGATTGTGGGATCAAGCCCCATGGTGCCTGCTTGAGATTCTCTCTCTCTCCCTCTCTCTCTCTTCCTCTCTCTCTCTCACCCTCTCCCTATCCCTCTCTCCCTCCCTCTCCCCTGCTGCCTCTCTTACCTACTTGTGTGGTCTAAAATAAATAAATTAATAAATTAAAAGATTTCATCATAAATTTTAAAAGAAAACAGTACATGGCATAGCTCTCACTGAGCCTCTTGCTCAAAAAGTGAAAAGGTCTGGGGCGCCTGGGTGACTCAGTCAGTTAAGCGACTGACTTTGGCTCAGGTTATGATCTCATGGTTTGTGAGTTCGAGCCCCGTGTCAGGCTCTGCAGATAGCTCAGAGTCTGGACCCCGTTTCGGATTCTGTGTCTCCCTCTCTCTCTGCCCCTCCCCTGCTCATGTTCTATCTCTCTTTTCTTCAAAAAGAAATAAACATTTTAAAAAAATTTTTTTTAAGTGAAAAGGTCAATGCATTGCCCATTTACCACCATAATCCATTCAAAACAGCTTCTTTTTTTTAATCCTGATTTTTTTCCACTTTAAATGGTCATTGGAGCTTTAACCATATAGAACTCTTAGAATCAGAAAGACCTAGAGTCAATGAAAAAAATCCCTGTTTGCATTCTTTTAAAAAAATATTTGGAACAGAGTTTTCTGTAGCAAATGCAAGAAACGGGCAGCACTACTACGGAAAGGAGGTGACCTAGGAGAGGACAAGGAGACAGGATAGGGCAAGGCCGTAGCCTCCCTCCTCACCCTACCTGGGGCAGAAGTGAGGAGTGTTCAGGGATCACGTACACAGTCAGGGAGCCCTCTGATTGCTCCTGCGGCTCAGCTAGCATGGCTTCTGCCTCTGGGGACAAGAGCAGAAGGTGCACCAGGGGCAAAACCACCATGCCCTATCCCTCTGGCCCCCACAGAGTGCCTAAGCCCGGCTCCACCTCCCATTCACACCCGGGTGACACTGTGGTCAGGCTTCGCCCCCAGTGGCCCAGCTGAAACACATGATATCTCAATCCCAGCTTTCAAAGAGAGATTCTGAAGTTAGGACAAGGTATGGAAACTATGCACTTAGCGATCAGAAGAAAAATGAGGGCTTCATGTTAAACTAGTGTGATCACTCCTTCTGGTACCTTGCATACTGCCGAGCGACAAGGCCTCTTCCTCGTGGTCCAGGGCCCTCCGATAGGCCTTCTGGAAACGGCACTTGATTTTCATTTTGTCTGAGAGAAAAAGGAAGAAGATGAGAAGACTAAGGGGTGCCTGGGTGGCTCAGGTGGTTAAGCATCTGACTTCAGCTCAGGTCGTGATCCCGGGGTTCATGAGTTCGAGTCCCACATGGGGCTCTCTACTGACGGCTCAGGGCCTGGAGCCCACTTTGCACTCTGTGTCTCCCAGGCTCTCTGCCCCTCCCCCACTCACTCTCTGTCTCTCTCAAGAAGAAATAAACATTAAAAAAAACTTTTTTTTAAAGATAAGAAGACTAAATACAGACCTCTGCCCACCTTCCAGGCCCTAACACTGTCCAGTGTCTCAGGACATCAAGAATATCATTTGCAGAGGAAGCCCAAGAGGCTACAACCAATTCTAATGATTTCTACATGGATGATATCAAATATATGACACTCCACCTCTTCCACCTAACCAGCTTTTGCTTCTGCCTGTGTACACACTACCTTCAACCTGAAGTACTCTCCCACAGGGAAATCTATTACAATATTTATTCTATTAAGAGGTGAAAGGATCAAGACCACATGATCACTTCAATAAGTGCCTCAAAATAAGGCAATCAATTCAAATTTTTTTTAGGTAGAGCGTGAACGCGCAACCGTGCGTGCATGCACACACGCAGGGGCAGGGCAGAGACAGACAGACCATCTCAAGCAGGCTTTGTGAGGTCAGCACAGAGCCTGATGTGGGGCTCAATGCAGGGCCTGATCTCACAAACCGTGAGATCATGTTTTTCTTGTTTAACATTTAAAAAAAATATTTATTTATTACTGAGAGACAGAGCATGAGCATGGGAGGGGCAGAGAGAGGGGAAGACACAGAATTCGAAGCGGGGTCCAGGCTCTGAGCTGTCAGCACAGAGCCCGACGTGGGGCTTGAACTCACAAACCACAAGATCATAACCTGAGGTGAAGGCGGACACTTAACCGACAAACACACCCAGGTGCCCCTGAGATCGTGTTAAGAGTCTGACGCTTAGCCAAATGAGTCGCTCAGGCGCCCCAATGAACATTCTTGATAAAAATGAACGCTTAATGACAAACACTAAAGTAGTGTTTAAAAAAATGAGGATGTCTGCTACTTCCTTTATTATTCAGCACTGTTCTTTCTGAAGTTCCTGACCAATGTAATAAGTGAAGAAAGGGGCATGAAACATGAATATTTGAAAGAAAGGACAAAATGGCCACTTTTTGAAATAGTATCATTATTTTCCAAGAAAATCAAAGAAAACCAACTGAAAAAACTATTAGAACTGGTAACAATTTGGTTTTATGACTAGATATACACAAAAATCAATAACTTTCTGAGAAATACCAGCAACATCCAATTTGAGAAGCAAGTATTTTTAAAATCCTCATCATAATAAAGAACATACAAAGACCCAGGAAGAAATGTACAAAACTCTAAGAAAAACACCCAGGACTTTACTGGAGGACTTAAAAGAAGATTTTAATGAAATGAGAAAAGGCTCCTAGATGGAAAGACTAAATATTCTAAGGATATCAATTCCCCCCAAATTTACTCCTTTACCTCTTTGGGTCTTTACTTGAAAGTCCTGTTTTCAAATGCTGCTGTCCCTAGCCACCGTCTCTAAAATAGCAATGACCTCCTTCTCTCCCAAGAAAACCTCCCTAAAACCCTGTCCTGAACTATTTTTCTCCTGTCACCATCTACCATACAGACGTACATACATACATTTATTGAAGATTTTATTTTTTTAAGTAATCTCTATACCTAATGTGGGGCTTGAACCCACAACCCCGAGCTCAAGAGTTGAAGACTCCACTGACTGAGCCAGTCAGGTGCCCCCCAGCACATAACATACATTTGTTTATCTTCCTATCGGTTCTCCTCTTCGTTTTTTAGTCTATTTTTTTCAATGTATTTGTCTATTTTGTTTGCTGTATCTCCAACAGCTACAACAGTATCTGATATAGGCACTCAGTAAAAAATATTGGTTGAGGGGCACCTGAGTGGTTCAGACAGTTAAGCCTCTGACTTCGGTTCAGGCCACGATCTCATACTCCGTTGAGCTCAAGCCCCAAGTTGGGCTCTGTGCTGACAGCTTAGAGCCTGGAGCCTGTTTGGAGTTCTGTGTCTCCCTCTCTCTCTCTCTGCTGCTCCCCCACTCCCCACTCATGCTCTGTCTCTCTCTCTCTCTCTCTCAAAAATAAATAAACATTAAAACATTTTTAATTAAAAAATATATTGGTTGAATAAACGAACCAACCTACTTCCTATGAACAGACAAGAAAACCAAGATTTAGAGAGGTTAATAAACTCACCCAAATTTGCACAAATAAGGGGCAGAACCAAAGCTTTAATCCAGCTCTCTTACACCAAATTCCATATTCTTGGCCACTCCACTCCCCTACCTCCATAATATGTCCATATTATTGAATACCGTGTCACTAAATACGAGTAAATCCATGACAACAATTTGCCAATTAACAACAACAATAAACTAACATGTTAGGTGTAATCCAATTCTAGTTTTGAGAAACAAAAAGTATGTGTGTTTACATTAGGTTGAACCCTATGAAACAGGATTTTTAAGAAACTCGTGGGATCTAGGTTCAAAGGCTATAAAGTAATTGGCACACAGGCACTTCACCGTCTGGACTCAGTCTACACATCCCATCGCTCACAATCTCTCATTTCACACTCCAGAAGAGTAAAACTGCACACAGATCCCCCAGCATGCCGTTTCCCCCCTCCCTGCTTCTACACGGGCAGCCAGAGAGGTTGCTGGTTAAAAGCCAGAACTCTGGAATCAATCAGGCCTGGACTTAAATACAGTGCCACCTCTTACTAGCTAGCTGGGTGGTCACAACTTAAAATCTCTAACTCTGGTTGTTGTTTTTTTTTTCATTTATAGAATGGAGATCATAATGTGAAAGAGGATTCATGGAGGCAATACATGCAAAGTGCTACACCTAGTTTACAGCATAAAATGAACAACTAACATTACCCATCACTGTATATGGCTCAAGTGGTTCCCTTTCTCCCTTCCCCATTTACCCTGATTTCCTCCCCATCCTTTAAAAATCTGACTTAAAAATGACATCCTCGAAACCTTCTCTGCCTTTCTTTCCTGCCAGGCAGTTAAAGGCCTTTCTTAAATACAATGTTTCTTACATAATCCCGTTGTGTTTTCTTTATCTAAGTGTCTTTCTCCCCTACTTGAGTAGGAATTTGTCGAAACCATTATCAATTCCTTATTTAGCCCAAAATTCCTGGTACCGCAAAGTGCCTAACACTCAACAAAGTGTTCCATGTCAAACTGAATAAGGGCTGTATACAACTCCAACCTGATTCCAAACCCTGCCTCCTTTCTACTACATCCCACCGCCTCTCCTATCTTCTAATGAGCATCGATTGCTTCTCATCAGGTAGCATAGCTGTTTTATGAATGAAATTGCCACCCTAACGGTGACCACTGTATTTAGGTTGCTTTTCTTCTAACCAACCACACTGTTCATTCAGAGAGGGCTTAAAGAAATTTTCAACTACCTTTAAGGGACACCCAGGCTCCTCCTATCTCTAGATTGACCTCAGACTAGAAAGGCAGCCTTGACTCCCAGGAACTCACATTTCAGAGGGATCTCTCTCTCATGCACAACGGTGAAGGGCAGCTTCTCCTGGTCGTCCAACGGCACTGACTCTCGGGTAAACACGACAGTGACGGGCACCATGAGCCGCAGCTAGAGGAAGGAGCATCAAGGCCATCGGCTGAGTCTCCACCATGCCAGTGGGCTGTCCCCAGGCCTTCTCCCAAGGAGGTCTCACCTGCAGGGCATTCAGCCCACTGATCTCGGAGTAAGGCAACGGGGCCCGGTAGGTCTCCGTAGTCTTCCACCAGAGCGGCAACCCCAGCACGATGGCCACCGCAGCGAAGAAGAGAGCGGCCCGCTTGCCTCGGACCACCTCTGGGGGCACGGAGGTACTGACTTGAGGTGCTGGAAGTGGGCTTGGGTGCCCGCCCCACACCTGACGCGGACGAGCCCCAGCAATCCTCACTGAGGCTCTCCGCCCGCCTCCATTGGGATCCCTGTGCCAGGGGCCCGCGCCCGTCTGAAGGGATCTTGTCTGAAACGACCCCCGACCCCAAGTCCGCGGGACCGCTGGCACACCACAAGCCCCAAGCCCGCACTCCTCGCTCGCAATACACGCATCGCAGGTCCCACCCGAATGCCACCGCACCTAGGTCTGTAGCTGCAGCCCCGGGAGCCGCCATGCTTGCATCCACTTGCTTTAGCCGCCGAGGGGCGGAGCTGCTCAAAGCCTCCCCCAATCGGAAACCCGCGAGGAGGGGGCGGGATCACGGCAGAGGTCGCAGCCAAACGCAAGCCGTACTTCAGGCGCGCAGGCGAGAGAAAAAAGTAGAGGGCGGGCGGGGTCCGCAAGGAGCCTGGCGGCGAGTTTCAAAGGAATTTACCCAGGCGTCAAGGGCCAGTGGACTAGCCGTGTGGTTTCTGTATTGCAGGAAGGTTGTTCTTTAGTACCCCATTTCTTTGTGGAACACACTCCTAGCCCCAGGGATCAAGAGGGCAAATTCTGCAGGCGTTAAATACTAGTTGGGCGACCACGGGCAGCCCTAAGTCTCAGTTTTTTCATCTGTTAAATGAACATATTTACTAAAATGAGGTCATTCAGGGGGGCTTCGCGGGCCCAGTGGGTAGGGCAGGTGAGTCTTGATCTTGGGGTCCTGAGTTCGAGCCCCACGTTGGGTGTAGAGGTTACTTAAAAAAAATAAAATGAGGTCATTCATGTAAAGAACCTGGCACAGAATGCACCCAAATATCAGCTATCAGGGTAACTTGATCTCTCCGTATTAGAGACCTCCTCTTCTGGACACTCTCTCCTCAAGCTTCACACAGGGAGACAGCAGCTAGTAGTACCTTTTTAGCATATTTGGCTTGTTCAGTCTTTTTTTTTTTTTTTTAATTCGAGTTCATTTCCAAGTTGTAAAAGTCTGAATACTTCACTTAAAATTCTTGAAAACTCATGAGCACAGACTCATCACTCCTGATCACTTGGGTTTAAATTCTGACTTTATCACCCCACCTTGAGAAGTTAATTAACTAACCTCTCTGTGCCTCTTTCCTCCTATTAAAATAGGGATAGTAATAGTAGTATCTACTTCATATAGTGTTGTAGTAAATGTGAAGTGATTAGAATAGGGCCTGGCAGACGCACCTAGAAAGTGCTATGTAAGTGTTAGCTATTTTTGTTAATATAAGGTCGGATCACACTGGGCCTACGGGTAGAGCATTGATTGTGCACTTTACACAGAGAATAGCCTGCCCAGTTCACACAGAAAACAGCTAGCAAGTTCTTTCAACTTGTCATCCCTTCAGACAGCCCCAAGTGCTCGATGTACCCCCCCCACACACACACATCAGCCAAGTGGTCAAAGTTTAGCACAAAACCTCACCAGGTCTTTCTTTGCCCAGACCCTCAAATTGGCCCTATCTGTGCCCTCATCTACCCCAAACAGGAATGCGCAATAGCCCTTAGCAACCTCCTAGATACCATCTGGCAGTCCTGAGCCTTGGGGCTTCTCCTTGCTGGGCAGGAGCCCAGGTGCTCCTCCTGCAGCGCCACCCCCACCCCAACCCCAGCAGAATGTCTCAAGCTCCAGCAGGGTTCAGCACACAGAAGTGAGCGACTCTCATCCCCCTTATCCCAGTTTTGGGTCATGCACAAAAGCTGCCTTCAGGAATTGCACGAGTCTCGCCTTACTCCATCCTTCAGACACAGCCTAATGCCTCGGATGTGGTGGTCCCTGAAAGACCTGCAGCCCTCCAGTTTTGGACATGAACCAGCAAGAGCTTGAGCTGGGGAGGGTGACTGGGTGTGCCCTTCCCCTCAACACTTCCAGCCCAGTAAAACTCAAAACCTACTCTCCCCACCTCCACAGTCAGAGGGCCCGGGCAGTGAGCGGAAATCAGAAACTGAGAAGTGGGCATCTGAAACAGACAGACAAAGTAGCATGTTTTGCTACCATTTATTTGCTAGGTGGTATGTACCCAAGGTGTGAGTCATGTCTAGAGTCCTATCCTCTGATCCTGGGAGAGAGGACAGGCAAGGAAAGCCCAGGGAGAAACTACCACATCACGGGGATTGTCGGGGCTGGCAGAGGCAGGGGAAACAGAAGCATCCTGCTCTGGCTTCTAGCCACGTCTTCTGCCCTCAGTCATGAGAGGCACCCCATCTATCTAATGGTCCCAGGTAGCAGCAATGGGAGAGGGGAGAGGAGGGAAAAAAGGAAGATCACTCAATGCTGGATGGAGTCATGTCTGCTCTGCATGGCTATTTGGCCCTAGCCATTACTATAGGTGAAACTGGGTGAAGGTGGCCAAGCCATGGGCTGTGACATGGAATGCGTACTCAGTAGGCATGGTTGGCAATGTAGAGGGATTGTGCCGCTGCTCCACCATCTTCTCCACTGCCTTCATACTTGCCCTGGGCCGCAAGCCCATTCACCTGCAAAAGGGGGGGGGCTGTAAACAGGCTGACCCAGCCCATAGGTGCCAAACCCTGCCCAGGCTATAACCTCTGAGGGCTGCCCCCAGCCTAGCTATACTCCGCTCCCCCAGACACCATGTCTAGCTCCCGACCTCGGCCCGCTTGATGAACTCCTCAGTGGCAGCCTCAGCATTGTCCTGTTGCCCTCGCCAGGCATTGAGGGCAGAGGCCTGCAGGGCACGCCCATAGGAGAAGGTGAGGGCCCAGGGCCGAGGAAGGGGGCAGCGGTTGATAGCATTGAGGTTGAGTGACGCTTCCTCTTCACTCTGACCCCCAGACAGGAAGGTCACTCCTAGGGTAGAGAAGAGAAGACAAACTGGTCAACTCTCTATTTTTCCAGGGTATAGGACCCACGAAGGCCACGAGAACCTGAGGATAGGCCTTAGGGATAGGAACAGATTAGGAAGCATGGTGGTACCTGGGACGGCTGGGGGCACAGTGCGACGCAGGGCAGTGACAGTTGCCATGGCGATCTCCTCTGGGCTGTATTTAATGGGACAGGCATGGCCAGGGGTCACCATGTTGGGCTTGAGCAGGGTCCCTTCGAGGTACACGTGATGGTCACTCAGGGCCTTGTACACGGCAGCCAAGACCTGGGGACCAGAGGTTAACTAAGGTTCTGGGCTCTTGCTCAATGCTCCCTGTTTAGGGGAAGGTGGGCATGACTGGAAGGGGCAGTACAGACTCAAACTGACAGGTATGTTCTTGGATGAAGTAAAAGAGTGCTTGGGAAAATGCCTGCATCTGAGCCAGGGACTATGGGGAACCAGCTCCCGTCAGGCTGTCCCTGTGGTATGTGTCTGTCTGTGCCCAGGTGTGGACTCACCTTCTCCGTAACATACTGACAGCGTTTGAGGTCATGGTCTCCATCAGGCAGGATCTCAGGTTCCACAATAGGCACAATGCCATTCTGCAGGTAAGAGCAGAATGACTTGGGAGGGGCAGCAGGTAGGAGGGGAGAAAGCCCTGGTAACCCTCTCCACACTCGGCACAGGGCACCACCTGACCCCCTCACACATAAACACACCTGCTGGCAGATGCTGGCATAGCGGGCCAGCACGTTGGCATTCTCCAGAATGGCAAGTGCTGAGGGTGTGCGTTCACTGATTTTCAGTACGCAGCGCCACTTGGCAAAGTCAGCTCCATCCTTCTTGTACTGGGCACAGCGTTCCGAGAGCCCATCGAGCCCTGCAGGCATAGTGCCAGCCTCATCGCTCTGCCCCTCTGGGCCAGCATCCACCATCCAACAGCCCTGTGGTCTTGAAGCCCACCCATCGTATACCTTGCGTCGTGGTTTCTCCATCGGTCCCAGCCAGAGGAACTACACCCTTGTCAACCTGTAGGGGAACCACAGGCAGAAGGCTGAACCCAGGCAGGATTCCCCTTGTCACCCCTCTCACACACACCTATTTCCATGTTCAGCCCCCATGGAGGGCCAGTGGCTGCACCTTGATGCCCACGACAATGCCCTTATCCTGGATGGTGCGAACGAAGGGAACACCACTGTCATCTTTCTGGTAGAGTGTCTCATGGAAGAAGATGACCCCTCCGATGCACTTCTTCACACGGTCATCAGCACTGAACAGGACCTGGCGGTACAACCGGCGGTTTTCCTCTGTGTTCTCCACTCCAATTTGGCTCAGCCGCTTGGCCATGCTTCCTGGGGGCAAACAGAGGAGGGGTAGCAAGCTCTTCCCCAGGGCTGGCCCTCTCTGGCCCACCTCTACCCCACCTAGCCACAGGCCCTCACCTACCTACAGACTCATCAGCGGCCAGAATGCCTTTGCCTGGGGCCACAATCCGGAGGGCGATGTCAGACAACTCCTTTTTCTGCTCAGCAGAAAGGGCTGGGTACGAGTGGGGCATGGCGACAGCTCTGCGGAATTGAGACAAGATATAAAAGCTGGACCCGACCTACTACCTCCTCTGCTTCCTCTCTTGGCCAAATGGGCCAAATGGCCTCCCCCCACCTCCCAATGAGCATGGAGCCAGGAACAAGGCAGTAGTCCTTGGCATAGGTCCTGGGCAACACAGTGGCACCAATCCCTCTGACAGCTAGCAGGCTTAGGGCCCCAGTTCCCACATCTCCTTTTGTCACTGGTGGGCACCCTTCCCAGTCCTGGGGAAAAGATGCAGTGTGGGGGTAGGGAGGTAAACAGCCCTGACGCTACAGGTCTTCTTGTGAAACTATTGCCCAAACGAAGATCTGGTCCTTCTTTCATGGAATTTGGCTCCTTCAGGTCAGGCATGAGCCCTGGCCTTTCCAATTGCCATTTATAGGGCCCCTAGGGAAAAACGCACTTACTTCCAAGGCTTCAGAATGAGGCAAAAGTACCTCTCACCCCTCTTCCTTCATCTTCTGGAGGAAAAGTGGGGGACAAGTGGGGAGCAGAAGTGGCACAAAAAAATGCCATAGGCTTCTGTTACTGCTTCTTTTCCATAGCTCAAATCTGATGGCCTTTGCAGCCAGATGGGAGCTGAGGATCAGGGTTAAAGGAGTGAGTAGTGGGGCTGAGAAAGGGAGGGAGAGATGCAGGAGGGGGAGACCTGTGGGAAGGGGATAGGGAGACAGGCTAACTAAACCAGGGGGCTAGAGAAGGCAAGACAACGGGACGGGGAACTTAGCCTAGGACAGGGAGCAGGCTGCAATGAAACTGGGCTGGGTGGGAGAGGCGGACCCCAAGGAAAAAATCCGGTAGGCAGAGGAAGACTCCGTATTAGAAGAGCTGAAGTCCGGGCCTGAGAGCTGAGAGGAAGGGTGTTGTGGAAGAGGCTGAACCACAGGGTTCCAGGTGGACAGAAAGGAGACAAGATATAAGGAGAGAGCTGAGAAGGTACATCCAGGCACCCTTGAGAGCAGGGCAAGGGTGACAGAAGGAAGAGTCAGAGAGAGGAAGCGGAGATGCTCCCGCCTCCCCCTGGCCTCACCTGTGCGCAGCGAGTTAGCAGCGGCAGCCACAAGAACAGTGCAGATTAAGGTCGGCCACAGCTGTGGCTCCAGCTCCGGCTCCTGTAAAAGAGGCTGCGGATGCCGCAGAGCTACGTGACACCCCCGAGGGGCGGGCACCTCCCTGCTATAGCCACGCCCCCTCACCGGACTGGTGTCCTAGAGGGGCCACGCCCACGGAGGCGGGGCCATAAGGTGGAGTGATTACCCGCCCAGTTTCTCGGAGGCGGTTTTCCCCTCCCACCTCATGGAGCCCTGCCAATAGGGCCCCAGGGGCAAGAAATGGCCTTGTCCTCATTTCTGCCACAATCGCCTTTACCGTGTGCCCCGCACTGTGCTGGATGTTGGGCATTGAGCCTGGTTTGGTGAAGGAGTCACCTAACCAGTCACAACTGGTGGGGTAAAGTGGCATCAACAAAGGATGTCCAGCGCAGGGAGTAGGAACTGAGTTTTCTGTCCTCATCCCCTTATTTACCAAGACCCAGCCTAGAGGGGGATGGAGAGGGTAAGAGAATGAATCCTCGTCTGTCCCGCCCCCAGGCTGCAAGCCAGGGAACAACCAGTTCAGTGCCCAGAATATTGAGGAAGCAAGAAAGGGAGGAGGGGCGCCAATTTTGGCTCTGGATACAGCCAGAGGGTTGTGTGGAGGGTGCCCAGGGAAGGAGGGCCAACAGGCTTCTTTGACCTCATCCACCTCCCATACCCCAAAAATAAGATTCAGTGAACCTGAATAAACACATTAAATATACTTTATTTAAATAGCATGAAACATAGCTAGCTCTATGCCAGTTGGTCCTCATGTTGGGGTAAGGGAGTATAGCAGGTAAAAAGGTGAAAACAGATTCAAGCTTTCAGTTTCTTAGCTCAGAAATTCCAGCAATCCCTGTAGCTCTTTGCAACCCCTCACGACCTCTGGGATGGACAGCAGGGTCTGCAAAGGGAAACACAAAAGGCAGCTCAGGGTCAAAAGTCCAAGGCTCTCAGCCCCAGGGAGAACCACCTGAGTCAGAGGGGAGGAAGCAGAAGCCATAGGGAAGGCTGCAACAGTGAGTCAGGCCCAGTGCTTAGCCCTGGCTGGGAACCAAATCAACGCTCATCAGTACTTCCTGGGTCCAAGCCACCTGCCAGGAGCCTTAGCTGTATCAATTCCCTCCCTCCTTTACCCCATAAATATGCTGGACGATGTCATCTAGTTTCTTTAATTCCTTGTCAGAGCGCCGAAGATTCTCCTCTAGGATGTTTCTCTAGAAAGCAAATAGGTTGTGTTAAGTCCTTATACTCAGAAGAACAGCATAGCTTGTGGGACCAGGAAAATACAGCAGAGCTCTTGCTAGTAGTAGTGAGAAATGGCCCTGGAATGGCATGGGAATTCTTACATGGCTCTGGAACTTGACCATGAGTTTTGCCTTCTCATTTTTCATCTCCAGGAACATCACCCTCAGCTTGTCCACCTATAGATATGTCCAGATCAGCAGAGAAACAGCCGAGGGTTCCCTCCAGCTGCCCAGCTCCTTTGTTAACTCCGAGTCACCACTCACCTCTTGGGAGAGCCACACTTTCTCCTGGATCCAGTTAGTGGCCATCGGCTGACAGTCAGGGTTCAGCTGACTTGCTAGGGTCTCTTGTAGCACCTTAGTCTCTGTCTCCGCACGCCGAAGTGAGCGGGTGAGCTGGGTGACCTCCTCTCTAAGATTCTGGGGATGAGAATGGAGAGGTACCCAGTGCTGTCAAAGAGCCTCCCTATCCCATGTGGTGAACAAGGGTTCCACACAGTGGAGAAGGGGATTGTAGGGGGAATCCAATTCTCATATTTGAGATTCTAGCTATCAGTGACACAGAAGGCAGATGGCCAGGCATCATCCTGCACGTACTATGAGCTCGCCACTCTTGTCTATCTGCTCTAGGATCTTCTCGTTCTGCTGTCGTATCACTTCCTGGAGCTCCTTTTCATTCTGTGAGGGAAAGGGAGGTAAGAAGTACTGGAAGAGCTGGCTTCTTTGCAGCCCTTGCCAGGAGATAGGACTCATGTTCAGCTCCAGTAATACCAACTGATAACAACTCAGTTCTTCCTCCAGGGCTATGTTAAGGAGGCACATTTCAGGGTCGAGAGAGATCTGCTAGAGTTCCTGACTTCTAGGTCAGCCTGGCAGATGAATCAGCCCACAGCTAATTCCCAAGCATGTGAAATGTCTGACCCCAGGAAGGGCAAAAGTAGGGCAATGGTTGGAAAATCCCCACCACCCAGATTCCTGGAGAGACCATGGCTCCCAGTGGGCCAGCAGAGCTGCCCCAGTTCTTCGTCGCCCCACTTTCAGGCCCCTCCTTCACCTTGTAGCGCAAGCACAAGGCCTGGTTCAGCTTCTCTATATCTGCTTCCTTTGCCTTCTGGGCTTCCTGATGCTGTTCTTCTTGGGCCTGTAGCCTAGCCTGCAGATCACAACTAGGGGAGGGAAGAATTCAGCATTATTTCTTCCTCTCAGGCGCTGGCTGGGCCCTTGACCTGTCTCGCTTGACCTGTCCTCTCTAATCAAGACTGCCCTCCACTCACATCCTTTGCTGCAGAGTCCTGATGGCTTCTTCTTTAGACTCTTGAAGCAGGGAACACAGGCTTTGCAGCTCCAGAGTCACTGTACCCATGTTTGCCAGGCTCTTCTCCATGCCTGGGGTCTCTGAAAGAGGAATCCTAGCTGAGACAGAGCTCTTTGGCTCTGGAAGAAGTGTGTGTGGCCATCATTGCCACAGCTCTTATCCACGTTCCCCATCCATAGGATTTGAATGTCTGGAATACTGCAGATCCCAAAAGGCAGAAATAAAATGAGCCCATGTAAAATTGAGGTTTTTAGAGCAAAGCATTGCTCACTGCTTTAGTCTTTATCATTAGTACCGGATCTGGAAATGAGGCAGGGTCCCTGGAGCCCATCCTAACCTGTAGGCTGAAGGGAAACCATGGATGCTACTCTGGTGAAAGCACTCTTGTCACTTCCAAGCAAGGGCACAGGAGCTGCTTCTGGCTCTAAAACAAAAATGAACCAAGGTAGAAGGCCCCTCTGGTGACCCAGTCAAGGGTCTGCCATAATTGAAGCCAGGGAGAGAGAAATCTGTTGGTGGGCAACTTCAGCAGCTGAAGATATCAGGGGCAAGGTCACAACTTTCCCACCCTTCCATTCCAGGGCCTTTAACCTTCATCTGCCACTGCTGTCAAGATGCTTCCCAAGGAGGTGCTGTCCGTAGGTAGAGGGTATTCCTGGGCAGGAGCACAGGCTGTGCTTACTGAGGGGGTCTCTGGCTCAGCCTAAGGATAAAGGAGAAAATGTATCAGTGGCTCTTCAGGGTTCATCATTTCCTGAACTTCCAGGTACAGGCCATCTCCTTTGGAATGCTATGCTATCTACTCCTTTGTTTCTCTGTCTTCACATTCTCAGTGGGCTCCTTTCCCCAAACTTAATTCTCTCATTAAGACAACAACAACTAAAAACAGAAACCTTCTTCTTACCTTAAATCCTATTTTAAAATTGCCTTTTCTCTTTCCCTTCAATTAAGAAAAAAGAAAATCTACATTTCCTGCCTATAATTGCTACCATCTACTAACTCACTTGTCTACTACACTCAGCATTTTCTGCCCCACTGTTCTACCAAAACTCTTGTTTCATTCACCAACAGCATCCTTACTTCCAATTGCAATGTTTTACTTGACCTATGTGATAATCGAGGACCATGTTCTTCCTTTAGAAACATCCTTTCCTCAGCTTCTTGGACATAACTCTCTCTTCTTCACAGGTAGGCCTTATACCTCTCTATTTCACCTATCCAGAGGTCCTTCCTTAAACTCTTGGGAGTCCTTTTGGTTCGTCCTTGACCTTCTTTCTACTCTAATCCATTCCTCAGGTGGCCACTCCTTGGGAACTCCACAAAAACCTCCACTTCTATGTGGATGACCTTTCAATCTGTCTCTCTCAATTGTACTATTTTCCCAATTTCCACACCCAAAGGCTCAAATGCCTGTGAAATACCAGAATGCTCCATAGTTCATCTGAAATGCAGATGTATGAAGTTGAGCTCACCATTTTCCCTGTCCCCTCTCACCAAAAATCTGGTCCTCCTCCTGTATTTACGATTTGAGAGAGGGGGCTGGAGGGGGCAGCAAATTAAGCCTGCAGTTCAAATCTGGCCCGCCACCTGTTTTGGTAAATAAAGTTTAATTGAAATACAGCCATCCCATTTATTTACAAACTATCGATGGCTGCTCTTGAGCTACAAAGGCTCAAGAGAGAGACATGGCTCACAAAGCCAAAAATATTATATTGTACTTTATAGGAAAAGTTTGCCACCTCCAGTTCTAGAAAGCATCATCATCATTCACTCTTCCACCTTACTCCTACACTGAATTGGTCACTAGGTTCTATTACTTCTATTTACTAAATAGGTACTGAATTCATCCAGTCCATTCTCTCCTCTCTACCTTCTATAATTGCCATTAGTTCAAGCCTTCAGGCCTCCTGCCTACTACCCTAGCCTTGCCTGTCATTCTTTTTTTTATTTTTTTATGCTTTTTTAATTTATTTTTGAGAGATACAGAGAGATAGTGTGAACAGGAGAGGGTCAGAGAGAGAGAGGGAGACACAGAATCCGAAGCAGGCTCCAGGCTCTGAGCTAGCAGTCAGCACAGAGCCCGACGCGGGGCTCAATCTCACAAACCGTGAGATCATGACCTGAGCTGAAGCCGGATGCTTAACCGACTGAGCCACCCAGGTGCCCCTCTTTTGTTTTTTTTTTAAGTTTATTTTGAGAGAAAGAAAGAGAGAGAGAATACATGCAGGACTCCATCCCATGAACCATGAGATCATGACCGGAGCCAAATCAAAAGTCGGATACTGAATCGACTGAGCCACCCAGGTGCCCCTCCTTGTCATTCTTGCCTCATGTAGCTTCTATACTCTATGTATGAAGAACTACTTCCCAGTCCCCAAACTTGCCAGATTCCACATGAGCAGAGCCTTGCCTTGTTCACTTGTAGCCCCAGCACCAGCAACTAACCCAGGTCATGTTACAAGGTAGACACTACAAAAATAAGTACACACAGTGTCTCTCTGACTTTCATAAACTGTTCCCCTCTGCCTGGTAGGTCTTCCTATATAACCTCCCACTCGCCTTGGCCTTCAAACTTCCAAACTTCAAGACTGCCCAATGGTCACCTGCTTTGAGAAGACATGCTAAAACTCTCAATGGTAGAACTGGTGTTTTCTCTGTATTCCCACAGTGGTCATCCATGCAGATATCTATCATGATCACAAGTCAAGATGTCAAGTTTACACCTATCTGTCTTCCTGTAAGACTGTGGATTCTTTCACATTTCCTGTGCTCAGCACACACTGGGGTCAAATCATATGCACTTCCAGGTTTTAGGATCCTGGCTGTATATTTTACTGTTGAATAAGCTAATTTTTTGAGTTTATTTATTTTAAGAGAGAAAGAAGAGGGGGGAAGGCAGAGAGAGAGGGAGAGAGAATCCTGACCAGGCTCCATGCTGTCAACTCAGAGCCTAATGCGGGGCTTGATCCCATGAACCCCAAAATCATGACCTGAGCCAAAACCAAAAGTTGGCCGCTTAACCAACGGAGCCCCCAAGGCACCCCTAGCACTCTATTCTCAAAGATACCAACAATTTATTGTTTAGTGTGCACTGTGGGAAAGGCAAAGAAGCAAAGCCAAATTTCTGCTTTCCTTAAACACAGTCTAGTTGAAAAGATCAGACATCCAAAGCAAACTAAGGCAAGTGCAAAAAGGAGAGTAAGTTCACGACAAATATAACAGGAGATTACTGAGTCCATGTGATTCTGGAACATTTCAAAGAAGGTGAAATAGAGAAGATAAGGAAAGGAAAAGGTATTTCCAGTTTGAAGACAGAGGAAAATGGACATGGTAACAGTCCAGGTCTGGGTGTGAACAGAGATGGGACATGTATGTAGTATATAGGCAGTCTAGTAGGAGTAAAGAGTTCATAACAGAGAGGCAGCAGATAGATGAAGAAAAGTTTAAGTGACAGGATGAAGAAGTATTGTAGGCAACTGAAAGACAGTGAAAGTCAGAGATGGAACAAGAGTAGTATTTTAGAAGACCATTCTATATAATAAAGATACTACTAGAAAAACTCTCAGTAAACTAGGACTAGAGGGGAATGTCCTCAGCCTGATAAAGAATATCTACAAAAACCTATAGCTAACATCACACTTAATGGCCTTCCCTCTAAGATCAGGTACCCCTCTTTTTTTGACATCACAGTAGACGTTCTAGCTAATGCAATAAGACAAGAAAAGGAAATAAAAGATATACAGATTGGGAAGGAAGAAATAAAACTCTCTTTGTTTGAAGATATGATTGGAAGGGAACAGAAGGAACCCCTGGATCCTACCTTCTCCTTTAGTTTTGCCTGTAGGAAGAGAGTCAAGCTCTGGAGTCGCTCAGTCAGCACTCCTAGCTCTTGGGAATACCGATGTGTCTTCTCCAGGCCTTGTTCCTGGCTCTCTGCTATGGTGCTAGCCAGTTTAGCCCTAAAGTAAGGAAGGAACAGAGAAAACAGCCAAAGAGCAAGCAATCTTCTCTGAACACCTCTCCCAAATCCCCATACAGAGCTGCATGCAAAGAGGAAAATAAGAGACTCTCTTCCAGACACCTTTAGCTTCCAGAAATGTTCCTGGGAAACATAAACACTTAGCAGGGGAAGCGATCTTACTTCAGATTCTCTACAGTGTCCTTAAGGTTCTCGCACTGCAGGCTGCGTTCCCGGAGCACTTCCAGTGTGGTTTTCAACTGACACTCAACCTGGCCCAGCTCTAGGTGAGCAACTTGATTCTCTTGGTCTGCAAACTGGGGACACAGGAAAGGCAAGGCAAGGCAGGCAAGGAGCAAGAGAGGGAGGGGAGAAAATAAGGCTAAGTGGGAAATTTTAGAGCCCTGGGAACAGAGGCGTTTTCCGGTCCACAGTCTCAAACCTAACCTCAATACCATTAGGTGAGGGTCACACTCCTACTAGTTCCACTGCCCCAAGCTACAACCCTTACCTCCAGGGTCTCCTTCAGATCCTGCACCTCCTTGGCCAGGACAGCCTGTTGTTGCTGCAGCTCTGCCTGCATGTGTTTTAGTGCCACCTCTTCCTTTTGCCACCTGCCAGAGACCTTATATTAGATGCCATCCATCGTACAGCCTGGGTGCCTACTGCTACAATAGCCTGATAGGAACTCACTGAACAGCCTGCTCCTCATTGCTCTGGGTAAGCTTGTAGATCAACTCATCCTTCATGGCCAGGTCCTGGGTGCAATGGGCATGCTGACTCTGTAGCTCTTTTAGCTGACTCTCCACACTGGCCAGACTCTGCAGCTGATCCCGGAGATCTAAACCAAAAGTACCCTAATGACACTTAGTAGTCATCAGGCCCAAATCTCCCCATGCTTCTGCTCCAAAACAAGTGCTCTAGAGCACCTCCTTACTCTACTGCCACACCCCAAGCTTCAGCAGGGCACACGGGCACATGCATGCACACACACACTCACATGTGCACACACACAGAGTCCCACCTGTTGCTAGACGACTATTTTCCAACTCCAGTTGTTGTATTCGGCCTTTGCGCTCCTCTAAATGGGCAGACACTTGTTCCAGCTCCCTGGAAACCTAGGAAGGAAAGAGAGTTGTTCTCCCACAGGTTTTCCTAAATCAGGAATCCTAGGACTCAGCCCAGCTTCTCTTTCTGGACAGGACAGCAAAGCACCTTGTTCCTGGGCAGCAATGCTGCTGAAATAAGGCTGATCCTCAGGAAAAAGTAGAAAGAGGAGAAAAGTTGCTAAAGAAGGTGCTAAAGACCCAAGGAAACAAGTGGGCCCAAGGCCACCTATAGTGAAGGGACCTGGCTGGTCTCCAAACCCAGAATGGAAAAAAGACAAGTCCAGGGCAAGAGGCTAATGATACCACACATTAGAAAGGCCTTCGGTAGAGAAGGAGGAAACCAGGCCTAAGTAGCCCCCCACTCCTGGTTTGTACCTGCTGCTTTTCCTCAAATGCAGCATCACGTTCCCGCAGGGCCTGCTGGCTCTTGGCCGTGAGTTTCTCCGTGAGTTGTCGAGACCGGCTCAGCAAAGCTGTCCATGTTTTATACTACCAGGGGAAGCAAGCAGGTCAGGAGAGCACGTTTGAGGCAGGGCTCCTAACAGGGCTGGCTGTGAGTAAAGGAGTGATATGATGGCCCCAAATACTCACATCCAACTGCATGGATATCCAGTCCTGTCGTAAGTTTGAAGTAAGACTCGTTGTCTGCTGAGCCAACTCTTCTTGCTCAGTATGAAGCCCTACCTACATAAGAAGGATTGCCTATGGAGAGGCCCCTTTCCTCTGGATACAACAAAGGGAAGGGATATGGCCATCCTCCCAGAATGTCAGTTAGGACCCCAGGAAAGAAAATGTCTTCAAATTACCAGTTGGGTTTGGGTCTCCTTCAAAAGGCCTCTGAATTCCCTCATGGAAGCCATGTCCTGTTCCAGCTGGCTGATGCGCTGGCTAGCATGTGCACAGAAAGCTTCTAGCACAGTCTCTGCCTATTGAGGGAAGAGGTGGTGAGGACATGGTGGCAGAGGAGTGAAAAAACACAAAAAGCCATAACTCTCCACCATTGTTTAGTTTAGTTTAGGTCATTATTCCCCAGGGCTGGCACTTCTTTGGCCACCTATCTGTGTCTCAAGCAAAATTTGTGTTCCTGCAGGAACCCTGGGGAAGAGATCTCCCACATCCAGGAACAAAAGCCTGACACCTTACCGCATCCTTGTCTCTGAGGGCCATTTCCTCTTTGTGCTTCGCCTCCTCCCTTTCTGCTTTGAGGCTCTGGAGCCTTGCCTTCAGTTTCTTCAACACATCAAAACAGCAGGAGACCAAGGTTTCTGCACGCCGGGACTACAAGACAAGAATCACACAATGTGTCCGGTTCCTTTTTTTGGCTCTCAGTCTCACCAGAGGCCTCCGCCTTCACCCTCATATGCTGCTTACCTCCTGACTCACAGTAGTTTTATCTTCCTCTAAATGCAACAGAGACAGATGAAGCAAGGATACCAGCTCTTTTGAAACCAGCACCCACGACTGCTGTAGAGGGAAAGGTAGTTGGACTAGATCAAATAAAGTCACTAAGTAGGAAGTAACAGGGGCACTGGGGAGGAAAACCAGTGACCCCAATTTCAAGCTCCCAGGAGGGAGATGTCCTTAACAAAGGTTTGGAAACCTCCCTTTACTATGAGTATCACCATCTGCTAACCACCCAGATTCTTGATCTTCACAGGAGACCCAGTGACGGCATAATCAAAACTTACCATGACATTCCTGGCCTGCTGCAGAGCCTTTCCAATCTCTTGGCTCTCCCGAAGATGCTGAGGTTTCTTATTTATCTAGGCAGAGAAACAAAGTTGTGCCTTTTGCATAGCAACATACACAGCCAGCACCACATACCCACCCCACCCCCCACGGATACAGGAATCTCTCCTATTAAAAGCAGAAGCAAGGCTCACAGCTCAATGAGGCCAAGTAAGAACAAAAATCCAGAAACACATAAAAATTCCTTTTCAAAAGAACCTTGTTTTTTCTAACTGTAAAGATGACATGTGTTTATTGTAAAGTTTTGGGAATATAGAGTGAATAAAATGGAAAAAGAAACCAGTAATAATTTTACTACCTGGAGCAGTAATTATTTATTTTGAGAGAGAGAGAGAGAATAAGAGTAGAAAGGGCAGAGAGAAGGAGGGACAGAATCCCAAGCAGGCTCCATGTCATCAGTGCACAGCCCAACGCAGGTCTCGAACTCATGAACTGTGGGATCATCACCTGAGCCAAAGTTCAAGAACCACACACTTAACCGACTGTGCCATCCAGGCACCCTTGAAGCAATGATTCCTAACAGTATAGCAGTCACCCCAAAGGATTTCGACATAACGCCGGAGATTTCCTTACTTTAGGGATTTGCTGTAAGTGGAGTATATTATTTCCCTCAGGTGTTGGAGAGAAAAAAAAGTTGCAGACTACTGATTTAGAAAGAAGCTACCATATTCAATGAATTCTTAAGATGATTATCTTTTTATGCAATAATGCCACGGGAATTGGGCATTAATTGTATCAATATTAACAGTGTTTCGGTATGATGAACGACAGTCACGCTTAAAAAAACCACAAATGAGATTATGACATAAAAATGAATGTGTGTTCCTGCTTTTATTATTTAACTTTATTATACTAATGTTATTTAGCCCTGAATTTGTATTCACTCTCCTCACTGGAATAGCCTGAAACTGGGACATCTGCTTTAGGGGGACCTATCAGAGTAGCATACCACCCATTAAAAATGGGTTAAAAACTTCTGCTGATATTTTATTTCACCTCGAAGCTTCTCAGAGATTATCTGAACTCTGATTTCCTTTCTTTAAAATGATAACTGCAGGGGCGCCTGGGTGGCTCAGCTGGTTAAGCGTCCAACTTTAGCTAAGTCATGATCTCACAGTTCATCAGATGGAGCCCTGACTTGGGCTCTCTCTCTCCCTGTCTCTCTGCCCCTTCCCTACTTGTGCTCTCTCAAAATAAATAAACATTTAAAAAAAAAAACCCTCCATTACATGTTATACTGATTTTCCATGCTATTAAAAATTCTTCAAAACAAAAAAAGGGAGGAGGATGCCTGGGTGGCTCAGTCAGTTGAGCGTCTCACTTCAACTCAGGTCATGATCTCATGGTTCATTGGTTCGAGCCCTGCATCGGGCTCTGTGCTGACAGCTAGCTTAGAGTCTGGAGTCAGTCTATCTTCAGATTCTGTGTCTCCCTCTCTCTCTGACCCTTCCCTGCTCATGCTGTCTCTCTCTCTCTCAAAAATAATAATAAAAAAACATTAAAAGAAATTAAAAAATAAATAAAAATTCTTCATAAAACATACTTTAAAATGACTGCAGAATATCCTACCTATGATTGTACCATTATTTTTTATTACATTTTTAAGTCATTTTTTTAAAAAGCTATTGTCTTTATATAGTATTATTTTTACCCTTAAGATATATTCTTAGAGGGGTGCCTGAGTGGCTTAGTCAGTTAAGCATCCAACTTTGGCTCAGGTCATGATCTCCCAGCTCATGAGTTCAAGCCCCGCATCTAGTCTGGGTACTGACAGCCTGGAGCCTGCCTCAGTTCTGTGTCTCCCTCCCTCTCAGCCCCTCCCCCACTCACTCTTGTGCTCGCTCTCTCTCTTTCTCTCTCTCTCAAAAATAAACATTAAAAATAATTTTTTTTTAAATGGGGCATCTTAGTCGGTCAAGCATCCAATTTCGGATCAGGTCATGATCTCATGGTTTGTGAATTCGAGTCCCGTATCAGGCTCTCTGCTGTCAGCTTGGGGCCTACTTCAGATGCTCTGTCTCCTTCTCTCTCTGCCCTCTCCCACTCATGCTTTCTCTATCTCAAAAATAAACATTTAAAAAAAAGAAGAATATTACCTTAAAAAAAAAAGGATATAATGGAGGAAGCAGAATTACAGAGTCAAAAAGTTTGAAATGCTTTAAGGGTCTTACTTTCAAAAAAGGTTGAACCAATTTATATACCCTACTGACAACAGGACAATACTTACCAGCATTACCTATTTTCTTTTTTTAAAGTTTTTTTTAATGTCTTTATTTTATTTTGAGAGACAGAGCAGAGAGTAAGCGGGGTAGGGGCAGAGAGAGAGGGAGACATAGAATCTGAGCAGGCTCCAGGGTCTGAGCTGTCAGCACAGAGCCCGATGTGGGCCTCGAACCCACGGACTGTGAGATCATGACCTGAGCCGAAGTCAGATGCTTAACCGACTAAGCCACCCAGGCGCCCCATAGCATTACCTATTTTATTCTTTGCTGTTTTGTTAGATGAAAATAGTATCTCATTGTTTCAATTTGCAATGCTCTATTACCAGTAACCTCAAATATTTATTAGTCATTGTTATCTTCTCAATCTCTGTTTATTTGCTATGTTGGGGCAGATAACAACTAGTATGCCATGCAGAAGATTTTCAAGCTCTGAGAGAAAAGCAGGGAGCGGTCACTACTGCTGAAAGGCAGCCATCATCTGAGACAAAACCCAGGGCTGAGCAACAGTGCTGAGTCACGATGCTACAGCAGTCTGGACTTAAGGGGTCAGATCTCATGGAGTTCACGACTCCCATCCCCAGTGAAGCGGTCATCATTCCCTACTGCATCGTTCAGGGTGGCACGGGGGACTCCATGAGCTCTGGGCAGGGCACGACTACCGCTCGGAGCTGGGCAGCCAGGCAAGTAATGAGATTAGCGTGGAGTGGGCAGCCAAGCAGCAAGGACAGGGCACTGTGATGGGGAATGGCTGAAGGTGCTGTCACTTCCCCTCTTTGGCTCTGCTTCAGTGGCCTCCAGAGGGATTTGGCAAGCGTCAGGGGAAAGAGGGTATGAGGCCGACTGAGGGATGGGGAACAAGGTCAGGATTTTGGCAAAAGGCAAAGTCTTATTTTGAGGATATTTTCAACCCGAGGTCTTTGGGCGTTCGGAGACCATCTCTTCTTCGCAGCAGCCACACATCATCTCAAAGGCCCCAGTGCTGACGCTCTCAATTCCTTTCCCGGACACCATTCCCTTCCTTCCTCAGTATGAGCTGTCACAACCAGAATCCTCTAGAACAGCAGTCTTTAAACTATTTTCTTCTCAGATCTCTCAGAATAATTGAGTGATTGAGTACCCTTAATTGTTACAAAGGCTATAATTTCAACCATTATTATAAATATTGATAGTTTGAAATAAAACTGTTAAATCATCCTTAAATATATCCCATGGTATACTACATATACCATAATGACTTAAAACCTATTTGATACCATTGAAAAATGTACCAACTCAGGCGCCTGGGTGGCTCAGTCAATTGAGCATCTGACACTTGATCTTGCTCAAGTCAGGATCTCGTAGTTCTTGAGTTAGAGCCCCGCATCAGACTCTGTGCTGACAGTGCAGAGCCTGCTTGGGATTCATTCTCTCTCTCTCTCTCTCTCTCTCTCTCTCTCTGCCCCTCCTGTACGCGTGCTCTCTCTCTTTCAAAATAAATAAATACTTAAAAATATTTTTTGAAAAAAGATTGCACACTTTGAAAGAGAGGGCGCAAGTGAGCAAGAGGCAAAGAGGCAGAGAGAGAAGGAGGGCTCACCTGAAGCAGGGCTCGAATTTTGTTTTTGTTTTTTAACCCAAAGCAGGGCTTGTGTTCACCCAAAGTGGGGCTGGTGATCACTGGATGCAGGGCTCATGCTCACATGAAGCAGGGACTGAGCTCACCCGATGGACTCGAACTCATCAACCGTGAGATCACGACCTGAGCCGAAGTCAGATGCTTAACAACTAGGCCACCCAGGTGCCCATGGACAAACTCTTCTTAAAGAGTCAGAAATGTTTTATCAGCCGTTTTTCTCCTTGCAATTGCATTTTTACTTCTCTCAGAATTTTATCCTAAAGTAATATACCTTAAGTCTGTAATAAACTTAAAGTCTACTATTCACCAATATCTCTGCAACAACAGAAGTCCATTTCACCCAGTAAAAATTTTACTAGGAATCATCTACTAATGAAATGGATAGAGCTTCCTTCCCCATATTAGTTCATGTGTCTGTGGATTACTGTAATTCCTACAATAAAACACGGCTCAGCGACAATACTATGCCTATTTCCTTTCTTAAAGATGTAAGCACTCAGAATCTTCTTCACAAAAATAATGGGAATAAATAGAAATAGAGAAAGAGAGGAGGGCATGTCACTCAATTCTAGGAGGTCCTTTGGAGATCCATGCCAAAAATCTCATAGTAAACTTTCATCAAAAATTTTTAATGATCCACAAACATAATTAAAGTCTTCCTTCAATTTTGCTGAAAGCATGCAAAAATGATGTTACATAACCACTGCAGTCATTTGCTTTCTCAGCATGTACAAAAACATTTCCTATGGTCCTTTGATTGTTATTCCTTGACAATGTAAGATTCGGGATAGACAGTAAATATGCTTTTCTTTAGTAAAGGGGGCAAAGGGCAATTGAGAACGGGGAAGTAGGAAAGAAAAAAAGTTAGTCAAAAGTACATGTGGAAGATGAAGACCTAGAAACTGATTCCTTTAAAACTTTCCTTGGGGCGCCTGGGTGGCTCAGTCAGCTAAGCGTCTGGCTTCGGCTCATGGGTTCAAGCCCCGCATCGGGTTCTGTGCTGACAGCTCAGAGCCTGTAGCCTGCTTCAGATTCTGTGTCTCCCTCTCTCTGACCTCCCCCTCCTCACACTGTCTCTCAAAAATAAATTAAAAAAAAAAAACCAAAAGGCTTTCCTTGCTGATATTCTCCCAGAAAGGCCTGATGTATCTATCCCAGCAGTAAAATAAGTACCCACAGCTTTAAGGGATTTTCCAGATCCTCAGCTTTTAAACGTATTCTAAGGCAAAGGGCCCAATAGGAAGAGCCTTCTTACTGCACTGGGGGAGGTGTCGGTCTGTGTGCTACTGTCCTGAACTTCTGGGTGAGGGGCAGTCAGCCGGCTCCAGTCTCGCAGCTGGTGGGAGAGAGCCTCCAGAATGACAAGAGAGTTCAGCAGGTTATCTTCCAGGTCACGTCGAGATAAGGCGGTCAGACCTGGAGGACGGCTGCTGCAGCAGGAGAAGAACATGAATGAGAAGAAAGGACGAGGGGTGGAAGTGGCAGGTCCCAGTTAATGGAACCCAGGAGGCATAAAGTTACAGGGACGCTTACCCCCACAGGAGGTGCTCTGTCTCAGAAGTACCATTCTTGACGTCCACTGGGCCTGTCTGGGAGGTGTTTGTACTCTTTTCCTGTGCTGCTGGGGGAGTAAACCAAGTCCCCACCGAGCAAGTAGGGTAAGGGGTAGTGCCAATCGCTGCATCCCGAAGCACAGAGGGGAGGGCTAAGCTCTGGCGGAGATTTTCCAGCATGACTGAGGTATTCACACTTTTTTCCAGCCAGGTCAAAGGGGACATCCAAGGCCCTGTATCAGAGACACGAATCCTACCAGCATCTTTTACTGCTGGGCTTGGAGCGGCCTGGGATTCCATTTCTCCTGGATTTGGGGTCAGGCGTGTGGATGGAACATCTTCCATATTTGAGACCAGTGCTTGTTCTCCTAAGTCAGCCTCCTCAGGGAGTGCAGGAAAGCTCAGTTCTCTTTCCTCTACAGCTGTGTGCTCTACAATTTCCTCCCCAGGGTCCACATGACTGCCAGGGAAATCTGTTGCTAAGGCAGTTGAAGGGGAGAGCCAGAGCATGGAGGAAGGCAAGAAGGTATGACTTTCAAAAGGGGCTAAGTCCTCGGGCACAACCTCAGTCCTATCGCCCCTGAGGCTTTCTTCGGAGCAGTGCAGCTGTTGCTCAGAACAGGGTCTTGGCAGACACTCCAAGACATGGGATGGAGGATGCTGAGATGTAAATTTCTCAGGCACAGCAGGAACAACTTCTGAAAAGCTGTCTTCCATGCAGGTCGCCATCCCCTCTCTTGGCAGATCTTCCGGCCTCAAAGGCTCACCTGGAGAGATGCTACTGGTCTCTGCCATGGTATCTAAATAAGCCTCAAGTGTAACTTGCCGCGGCCCCCGTGGAGATGATACAAGGACCATGGTTTTAACCACCTTGCTGTCTGGTGGGTCTACTGCTTCCTCAGACATTTTGGGAGTAGAATTGATTTGGGGATTCAGATCTACGAGCTGCTCATCTGATTCATGTTGACAAGCTTCTAGCCACTTTGAGGGATGGCCAAACTGTTCTGAAGGGGAGTCTGTTTTGGCATTAACAAAATCCAGTGGAGATCCACTGTTGCTGCCTTCCTGCCAAAAGACACAAAAGTAGTTGACCAAGGCAGTCATTTCTAGTTCCCAACATATTATTACGGGTATAGGATACTGTCTGAACTCAGAGTTTTCATTACCTCTGCTTAGGTAAAAACTTGGCCAAGCCTGGTTGCTCACTAAAGAAACCCTAAATTGGGGCCCCTGGGTGGCTCAGTTGGTTAAGTGTCTGACTTCAGCTCAGGTCATGATCTCACGGTTTGTGGGTTCAAGCCCTGCATTGTGCTCTGTGCTGAACACTTGCTCAGAACCCGAAGCCTGCTTCGGATTCTGTGTCTCCCTCTCTCTCTGACCCTCCCTCTTCCACACTGTGTCTCACTCTGTCTCTCAAAAATAAATACATGAAAAAAAAGAAAAAGAAAAAAAAAAGAACCCCTAAACTAAACCCTAACTAAAGCTGGGAAGCCATGTTAGGTCCTTCTAAGTGAATCAGCCTACAATATAAACAAGGCTGAGATAATCTATTCATATCATGGGGAGATGGTAGCTTGAATGTGACCCCACTTGACTCCAACCCCCCCCTTCAATTCCTTTTAGAGGATCCCTAGGTAAGCTCTGCCAGACTCTAGAGTTGCTACGAGATTTTCTCTTCCAGGAGAGATGAAAAATTGGGGACCAGAGTTAGTGTAATGTCCTTCTGGGGCCCACAGAGATCCAAGGAACCCTAGGAAACAGGGCAACAACAATCTACACTAGTGACCTAGTCTCCTTGGTTGAATCCATCAACCCTTGGGATCTAAAGAGCTCTAACCTTTGTAGCAGAGGAAAATGAAGAGCAAAGAGACTTCCTACTGGCGCCCTCATACAGGACTGATGATGCCCCACATGCTGGTTCACAGGGACAAAGACCTACTGTGCCTTCCACCACCTGCAGGGCTGCTGGTACCTGAGATTCAATGAACCAGAAAAGGAAAATATGAATGTACTTAAATGGACTAATAGCTAGAGAAAGAGAAAACCCTAGGATAGTTAGAAAAAGTAAACCCGAACAAAACGTAGCTGATGAAAGAAACAGATGACAATGTAAGAAGATTCAAGTACAGCACACATACACAAAGACTTTCTGAAAATAATAAAAATTACTTTTAAACCACAACAAAAATTACTTTGAAACAAAAAAATATATATATATCAGTAAAATGAATCAAAAGAGGATGGTCAGAGTTGAGGCTCAAATTATTGGCCTGGATAATCAAGTGGAAGAATACCTTTTTTATTTTTATCATTTTTTAAAGTTTATTTATCTGTTTTGAGAGAGAAAGAGAAAGAGAGAGAGAGAGAGAGAGAGAGCCAGCGCATGCACAAGCAGGGGAGGGGCAGAGGGAGAGGGAGACAGAGAATCCCAAGCCGACTCTGCACTGCCAGCACAGAGCCTGACATGGGCTTGAATCCACAAACCGTGAGTTCATGACCTGAGCTGAAACCAAGAGCCAAGTTTAACTGCCTGAGCCCACTCAGGCACCCAAGTGGAAGAGTATTTTAAAGCAAAGACAAAGGGGTGCCTGGATGGTTCAGTCAGTTAAGCATCCAACTTTAGCTCAGGTCATAATCTCGCAGTTTATGGGTTTGAGCCCGCATCGGCCTGTGTACTGACAGCTTGGAGCCTGGAGCTGGCTTCAGATTCTGTGTCTCCTTCTCTCTCTGGCCCTCCCTCATTTGTGCTCTGTCTCTCAAAAATAAATAAATGTAAAAAAAAATTAAGAAAAAATAAAGCAAAGACAAAAATTCTAAGAAATTAGAATGTTCTATTATCTTAGGGCAAAGCTAAAAGAATTGGAAGATAAACTCACTAAATCTAATACATGAGGAAAACAAGTTCCATGAAAAAAGAGAACACTTATAGAAGGCACTAATTAACAAATATTAGAAGAAAATGTCTCTGAGGTAAAGACTAGAGTTTGTATCTTGAAATGGCTCACCAAGTTCCAAGCAACATTGATAAGAAAAAATAAAATTTTTGAACCACAGGGAAGATAAAACTATTATAGTATTTTTTTTCAAATCTTTTTTTTTTTTTACATTTATTTATTTTTGAGAGATAGAGCATGATCAAGGGAGGGGCAGAGAGAGAAAGATACATAGAATCTGAAGCAGGCTCCAGGCTCTGAGCTAGCGGTCAGCACAGAGCCCAATGTGGGGGTCAAATCCACAAACCATGAGATCATGACCTGAGCTGAAGTCAGATGCACAACTGACTGAGCCACCCAGGCACCCCTATTTTAATATTTTTAATGTCTATTTTTGAGAGAGAGGAAGGGGGAGAGAGAAAGGGAATGAGTGGGGGAGGGGCAGAGAGAAGGGGAACAGAGGACCGGAAGTAGGCTCCATTCTTGACAGCAGAGAGCCATATGTGGGGCTCAAACCCACAAACCGTGAGAAAAGACGTTTACCTGACTGAACCACTCAGGAGCCTCAGAAGATAAAACTATTTCAGAAGCTTGAGATAGAAAGGCCCATTATTTCATACAAAAAAAAAAAAAAATCAGCCTTACATGAAATCTCATTTACAGCAGTGGAGGAAGCTTTAAAAAATAAGGTTGAGCTAAAATGGGCTTCTGATATGCTGGCAGTGTCCTAAATACTGACTGGGTGTTGGTTGCTATGATGGGTGCTTTATACAAGTTTGTTAAGTTGTATGTTTTATGTACTTTCACATATTTTATTTCAATGTTTAACTTTTTCTTTCAAAGTACTTTAAAGGAAAAGTAGAAAATAAAAGAGATGTCAGAAAGGTATGAGGCAAAAGCAAAGAGAGCAAAGATAGCAATATTAGTAAGGTTAGAGCACTGCTGTTATAAAAGACATGTGAGGATATAGCGTACAAAAAACATAAATCAGTTTGCATTAAATAGCCCAGGAACTAAACAAACCAGACTCTTAGTAACACAAAAGTGCACCTTACAGTTTTTGCTGTGTTTATCAAGTCCCTATTTATTCTTTTTAAATATCACTTAAGGAGGGGCACCTGGGTGGGTCAGTTGGTTGAGCATCCAACTCATCTAACTCTTGATTTCAGCTAAGGTCATGATCCCAGGGTCAGAGGATCAAGCCCGAGTCGGCTCAGCATTGAACGTGGAGCATGCTTAAGATTCTCATTCATTCATTCATTCATTCATTCATTCATTCTCTCTCTCTCTCTCCCCCTGTGCCCCTCTCTCCTGCTCACTCTACCTCTAAAATAAAAATATAATGGTAATATATGGAAGTGTATGTATAGAAACACATATAGATACACATAAAGAAATGCAAGAAAGGGGGCATCTGGGTGGCTCAGTTGGTTAAGCTTCCAACTCTATTTGGGCTCAGGTCAGGATTTCAGGGTTCCAGAGTTCAAGCCCTGCCCTCAGGCTCTGTACTGATAGCACAGAGCCTGCTTCAGATTCTCTCTCCTTCTTCCCCCTCCCCCACAAAAAGTGCAAGAAAGGACTGTCTTTTTTGTCTTTTTTTTTTTTTTAATGTTTGTTTATTTTGAGAGAGGGGTGGGGGGAGAGACTCTTGAGCAGGCTCTGAGCTATAGCAGAGCCCAACGGGAACACTGGATTTCAAGAACCATGAGATCATGACCTGAGCTGAAATCAAGAGTCAAGACGCTTAACCACCTGAGCCACCCAGGCACCCCTAAATAATCAAAATTTTAAAAAGCAAAAACTAGTTATTTTGTTGGGATAAAAAACTCTTTTTGTCTATGTAGCTGCGTATAGCAGGAGGTAGAAGGGAGACCTAATTCCACTCCATTCTATTCTGCTACTGTGATTAAACGGCTATGGTTACATTCTATGAGCTCTATGAAGATCAGTTCCCACTAGGTACTTTTTCTTTTCTATCTAAGCTGCACTAATATGGTAGGTTAAAATTAAATAAAACTAAGAATTTAGTTCCTCAGTCACATTAACCACCTTTCAAGTGTTCAATACTCACATAACTAATAGCCACCAGACTGGACAGCACAGATCATCAAACATTTCCATCATCCCTGAAAGTGTTGGGGTTTTAAAAAATGTATGTTTACTTATTTTGAGAGAGAGAGAGAGAGAGAAAGAACAAATGCATGGGAGGGAGAAAGAGAATCCCAAGCAGGCTCGGGCTAAGCACAGAGCCCAAAATGGAGCTGGATCTCACGACTGAAAGATCATGACCTGAGGGCAAATCAAGAGTCGGAAGCTTAACCGACTGAGCCACCCAGACACTCCTTTCATCCCAGAAAGTTCTATTGGCCAGTTGGCAGCTACCCTCATACATCTGTTATTCAGGCTGCTTAAGATTCTGTTTTTAGGGGCGCCTGGGTGGCTCAGTAGGTTAAGCCTCCAACTTCAGCTCAGGTCATGATCTCACATTCATGGGTTCCAGCACCACATCGGGCTCTGTGCTGACAGCTCAGAGCTGCTTCGGATCCTATGTCTCCCTCTCTCTCTGCCCCTCCCCGCTCATGCTCTGTCTCTTTCTGTCTCAAAAATAAATAAATAATTTAAAAAAAAGATTCTGTTTTTACATTTTCTTTTTTCCTCTTTCAACCTATTTTATTTATAATACATCTCCTTCCAAAAATAATTCAAACTGCATGAAAAAGCACAGATCAATAGATCAGGTTAATGAAATACAAAATCATAGTCAAAAAAGAAAAAAGAGGCATATTTTGCTATTTCAAAGAGTAATAGTAGCTATATCTGATGATCAAATTTGACCCTGCGCTTTCTAGAAGCCAAAATAAGAGGGAAAATATGGTAAACTATGTAGTTCTCATTATCAGAAGGGGAAAAAAAAGAGAAAGATAGCCATTTCTTCAGGAAAACAATTTTCCCAGGCAGTTAAGTTCTGAAAGAAACTTTTTCAAGGACCCTTATAGGGGGGTCAATTCCTTCCTTGGCAAGTTTTTACAGCAACTGAAAAAGCAGTTTATACATGAGTACTTCTCTCAAGACTTTTGACTTAAGTACAACTCAGGGAGGGCAATTCTACCAGGGCCTCATTTAAGCGATGATGGTCCAAGTACCCTGCCTTCCAGTGGGGTAATTTGATCCAGGAATAGTTCTGGTTACTTTGGAATGGATGTGACTATTGCCTCTCTATGGCAGCGGACTGATCTCTGCCTAAGGGAGCCCACGTTTAAGGGGAAACCACTAATCAAAGTGATGTATTCTCAGCACTTTGGTAAAAGTTTAACGGGGGAGGAGGGGATAAAAACTAACAGACAAATAGAGGTCTGGGTTCTCAGTGGATTTCCTTTAACCACCGAAGAGCACCTCTCTGTTGGCCTGAATTGCTGTAAATGGGTATCACTAAGGTAGACGACTTTATTATCGGTATTAATTATGTTCCAGCCTTGGCCCTCTGTTCCTCTGAGCCCTCGGCCTCGGCAGGGAGCCCAGTCGAATCTCACCTGCAGTCCCAGTTTGCACGGGGATGAAGTCGGCGAGCAGCATACAGGGGACCCTTTTCCAGAGTTGGTGAGGGCACCAGGCTGCAGGGTAAGTTCTCGAAGAGGAGTTCTCATAGCTGGTCTTCCCTGAGAAAGAAGAAAGTTCGAGAAAGCCTGAGCTGGGTCAGCCCGGCCCTCTTTCTTCTCAAAGATAAACTCCTGGGGCGCCTGGCTGTCTCAGTCGGTTGAGCGTCCGACGGCTCAGGTCATGATCTCACAGTTCGTGGGTTCAAGCCCCGCGTTGGGCTCTGTGCTGACATTTAGCTCAGAGCCTGGAGCCTGCTTCAGATTCTGTACCTCCCTCTCTCCCTGCTCGCTCTGTCTCTCAAAAACAAACATAAAAATAAACATTTAAAAAAAAGTTAAACTGCTGGGGTAATAGGAGAGTAGACTTCCACCCCAAATGCGCTGAACTGCAGGATCAGTAAGACTCCACGCACATCCCGGTCCCCAGGCTGGACCCAGCTTTCCCCGACACTCGGCGTTGCTGGCGTCCCCTACTCTAAAGTCCCGACCCAGCTCTCTCGGTCCCTGAGGCCCTCCCGCTCACCGACTGGGGCGAAGGCGACAGGCTAAGGTTCAGCTTTTTCACCCGCCACATTTTCACCACAGAATGTAGGGTCGATCACCTCCCAGACCCAAGAAGGGACGCCATGTTCACCCGCCTTCTTTATTTGAACCTGTTCCACGCCTCCCGATTGGCTGCTGGGGCTTGGGTGCGACAGCCTGACGCGACCGCTCAGGGCTCGAGCCCGGCGGGAAGGAGGCGGGGCTTGTGCTGGTCCCGCCCCCTCCGGCCCAGGGACAGCCCTCATTTTCTTTTCGGACACCTCTCCCAACCCCCTCCGGCGCGCGCTGGAGTGCTGCTTCACCCAGAGGGAAGGGTACCCGAGGTAGCTGGAGACTTGAAGATCAGGTCCCTCCCGCTTCCAGCAGCCGTCCCCGCCCGCCCCCCCTAGTCTCACACCTTCAGAAAAGTTGTCTCGGCTGGCTGGCCTCCGGAAGTCTCTCCTCAGGTTTCCCCTAGTTACCTGACGCCTCAGGCTCGACGGGAAGGAGGCGGCCGCGAGTGCGGGAGGGAGAGGTGAGTGGAGCTTTTGAAATCAGGCTCGCTCGGGGCCTCGGCTCGTAGGCCCTGCGGCGGCGGTGGTGGCCCGAGGCGAAATTCACTGGCGCTATCCCTTGGCCTCCTCTCCGTTTCTGGTGTTTTCTTCGGACTTGCCTCAGGGCCTGCTGCAAGTTTGCAGGAACAACGGCTCGCAAGTATGGAACATGTATTATGTACCTGGCACTGTTCCAAATGCTTTATATGTGTTAACTCCTTTAATTCTCCCGAGGACCTGTGAAGTAGGGACTGTAAATACCCTCCTTTTACAGACCAGAACCCGAGTCATAAGGAAATTATGGCCCGCCCCATAGGTAGAGGGTCGAAATTTCGACCCGCGCTACCAATTAAAGTCGTATATTCTTGGGTCAGCCTGAGTCCCCTCCGTGGGATATCTAGCTATTGAAGGTGGAATTGATTTTTGAAAACATAAGGGCAAGTATTCAAAGTTAATAGTTTAGGATTTTGCAGCACTGTGCCTTATTTACACTCTGAAGTGTACTTGGAAAATGAATTTGGAAAAGGAGATCATCCAAAGAGGAGGAACTGTTAATCTGTCATGAACTGCAAGACTCTCAGGGGATGGGCTCTTCTAGAACCCTGTAGTCTGATCCCGTAGGCACTGGCCACATGTGAGAACTTGAGAACTTCAGATGTGGCTAGTCCGAATTGAGATGTGTTATAGGTGTAAAACACAAACTGGGGTTTGAAGACTTTATGAGAAAAAGATTATAAAATATTATTTAATATTGATTTCATGTTGAAATTCTATTTTAGGCCTATTAGGTTTGGTAAAATGCATTAACCTTAAATTCTCCTGGGGCGCCTGGGTGGCTCAGTCGACTAAGCGTCCGGTTTCCTCAGGTCATGATCTCACAGTTGGTGAGTTCAAGCCCTGGGTCAGGCTCTGTGCTGACAGATGAGAGCCTGGAGCCTGCTTAGGATTCTGTGTCTCCCTCTCTCTGCCCCACTCCCCTGCTCGCACTGTCTTTCTCTGTCTCAAAAATAGATTAAAAAAAACATTTAAAAAACATTAAATTCTCCTGTTTCTTTTTCCCTTTTTAATGTGGCTGCCAGAAATTTTTAAATCACTTATGGAGGCTTATATTGTACTTCTATGAGACAGCACTGCTCTAGAAACATAACAGCCCCAGCCTGCAGGCACTACGGATAAAGGTTGCTTGAATGGAAGCCTGGAAGGACAACATAAGGGCACACAGACTTGAGCCTGGGGTTTCCCAAGACCTGGCAGAGAGAATCCCAAGGTGTATGTACTTCTGGTCAATCAAAAACACCCAGCAAATAAAACAAGGGTGGAAAATTGCAGAAAAACCAAGTGCCAGCGGTAAAAGCTTGTATTATAGAAATGTGTGTATTGGCATGTTTAGTTCTTATTGCAGTTGGTGTATCAGATGCTAGTTGAGTAGCTGGAATGATACAGTGCTTCCAGCAGCAAATTAGGAGGGATACGGAAGGGTAGATGAGCGGGAAAATACAGTTATAAATAGGTAACATAAACAGGATGTTTGTTGGTGTTTTTCATAACTTCTTAAATTTGGTGGTTTTCAAATTATAAAAGTATTAGATTTTTTTTTATAGCAAGCAAAACAATGCAATGCAAAGATGTATTAAAGGCAAAGCCTCCCCAGTCCATTCTACCTGCCTGAGGTAATCAATAGCATGTACACCTTTGTAAAAACATATATGCATACACATACACACAGAAGTTTTGTAGGTCTTTATTTAGACACACATTACCCCCCAAATTAATTGATGTATATATAGAATGGGGTCTCTGGGATTGAGGGCTAGTGTCTTTTTTTTTTTTCTCCACTTTTACTTACTCATCTCCCATTTTTTCATGTTCTCTGTCTCTGACACACACACGGAGGGGAAGAGGCATTGAGTTCTTTACAAAAATGGCATTTTTCCCCCTCACTCAATGTCTTGAATAGAGTTGTTTTAGCTTTTAAGTAAATTCTGCCCCCGCCCAACATGGGGCTTGAACTCACAACTGTGAAATTGAGTCACATGCTCTAACAACTGAGCCAACCAGGTGTCCCTTATAGAGAGACTTCTACATCAGCTGATACAAATAAAATTGATTTGTCACTTCATATACCTTGTCCTTTTTAAAAAATAGGTTATTTCTCTATTATTTTTAAGAGTTTTATATTCAACTGTCATCACACTGCAAAATTATTTTAGATCTTGTTTTGTCCACTGACTTTATTTTTTACATATTTTTCCTTTTTTTTTTAAGTTTCTTAAATTTATTTTTGAGAAAGAGTACAAGCAGGGGAGGGGCAGAGAGAGGGAGAGAGAGAGAATCCCAAGCAGGCCTCATGCCATCAGTGTGGAACCCAACATGGGCCTCAAACTCACAAACTTTCAGCTCATGACCTGAGCCAAAACCAGGAGTTGGACACTTAACCAACTGAGCCACTCATGTGCCCCTATCCATTGGCTTTATTAATTGTATCTTTGGCCATACATAGAAGACTTTTATATGGTCAAGTTGTTTATCTTTCCTTTAAGACTATCTTGATTCATTTTTCAAATTTTTATGTAAATGTGCTTCTTTTATAGTGCTTTCATTTCTATCTTGATTTAGGCATCTCCTCCATCCTTTCTTAAAATTTTTGTTTTGATGACCACACTTAAATCCTTAATGTATTTAAAATTAAGTTTTGTATACGATATGAAGCGGTCCAGATATTTAAAAACACTTGGGTTTTGGTTTTTTAGGTAATCTCTATGCCCATTGTGGGGCTTGAACTCACAACCCCCATATCAAGAATTGTATTCTCTACCAACTGAGCCAGCCAACACTTGTAAGTTTTTACTTTTAGGATTAGAGATTACTTATTTTGTAAATATGCAATTACATAAGCCAAATCAGCAACTCTGAGAAGTATGCACCAGGCAGTTCTAAGTGAACTCAAGGATGAAACTGTGGAATTAGTAGCCCTGCCTCAATGAATGGTGTATGTCTATATGGTGGAGTATGTGTATGATATATATGAGGAGAGTACTGAACAAAGGAGGCAGTAGAACAGCTGCTAATCCGCGGGGCTCCATAAACCAGCAAAACTCATGAACAGGCCAGTGAAATCTGAAATAATATGTTCCTCTGAATATAAGCAAAACCAAACTATAGGGAAGAAAGTAGCATGCTTTTTTGTAAATAAAATAATCATTCCTGATCAGTATATCAGAACTCCTCACAGTGGTTTTATTAGTTTGCTAGGGTTACTGTAACAAAGTACCACAAACTGGGTGGCTCAAACAATGGAAATTTATTTTCTCGCAGTTCTGGAGGCTAGAAGTCCAAGATCAAGGTAAACCAAGTAGAGTTGGTTTCTTCTGAGGCCTCTCCCGTTGGCTTGTAGATAGCTGCCTTCTCCCTGTATCTCCACATGGTCTTCCCTCTGTGTGGCTGTGTCCTAATTTCTTCTTTTTTTTAAAGTTTATTTATTTTCAGAGAGAACACATGAGCAGGGGAGGGGCAGAGAGAGAGAGACAGAGAGAGAGAGAGAGAGAGAGAGAGAGAGAATCCCAAGCAGGCTCCGTGCTGTCAGCACAGAACCCAACATGGGGCTCAAACTCACGAACCATGAGATCATGACTTGAGCCGAAATCAAGAGTCAGAAGCTTAACCAACTGAGCCATCCAGGCACCCCTCCCCCCATTTTTTCTTTATAAAGACACCAATCATTGGATTAGGGCCAACCCATATGACCGCATTTTTAACTTAATTACATCTTTAAAGACTATTTTCACATATATAGTCACATTCTGAAGTACTGAGGGTTAGGACTACAATGTATTAATGCAAGGATGGGGGATATGGTGGAGACACAATTCAGCCGTAATAGGGATTAATAATGCATTGAATAAGGTTTTATTTTTTAAAAACTTTGACAAGATTTTTATATTGAATTTATTTAAATAAGTTAACTAAGGAATTTTGATGACCAGTTTGTGAAATCAATGAACTAGTAAACAGATCAACACATGGTAAAGAAACTTAGAGGCACGAAACAAGTAGAACTACAAAGACACTTTTCTAGAAGGAGAATATACATATTGGTGTTAAGATAATCTTACATTCTTAGAAAAGATAGAAGGGAGTACAGCGTAAAATATCCATATTGATAGGTATATCTGGTTTCTTCTAGGTAATGAGAAATGATTTCAGGTTGTATATAATTTTTTAGGAGAGCCTGGGTGGCTCAGTTGGTTAAGTGTCCTACTTTTTATTTTGGCTCAGATCATAATCTCATGGTTTGTGATGAGATTCTCTCTCCCTCTCTGACCTTGCCCTCTCTCTCAAGTAAATTTAAAAAAATATTTTTAAGTGATGGATAAAAAAAAAAAGTGATAAGTCAGTGATTTTAAGTGGGGGTGGGGAGTGGCAGGAAAGAATGCTTTCCAGGGATGCACATATCAAAACTATGGGTGAGGACAGTGCTTTTTCAAATTATACATTCTGAAACTTTGATTTTCTATCACCCCCTCCACTCTACCCTGAGAATCACTATAGTGCCCCACTGATTGAAGAGAGTCCATTAAAAATGACATTTGATAAGAAATAATTCAAACTATACTTTCATGATTATGGTCTCAAAGCTCTCTGATATAACCTGAGAAAGGGACCCTAGTGACATGTTGACCATGTCCTAAAGACCTTACCCAATATGCTGCTGTGATCAGAGAGGCTATATAATGTTGAGTGACCTGAACATTAACATTGGATCAGGACACCTAGTATCATAAAATCACCTGCATCTGCTTTTTGAAAAAGCATCACAGAACTCTGAAGCCCATTCTGCACAATTAAGAATCAGTGATTATAACCCCCTCATTTTATATATAGGAAACTACAATCCAGAGAAATTCAAATAACTTGTGTAAAGACTCTAAGATAGTTATTAACTACTTTAGAAACCATTAATTCCTATTACAGGTATTCAGGGTTTTTATCCAATGTGTAGTTCTAGTCACTATAACTTAAAAAGAAAATGTAATTAAGCTGAAAAAAAAAGTCTAAAGAGAAACAAATTAGATAATCAAAAGGACTACCATTACACTTATTTATTCATTTATATCCCAATCTCATTCCAAAAAGGCATACACAGATACAGATAATAAAGTAAGAAAATAACATTAAACAGAAAAATGAGAATAAGGGAAATAAAGATAAAAAAGGAAATGAAACCAGGAATGTGTCTAGCATATAAATTTACAATACGAAGTCCTAAACACTTGTAGGAAATGGACCACAAATTAGGCTCTAACTGGCCTAGCACAGATATGAAGAAAAAAATACAGTCAGTTGAATATTTAGTATCTTTAAGGTAAAATCAAACAGCAATTCAGGAAAAGCACAGCTGGATTCAGAGGAAATTTCTCCCATGCATCCTTGAACAGAACATTATGAATTGTAATGCTAAACACCCTTTACAACAGCCACAGCTATTAAATTTCACGGGGATTTTCCTACGGATTGCCAAAGTATAATCCAGAAAAAGCAATTCTGCAGAGGCCAATAAAAAGCCAGCTATACAGGAAAAATCTTGCTTAATCCAGAGACAGAATTAATAAACATAAGCACACAGAGTACTTTTCAGACTCTCTTTGGTCTGTAAAGAGAGATCAAATATAACTGAAGAATGATAAAATGAAGGTTTTGAGGGGTGCCTGGCTGGCTTCGTCAGAAAGGCATGTGACTCTTGATCTTGGGGTTGAGTTCCAGCCCCACGGTGGGTACAGAGATTACTTCAGTAAACAAAGTTTTACAAGAATTGTTTTAAATGAAGGTTTTAAGAAGTTTAGAAAGATGAAAAGAAATTATAAAGGGCAGAAATGTATACAAATTTAAGGTCCAGATGATTTTCCTTATTAAAGGAAAAGGTTTGGGGCACCTGGGTAGCTTAATCTGTTAAGCATCAGACTTTTAATTTAAGCTCAGGACCTGATCTCATGGCTTGTAACTTTTGAGCCCTGCATCGGCTCTGTGGGGACAGTGTGGAACCTGCTTGGGATTCTCTCTTCTTTCTCTCTCTGCCCCTCCCCAGCATGCTCATGCGCGCCCGCCCACCCGCTTGCGCGCGTGCTCGCTTGCGCTCTCTCTCTCTCTCTCTCTCTCTCTCTCGAAAACAAACTTAAAAAAAAGAAAAGGAGAGGCACCTGGGTGGCTCAGTTGGTTGGACATCCGACTTTGGCTCTGGTTATGATCTCACATTTGTGAGTTCGAGCCCTGTGTCAAGCTCTGTTCTGACAGTTCAAAGCCTGCAGCCAGCTTCAGATTCTGTTCTCCCTCTCTGCCCCTTACCTGCTTGTGCTCTGTCTCTGTCTCAAAAATAAACAAACATTAAAAAATTTTTTTTTTAATAAAAAGGAAAAGGTCTTGAAATACATCTCTAACCTTAGATCTTAAGGTCGGTATCATGCCTCTTAATCCCTTGGTTTACCCACCAGAAACTGAATCCCAGGCCATCTAGGGAAATAATCAGTTTAATAATCCTTGTGTCTTCCGAAGAGACTTTGTTTTGAAAAAAAAAATTCGAGCTATTCCAATTAGCCCTAGAAAAGACATCGAAACCACCCATGTTTCAGTTCCTATTCCTCACGTTAGGCTATTAGATTCACTTTTGAAATTTTTAAATATTAGATTTATCACAGACTGGCCTTCAGCCCCCATATGTTTTAGCTGCATATTTAGGGGTTAAAATGCCAGCTTTTGAGACTTTTGAAAAACATTTATACTACTTCTGACAAACCTATTAAACACATAAATAGCACCTTGAGACTCCATGAAGTGTTACTGCTCAAGAATGGAAATATGGCAGGGAAACAAGGAAAGGGAAAAGTAGAGAAAGCCTCTGGGTGAAAGCTTCAGGGTATGAGCATTGGAGAAATGAAGCAAAGGAAAAGGTCAACACTCTGATCTAAGATGTTGAATTGAGAGGTAGGTTGTATTAGGGGGTAGGGCCAAATGTGGCTGCCAATAGCAGAATACCCAAGATTTGAACTCTGGTCCAACAAGTAGAAGAACAGAATGGTAAGAGGCTACAGAGTAAAAACAAACTGGATCATCAAAGCAGTCATAATGAGTTGACAGTGAAGGAGATCCTTGGGTTCCCATATAGGCCCCAAGCTACAGTAGAGGGGCTCAAGCAAGGCTGGGACGGACCAGGTAGGCCTCCAGGTTACAGTCAAAGTTCTTGAAAAGCATGGACTCCGATGGACTGGGCCGGGTAGCTTGTATCTCCGTAACAAAGGTCACTGGCTGCTTCTGTAGGAGCTCTGGATCAAAGGCCACACCCCGAAAGAAAGGGTGGACCTGGAAGTGATGCAAATAACGTAGACGGTGGAGGGGATTCTGGCATAAGAGCTGAAGGCAAATAGAGCATGAAGGATAGATGAGATAGGAGAGGAGCTACACAGAAAAGCTGGAAAAGGAGAAGTTCACAGAGCTGTGGAGGATAAAGAATTCTAAAGAGGATCTGAAAGGGAGAAATGGGCTATTTGGGCTGGGGGGGGGACGGCGGCAAAAGTGGGAATAGAGGCACTATCCTGGTAACAGAGCAGCACTGGCCCTCTCTCTCAGAAGTGACCGGTTATGGGTGTGGCGGATATCTGAAGGATGAGAAACTCAGAACTGAAATTTGAAATGCCAGGTAGAGGGCAGGTGGTGAGGTGGTACTTGATCAAGTTAGAACATGCAAGCACGCATGCATATACACACACACACACACACACACACACAGACTCACCAAATTATTAGAGGAATGGAGAAATCTCATTTCAGTAATAGGGAAATGAGAGAATTGAATGGTTTAGTAGTCAAGAAGGAAAGTAGTGGTCATCCTTACCTCATGGAGCAGGAGAGAGAGCCCCTGGTTAAGAGAAGCTGGAATCTCAGAATCATAGTGGGTCACACTTGCCAACATGGCCACATGATCTCTCTCTGCAGCAACTGGGAACTGAGTTAAGAGGTGGGGGATGGGGGGGGGGACCCGGTGGTGTCACTGTTTACTGGAAATAAGGCAAGATTTCCTAAGGTCTTCTTCCCACTACAGGGCAGAGCTCCTCTATTTGCCCAACCCTACCATTTTCTCACCTTCCCAGTTGCCAGACAGAAAAGCAAGACACCCAGGGACCACCAATCAGCAGCATGGTTGTAAGGCCCTCCACTCAGTACCTCAGGGGCTAGATTTGAAAGACAGTGTCACTGACATCAATTGGCTATCCTGCCAATGCTTACCCGACAGTTTTAGCCCCTGTCTCACCCATGTACTGAAGAGTGCCACAGATAGTATAGGCTCGGGCTCCCTGGGACAGGTGGCGGGACAGACCAAAGTCTGTCAGTTTCAGATGGCCTGTGAAAGATAAGGCAATAGCACCACTTTGTCCCACCCCTCATCAGCCATGACATTCCCAAACTGAGGGTACCTCTCATTCTGGGGCTAGGAAAAGAAAAGGACTTACCTCGTTCATCCAGAAGGATATTCTCCATCTGAAAAATCAATCACAAGTGAGAAGTTATTATTCATCTTCCCTTTTGACCTTCTTTTATCATATCATGTATACCTGTCAGCTGAGGAAGATGCCCTAGTCAGTATTCAAGTCTATACTTTGAGGGCTCTTGCCCAAATCCTTAACCCCAAGGTCAGCTATCCTCAGCTCCCCCCTCCCTTCTTGGATCTGTTGGCACTTCTTACTGATGAGCCACTTCAGACAAAGAGAAAAAGCACTTAACTCTACCTTCACATCTCGGTGGATGATGCCCAAATCATGGAGATAGCCTGTGGATGACAGCAAGTAATGGAGTCTGCTAAAGCTCTCCTGTCTTTCCAGTTTCCCTAGTAGTTCCCATCCCATCCCTATCCCTGTTCTTTGACCTCCAGAGTTAATACCGCTTCTCTTTTCGGCCCCTCCCCCTTAATTCTTCCCTCAATTCCATTACCATTTCTGTTTCACTTACACAGAACCAGAACCAGTTCAGCAGCAAAGAGGCGGAGGGAAGCCTCAGTCAAGCAGCCAACAGAGGACCACAGGGAGTAAAGATCTGTCCTGCAGTAGCTGCACACTGCAAAGTAACAGAAGTCTAGGCAATATTGGGGGGTAATGTGCCTGGGCTCAAAGGCATTTTAGGCCTCTTGCCCAAACTGATGCCGTATGTTGTTCCCTCTCCCTTTGAGAGACAGAAGTGCTCAGAGTAGGGAAACAGCAAAGGGAGAACAAGCAAAGGGATGGGTAATCTTAGGTGGGGAGTACAATAGGATGACTCTTGGAAATGAGAGAGGCCAGTCACTCACTAATGAAGAGGTGCCGTTTTCCCTGCCAAGTGTCCCCCAAACCGTGTACAAAAGGATGGTTCATCTGTCGCTAGGGATGAAGAAAACAGGAAGTTAGGGAGGAAAAAGGGCACTGAGGATCAAGGCAGCTAAGAAGTCAGAATTTAACCTAGTTGTGCAGAAAGGGAGCTGCTGCCCTACCTCTAAGTTCAGGTGAACAAAATAGTAGGGACTGTCTATCTGGTAATCCCCAAAACAGCATGATACTACAAACACACTGGGACAGGCTAGAGAGGTTTCCCTGGAAGGACCTAGAATTAACTGCTGATAACTACCTTTCCCAGGATCTGCTTTGGTTGAAACAGAGGGAGGGGGCAGAACAAGGAATTGCAGGGTAGTTGAACAGGAAAGGTGCTTTCTCCACCTGTGGTTTAGTTCTTCCTAGGCTCCAGTCCTGGGCTCTGTGCATACCTGGATGCTAACCTCCTCTTTGCACTGCCTCAAGATGTTCCTCTGTAGGACCATTACCTTGGACACCACCTATAAAAGGAGAGGACTGATGATTCCTACAGGTTGTTTATTCTGCCCATCCTTTTTGAAATCAAGATAGGAAGCAGGAACTAGAGAATGATATGGAAGAATACCTAGGTCCCTACCTTCACCGCACATACTGCTTTCTGGTCACAGTCTAGCACCTTGAGGACCATTCCAAAAGAGCCTTTAGCCACAAGTCCTAAAATCTGTACAGAGAAATGAAGAATAGGGCAGTTGAAACTGGCCATTTCTAGATGTCTCCCCCAAGACTGAGACCCCTTCCAGGGACTGACGTACCTTTAGCTGGTGATGCCCTGTAAGGGGCCTAATGGGAAACTCCGGCAGAAAAAGGTTGATGAACTGAGGCAGTGGCCACTCAGACAGAGGCTTCTCTATTAGCAACGAGGCCGGCTCCAGGGGCTCCTGGTGTAGGCAGTGATGCCCCTGTAGTCCCCACAGCTCCTCCAGACCTGACCTGGTAGTCCCCATACCTGACCAGAGGCTCTTCCAGCCTCGGACCCAGGCACCCTGGATGTTGCCACCCTGCTGAGAACCAAGGGAGCCACTCTAAACCTCTACCCTTGAGGCATTACAAATTCTGCCCACCTTAGAAGGCACACTCTCAAATCTTAACCTTAGAGATATGTTTTTGAGCACCAGGCAAAATGCCACTATCCTTGCTTTAGGCCAAGGCCTAGATTTCCTGGACATGATTCAAATCCTCTAGGAAAGCAGTATGTAGACATTTTCCCCAGGAAGCATCAGAAATTCAGCCTGAATCTTTCAGTATGGGGTTGGGATATTTTCATAGTATAGCCTCCCATTTCACCTCCACAGTAGACATCACTGACATTATCCTCACTGGTTAGTTCCCAGGCCCCAAACCCATGTCCCTTCCACCTCCCCTAAACAGGCTGCCACAGCCTCACAGCCTACCTTATGAGAAGCAACCCCCCGGGCATGTTGCCCCTGCCGACAGCTCACTGTTCCCATCCAAAGCCTCTGCCTCCTCTCTACACCTGCTAAATCTGCTGTCCCAGTTACATAAGCGATTCCTCCCCCTGATGCTGCATTACACATGAGCCCCGCCTCTTCCCTGCTATTGTAGCCAAGCCCCATTCATCCTCAAATCCTATCCCTCTAGCCCAGTTATGAGTAAGCTCACAGCCAAAACTAAAATGTGTAGATATCTATCAGCATGGGGCCAGTCAGTGTCACACCAGAGCTGGGAAGTATCTGTGATATGGCTTCAGAGGAGGGACAAGGCCATCCTCATTAGAGAGGCAGCTAGAGGATGTGTCTTGGGTTGATGGGGAGGAAGGACACAAGTTGAATCCATGCACTTAACACCCCCCCCAAAAAAAAACCGTAAAATATATTTTTTTCTTTAAGTCATTTTCTTACCATTCTCCAGGGCATACCCCAGGGGGATCCATGACCAGCCCTGACTCCTATTGCCATTTTCCCTAGTGAACTTGGCACAGATTGAGGAGGGGCTGATTTCCCCCGCAGAATGCTAATATCTCTTATACAAGGCAGTGGAATGAGGAACAGGAGATTGGCTCCTCTCCTCAACCTTCTAGCACAGAGGGAGAGCAGTTACACTTAGAAATATATATGTATATATTTATATATAGGTCTATAAAAATTTATCACACTTGATCAAAACTGTCCTTCCCACCCCTTCAGTTGGCCCCAAGGGAACCAGATCCTGATCCTGGGCCCAATCCCTGGGTCTTGCTCTCTTGATGCCTCTCTGGCCCTGGGCCTGCTGATCAGTGTGAGGTAGAACTCAGCAGTATTATCCACCGTGTTCTGCAGGGAACAGACCAGCTGCTAGAAGAGCAGTGCCTCTCTCCACAGTACCCTGTGAGCTCCTGACCACCACAAATCATGATGGATGAGGGGAAGCGCCTCCCACCCCACAAGTCCCTGGGGCCTGAGCCAAAGTCAGATCCTGCACTGCAGCCACTCTTGGATGCTGGATCATTTGCGCCTGCCAAAGATGGACTTCTTGCCAGGGTTCTTGTTGCCCACACTTAAACCGATGAGGAGCCGGGCTTTCTCCTCCTCTTCCTGCTGCTGCATGTTGAGGTCTGATTTAGTTTCTAGCTTTCCCCGGACCTCAGACCCTGTTGCAGGCTTCAGCCTTAGCTTCTCTTTGATTACCTGATAGGTTAAAGAGGGGTAAAAGGGAAGGTAAATATTAGTGGAACAGACAGAATAAATCACTATGAACCAAGTCAAAAAAATTTATTAAGCTTACCTGAAGGCACAATGGGGCAATTCAAATTATTAAATGGTCTCTGCTTTCAAGAAGCTTATAGTCTAACTAGAACCTATTCTAAACCTGAAGTTGCATCACCCTCGGTTCCCTAAAACTCAACAGGAGTTTTATATATGAGTATAAACATTTAAACATCTGACCAAAGTCAGGGAGAGGGCAGGAATAGAAGTTGCTCATTTCATTCACCTGTCCATTGCCAAGGCTACTTGTCCTACACATGTCCTACAATGAAATTCTCGTAAGCACAGGAGCTGTTTGTCAGCCCCTGCTAACCAAACAGCCATGAACTCTGGCAGGATACCTGGGCAACCAGGGCTTTGCGGCTGTCCCTCTTGACAGCCATGGCAAAGTCCAGCCACGTCCATGTGTTGTTGTGGTACTCCAGACAGGGCAGCACAAGGTTAAGGTCACCCCAATCCACACTATTCTTCTCACCCTGCAAGAGAAGGAGGGAGAGGGGAGAGAAAAGAAGAGCAAAAAGATCAGCTGCCATTTTTAGTCCAGACCTAATACTTATTTTAGTATATGTGCTGCTGAAGTGAGCACACAGTCCAATCTAATACCTGAGTCCAAGTCCAGTACTTTCCTGCAGCAGCAATCTAAAGATACTGATTTCCCTTTACCTCATCCTGTAATGGTACTGACTCCTGAAGGCAGCAGAGGGAACAGCAGATTATTCCCCAAAGACCAGCTTCACAATCTAGACTGTCATGCCTCATTTTATCTCTGATATTATCTGGTTCCCTTCCCACTCTGTTCTAGAAGTACTAGGGAGGAGCAGACCTTGTAGCTGACGCACAGAGGAACCTGTGGAATCTTTATGTAGATGAAGGAGTTGTTCATGGCAGCTCGCTCTTTCATCTTGTCAATATCATCCACAGGGTGCTAGGAAAGGCAGGAAAGGAATGTGAGCCCTTGAAGCCATTAGAAGAATCTTAGAACCCCAAACATCTCCATCTTCTTTCATCCCTGGAAAAGACTCAGAAAACAGAAGAAATCCTCAGCTGACCCAAACAGAACCCTAAGATTCTTCCATCTTTCTGTCGTCACAGGCATGTCTGGTACCTCAGGTACTTTCCGAAATGATCTTCTGACACCAGAACTCCGATTTAAGCCTTGTGCAACACCTTTCCCAGGGCCCAGTGGTGCTGCGTCATCTGTTGCAATCAGCTGCCGAGGCTTAACGACTGGTATTCCTATGAAAAAGCAAGCACACCAGTTGTTGTCCTCTCTCTGAAGCTTCAGCTATCTCTGGGGCTGCTACCCCAGTCTTCTGGATCTCCACCATCAAAGTTCTCACCAGTAGTCACCAGTTTGGACTTATCTTCTTCATCACCAACCTCATCATCTTCCACACTTCGGCCAGGAAAGAAAAAGCCCATTATTCTATGGAAGAACTGGTGTGTCAGCTGGATGGTGAGAGGCACCACATTTACCTAAAGAGGAAAAAGGCTGAAGAAGCAATTAAGCTCAGACATCATCCCTCAGTTTACCTACCCCGAATGTAGCATAATAACACACAGATAGCTTTTGAGTGCCCTTTGTTCCTGGGTCCCCAAAGGACTGTTTACTAACCTCAAAGTGTTCCTTAACAGAAATACCCCCAACAGGGGGCCGGACTTTGCTGAAGAGGCGGAGGGCTAGCTGTCGCCCAGATTGGCAGGAGCTCTGGGGCCGTAGGACTACCTGTAAGATAAAGAATGATAAATCTATCCACAAATCCCTTCAGACTAAGAGGAAAAGCAAGTCTTGCTAAGTTAGGCAAGCTTTCAACCTCTCAGATCATCACAATATTTCCCATAGAGCGTTTATGGGGAAGGGCCATTCCAAATGCCCTGTGTTAAGGAACCATGAAAATGGGGCAGGAATGGGGAAATAAGACTTGCCTTATAGACAGCATTGGGGAGGAGGTTGTTCATAGTGAACCAGCCCAACTCCAGAAGATGTTCTGCTGTGTCATCAGACTTATTCACCTATAAAGAGAGATTTTCCCTTCACCTATAAACACAGATTCCCCACCCCACCCCACACTATCATAAGTCTTTCTCAGGAGATTGCTGGAGAATTGCTACATATCCTGTTTTCAGGTTTTTGATGTTTAATCCCAACCTTTGGTATCCCTTTCATTTTCATACAGTCAATTCACCCTTTAATCCACTGTTTCTCATGGGCACTACTAATAAGAACGCTAAGTACCAGTAATCTTCCCAGTCACTGTGATAGTCAAAAATGGCCTCACTCATTTCCAAACTTCCAAGGGGGAAGGAGTGTAGAATAATGAATCGTGTCCTCTCCTCCATGCCATTGGTTATTTATTGCAGGAAAGCTGAATGTCAGTATAGAATTAATTCTATTCCAAGCTGGACTTGGAAGATTACTTCCCTCTGGGCCGTATTTCTAGGGATAATCTTATTCAATGCAAGAAGCATTTGATCCAGCTCATCTGTATCTTTATTATTTAATATTACAAACAGTTGTATCTAAGGGGAACTCTGCTCATGTGTCTATCATCATTAATAATTATTAATTAGTAATCATAATAGTTAGCCTCTTTGTTTCTCTGAGTTACAACTTCTAAGATAGGTCAATGTCTCTCAATTACAGCTGCCTTTATGCAATTGTATAAACCTGATACCTTGCTGTAGAGGAACCGCTGCAGCTCTAGTTCTGCAATCCCTAGCTGTCCATCTTCCTCTGTCAGACGCCATCGTGCCTGAGCAAAGTAGAACTCAGTGCGACGAACCACACTCACATCTTCTTGTTGCTTTCGCAACTCCATCTTATTGGCCTGCTGCAACTGGAAATCCTTAAAACACCTATAAATGAACAGGAAGGCCAGAGCCAATAAAGGTAACAGCATTTGGGTTGGTGGTGAGGTAGAATGCTCTAGAAAGATGCAGGAGGTGAACCCAGAGATGGACCAATTTTGGAACAGCTATTCCCTAATTTTTTTTTTCCACTGGATTCATGTTCCTCACACCCTGGGTCATAGGGGATTGAATCCCATCTTTGAGTTCCATAGCTTTTTTGTTTCTTAAGTTCCCCACCCATCTTGAGAAACTTTAACAGAAGACCATGGGGGAAGGGAAGAGGTAAAAACTAGTTACAAACAGAGAGGGAGGGGAACAAACCATAAGAGACTCTTAAATATAGAGAACAAACTGAGAGGGGATGGGGGAAAGTGAAAAATGGGTGATGGACACTTGAGGAGGGAAATTGTTGGGATGAGCACTGGGTGTTGTATGTAAGCGATGAAACACCGGAATCTACCCCAAAAACCAAGAGAACACTTTATACACTGTATGTTAGCCAATTTGACAATAAATTATAATACACACACACACATACACACACACACACACACACACACACACAGTCATGTGCTAACCATGTTAAAAAAAAAAAAGTTCCACACCTAGCATGGGGCTTGAACTCATGACTCTTGAGATCAAGTCACGTGCTCTACTGACTGAGCCACGTAGGCACTGGTTTTTCTTTTTTTTTTCTTTGATATATTTTGAGACAGAGAGAGAGAGACTCAAGCAGGTTCCCTCCTATCAGCACAGAGCCCAACGTGGAGCTCAGACTCACAAACTATGAGATTATGACCTGAAGCGAAGTCAAGAGTTGGACACTTAACCGACTAAGCCACCCAGGCGGGCCCTCCCAAAGTGCTTCTTAATCTCTGCCTACTAATAAACCCCTACAATTGTATCCGCAATTGCGCTCCTTACTGATCAATTTCAAGACATTGTATTTTCAAGTTCATCTGCACAGCACCAAGGCCACAAAAATGATCTTTCTGAACTATCTGATTTTCTCCTCTCTCAGGAGGTACTCTAATGAGGAGCCAAAGAGGGTCTCTCTTTTTCTCAATCTCTTGGCCAAGTCCAGCAAGGCTCATTCAGGAAGTGCCCAAATCTACATCAGCCTTTGATAATGCACGAGAGATCTAAAGACTGTCAGAACACCAAGCAAGGAAGAGAAATCAACTCCAGCTGGGGTGCTAGACAAGGGCAGGAAAGAATGCTCTGGCACCTGATGAGGATATTAAGCTCTTCACTTTCCAACTGCAGGTTGGCCTTCTCCTGATTTAGCTGCAACTGAAGCTTCTGGTTCAGGTCAAGCAGGTTCTCATTCTTGCTGTCATCCTGCAAAGACTAGGGAGCCAAGGCAGGAGAAACTGAGAGGAGATCTCCCTTGTCCTAGGAGAACACCCTCTCCTCAAACTGCCCTGGTGACTACCTTCATGATAGAATACATCTGCTTCTCCAGCTGCCGTATCTGGGCCACATGCTGCCGCACGGCCTCCTGCAAATGTAATATACTGCTGCGCTGTTCCTCAGGATTGCTAGAGATCTCAAGCTGAAACCTGACTCGCTGCTTCTTCTCACTGTGCTCCTGAAGGAATGGAAAAGGAAATGAACAAGGTTTTGTGATAGACAACTCTTGTAGTAAAGTGAAATAGATAAAGGAACAAGAAACAGGGATCTCTTCTGGAAAGCTTACCTGTATCTGTTACCATTAGTAGCAAGTGTAAAGGGTAGGCCAATGCAGAAGACGCAAAGATTTCACAGTAAAGCCAGGGCCATAGGGTAGGGATAGAGGTGATAGTGGGGACTAGTTACTGTTTTTAGAGGTATTAAAGTGACTCAGTAGAGAACGGACCAAGAAAAACAACCACATAAACAAGCTTTGCAGTGTCAGGAACACTCAGACCGCTCCTAGATAAGTGCAATTTCAACTGCTGCTATTGACTAACACAGGTTGTACCAACCTCAAGGTCCTTTTTAAGTTTGAAGCATGGCTTTTCTTACTGGTACCCAAATAAAGCACAAGGTCTGTGGGTTCCTGTGAGGTTACCTGGCATTCTATAAGGGCCCATGCTCACCTTCCGCTTAGGTTCTACGTGGAGCAACAAGTTGTTGACGATGTCTAGGATCATGGCATACTGAGCTGGGTTGGTGGAGATTTCCAGCTCATGATGAATAAGGGTGAAGGTATCCACAGCCCCTAGGTAATTAGCAGCTTGGTAAGAAACTCCAGTTTCTCTCTAAATATCTACCCCATCTTCTAACCCATATTTGGAAGCACTCCTATTAGTTAATCCCATAGAAAGGGATTAGTGAGAGATGCTCATGGGTAGAAATAGGTTTGCTTATTTTAGAATTAAACAATATTCACTCATCCTAGTTCCCTCCCAAGAGAACAGAGTATTCTCTTATAGCAGAACTTACACAATGTAGAGCAAAGTGAAAGTGTTAATGTCCAGGGCATAGTGGGACTTCTAATAAGACTACTAACTCAAAACCACTGAGGAAATAACTACTTTCACAAGTTCCCTAGTCCCCTTCTAAAAGCCTTTCAAGCCCTGAATACCTTCCTGTTTCTTTAGAAGATCTTCCTTTTCCTGGTTCTCATGAACCTCGGGTGGCTTAATCTGAGTTGCCAGCTCAGGATCAATGTCGTGGCTGTAACTAATATAGTACATTCGGCAGCTACAGCGTGAAATAATCCGCTGGACTTGCTGGGCTTGCTGCGCCTCTGCTGGCTGGTTCCAATCTGGGAAGAGGTGGGAAAGAAGAGAAAGACATTCTCAATGGAGGTATTGTGAGAGCCGCCCAGCTATATGTGATGTCTAGGGAACTCCAGACACTTGCTTTCCACCTAGCCTAACACAAAATGGTCCTATTCCAGCATATGTTAATTTTAAGAGTATGTAAGAAAATACACATCTCCTAACCACATGATGGGAGAGCTGACCTGTGGTGGTGGTCACCATGCCTCCCACTGCCTGCCCGCTCTCCATCAGCTCCTGCACAGAGTCCAGACTACGCTGCCGGTGCTCCTCGATATTCTTTACCTGAAGACAGAAATACAAGCACCTTTAACTCCTGGCCAACTGAGCCACAGATCTCTATGATGCAAGTAATTATACTATCTAAACTTCCACTGCCTGGAATAGCTTGACAGATCTCCCAGGATAGAAGACATACATAACTCCTTCCTGGCCCAAACAACCTAAAGTCTCCAAACCCAAATGAGTTACACACATATTTTGCTAATCCTGCAGGCCTGAGGCCAAAAAAGCAAGCTAGGTTAAAATCTATCCTATCAGGGGGCACCTGGCTGGCTCAGTAAGTTAAGGGACTCTTGATACCAGCTCAGGTCATGATCTCACAGTTCTTGGGATCAAGCTCCACAAAGGCTCTGCTTGGGATTCTCTCTCCTTCTCTCTTTCTGTTCCTTCCCCACTTGTGCTCTCTCAAAATAAACACTGAGGTGCCAGGGTGGCTTAGTCGATTGAGCATCCAACTTCAGTTTAGGTCATGATCTCACAGTCCATGAGTTCAAGCCCCGCATTGGGCTCTGTGCTGACAGCTCAGAGCCTGGAGCCTGCTTCAGATTCTGTGTCTCTGTCTCTGTCCCTCATCTGCTCATGCTCTGTCTCTCTCAAAAGTGAATGTTAGCCAAAAAAAAAAAGTGTCAGAGAAAAGTTTAAAAAAAAATAGACATTAAAAAAAATCAAATCCTATCCCACCTCACACTCATCAGGATGGCTACAATAAAAAACTGGTATCATGTGTTGGTAAGGATGTGCAGAAATTGGAACCTTTGTGCACTGCTGTGGTTATGTCCGATGGTACTATGGCAAACAGTATGGCAATTCCTCAAAAAATTAAAAATAGAATTTCTATATGACCTAGCAATTCCACTTCTGGATGTATACCCAAAAGAACTGAAAACAGGGTCTTGAAGAGATCTGTACATGTTCACCTGGCATTATTCACAACAGTTAAAATACGGAAGCACCTTAAGTATCCATTGATAGATAAATGGATAAGCAATTTGTTTTATAGATATACAATGGAATTCAATCTTAAAAAGGAAGATGCCACAACATGGACAAACCTTGAAGAGATTATAGAAAGTGAAATAAGCCAGTCATAAAAAGACAAATCTGTATTATTCCACTTATACAAGGTACTTAAGAATAGTCAAAATCATAAAGACAGAAAGTAGAACAGTGGTTGTTGAGGACTGGAAAGGGGAAGAGGGAGGAGTTATTGTTTAATGGGTGTAATTTCAGTTTTACAAGATGAAGAGTTAGGGAAATGGATGGTGGTGATGGTTGAACAACATTATGAATGTATTTAATACCAACTTAACTTTACACTTAAAAATGGTTAAAACCAGTGGTGCCTGGGTGGCATCCAACTCTTGATTTCAGCTCAGGTCATGATATCAGGGTTGTGAGATCAAGCCCTGCGTCGGCCTTTGTGCTCAGCATGAAGCCTGCTTGGGATTCCCTCTCTCTCTCTCTGCCCTTCCCCTACTCACACTCTCTGTCTCAAAATAAATAAATAAACCTAAAATTGGTTAAAATGGTAATTTTATATGTATCTTACAACAAAAAAATTGAAGAAAAAGTCAAATCCTGTCAAGCACAAAAAATTTCATTGAAACCAGTGACTTTCCCACCCACTTGGATATTCATGATTTATGTTTTTGTTGTTTTCTGTCTTCAGACGGACAACCATTCTGACACGGTTGCCATGAGGTAAAGCGAGTGAATTCTTTTGACTCTCTCTGCCAAGCTGAAGTCAAAGTGAGTAATAGAATGAGTGATATGAAGACCATAAGCAGATCTGCCAAGTCACAAAAAAATTCATAAGGGAAAGGGAAGATCAAAGTCCCCCCACCAAATTCAGTGAAGGAAATCATAAGCAAAATGAAAAGACAACCTACTGAAAGGGAGAAGATATTTGCAAATGATACATAAGGAACTCCTATAACTCAACACCAAAAAAAAAGATTAATCCAATTTAAAAATGTGCAGAGGACCTGAGTAGACACTTTTCCAAAGAAGACCTACAGATGGCTAACAGACACATGGAAAGATGCTCAAATTCATTAATCATCAGGGAAATACAAATCAAAGCCCCTTCACACCAAAATGGCTAATAACACATATTGGCAAGGATGTTGAGAAAAGGGAAACTGTGTGCCATTAGTGCAAATGTAAATTGGTGTAGCCATTCTGACAAACAATATGGAGGTTCCTCAAAAAACTAAACACAAGTATCATACAATCTATTAATTCCACTTCGGGGTATTTATGAAGAAAATAAAATCATTAATTCAAAAAGCCCTATGTTTAATGCTTATTATGTTTATTTATAATAACCCAAATACAGACACAACCTAAATGTCCTTCCACAGAGAACGGATAAAGATGTGTTTTATATATATACAACAGAATACTACTCAGACACGAAAAGGAATGAAATCTTGCCATTTTTGGCAGTATGGATGGATCTGAGGGTATTAAGTAAAATCAGACAAAGATAAATCCTGTATGATTTTGCTTATATGGGGAATCTAAGAAACAACAAAAAGAGAAATAAACTCATAAAGAACTGGTGGTTGCCAGAAGGGAGGAGGGTGGGAAGAATAGGTGAAATAAATCAAGAGGATTAAGAGGTACATACTTCAGATATAAAGTAAGTCATGAAGATGTAAAGTACAGCATAGGGAATATAGTCAATAATACTGCAATAACTTTGTATGGTGACAGATGGTAACTACACTTTGCCCTCATGAACATTTCATAATGTTTGTAATTGTCAAGTCACTATGTTGTACATCTGAAACTAATATGTTAACTATACTTCAATTAAAGAAACAAACAAACAAAAATAAGGATATTTTACTCTAATGCTAACACCACAGCCTGAGATTTAAAAAAGTATTCACATGCAAAAGAAGGGATGCCTAAAAGAAGCAGAGGCCCAGAAAATGCTAGAGACGTTGCATAGCTCATCCTGCCCACCTGTGCCTGAGTAGTTAGCAGCTTCTATGCCTACCTCCTTAAATTAGTGGTAAAGAGCACCACTTGCCTGAATCACAGATTTACTATATCAGCATGACCTCCCCCTATACTACCAATAACCTGATCCTTACTTTTGGCTTGACATTTGATTAAATGATTACCTTGTATGTAATTACACCTGAGGTTGCTTACATTGCATCCTAAAGTTGTTGGAGTAAGATGCACCAGGCAGGGAGGAGGGAAGAGGGACTAGCTTTTTCCCACGGAGTGGAATGGTAAATGAGGTTATCGTATTGGTCCTTACAGATGTAGCTAGATCCAGTAACTCATTTGGATTTACCATGCCCTGCACAATGTGGACACTTCATACCTGTTACGTAAGTATTAACAATGCCAAGTTTTGGCCAGGTACATCTCATAACTATTAGATCTCCCAGTAATTCTGAGATAATAGCCTAGAAATTATAAAGCAAATTCAGTTTTGCCATGCTGAAAAGAAAATCTATAGCCCCTGCCAAGTGCTCACAATTTCACCATCTAACAAAATGTTATCTTGACACACACTTAGACCTCCTCTGACATAACTTTTTTTAAATGGTGTAATTATTTTCCATCTAAATGAAGATTTGTCTTTTTCAAAGCAGTTTCTCATACTTGATCCTTTGAGTAATCTTGTGAGGGGGAAGTATTAACTCAATTTTACAAATAAAGGTGACTTGGGACCCCTGGGTAGGTCAGTCAGTTAAGCCTCTGACTTAATTTCGGCTCAGGTCATGATCGCACAGCTGTGAGTTTGAGCCCCACATAGGGCTCTGCACTGACAATGCAGAGTCTGCTTCGGATTCTCTCTCCCTCTCTCTGTGCCCTTCCTCTGCTCTCGTCTCTCTCTCTCTCTCTCAAAATAAATAAATAAACTTGAAAAATAAATAAATAAAGGTGATTCGCCCAAAGGCTCATGGCTACTATTATACAAAGGTGGCATCAGAACTCACATAACCTGAGTCCTAGACAAGCAGTCTTTGTATTCAACCTTACTGCTGTGCTGAAACTAATCAAACATCTTCACAAGAAATCAGAGAAAGGACAGATAAAGTAAAAAAGTTCCAACCCATTTTATTCCCATGCTGGGAAATGAGAATTTCCCCTCGCAATAAAAAAAAAAAAAAAAACAGCAAGAGATTTTTAAAAAAGAAAGAAAAAGAAAAAGCACTATGTGCTCACAGACTACAAATCAGAGACTGCCTTCAATTCCCATATTTGACTAACCTCTAACCAGAGCTGGCGGCCATCCTGCTCCGTGGGGCTGCTTTCGGTGGTGGCAAAATACTGCATGCCATCCAGTAGGCAAGTCCAGGATGTCTTTTGCTTCAGTGTGTCACCATACCAGGCTGGATGGTGTTGGCACTGCAACAGCTGAGCTTTGGCAGCTGACACAATGACACAGCCTTCTGTCTCCGCTCCACGAAGAACCATCTATGCCACACACAGGAGCAGAATCACAGCACAAGGGACACCAGGGAAGATGAGAAGGTTAGTGAAAGGAGTGTGCCAATGAATGCAGCTGGGTCTAATTCTGGCTTACTGGGTGAACACTGTGTTTTTAGAAATGGAAGGATTATGCTGGATACCTGGTGGAAGGAATAATCTTTTGGAGCTCTATCTGCCTATTCTTATTTGGTGGTGGGAGAAGGTGAACACATAGGATTATGATCGAGCCCACTGCTGGGGTGCTCTGGGAAAGAGAAGTTACCTGGCAATTCACCAGCTCGATAAGGCAGTTTCGGTTATATATGTCATCTGTCTGGCAGGCAGCAATGCCACACAGCTGATCACTCACACCTGACTCCTCTTCTGTGAATACTACAAACCTATCTGTCTCTTCAATCAGCTTCTGCAACATGTAGGCACCTGGCAGAGAAATAGGAAGTGGAGAAAAGTCACAATCTCAAAGGGATACAGGCAGGGCCAAACTGATCTTCCTTCCATTTCGCTAGGATATATTCTCTCCAGGCTGCAACTCCAGCCCACCCACTCCACCCCTTGATCCCTGAGGGCAAAATAAGGGCTGTCCTTTCATTTCCCCCTCAATTTTAACCAAAAAACAGATTCCCAAGAGAAACTTAGAAATGCTATATAATAGTGACATTGTTTTCTCTTAGGTATACCAACCTCTGAATTACTCTAGGATCTCCTTTCTCCTCATTTTGTTCCTTATATTTTTCATTTCATATTATTTTAAATGTTGTTTGTTGACCACTCCTTTGCCACTGTGTTCTCATAGCTCTACTGCTTCCTATGATTATGCCTCTAAATCCTCTTCTCCCATGTCTTGGAAACAAGTATCTCTTAAGGTTCCCTTCTCTTCCTATCCTATTTCTTCTAATGAGTTCGTCTAATAGGAGTGTTACAGTTAACAGCAGCCTCCAGAATCAGACTCCTCTGCCTGTTACTTGATTGTGACCTTTAGCAGTTTGATTTAACCTCTCTGTATCTCAATCCCCTTGTCTGTAAAATAATAGTAATTACCTTATAAGGTTGTTGAGGGAATTTAATGCAATAACATAAAAGTATTTTGCACAGTATCTGCCACCCAGTAAGCAACTATTATTATCTACTTGGGCTTAACTCTTAGCTCTATGCTGAAACTCCCAAGTCTTCACCTCTAGTACTAAGCTTTTAGATCCTCATTTCCAGCTTTGGTTAGACATTACCTACATACACTACTTGCACCACAAACTCAGCATGTTCAAATCTGAACTCAGCAACCCTATATCTCCTTGAACTTGTTTATTATTTACTACCCTCTGGCTCTCCTTTCTTTGACTTTACTGTTACCATCATGCGAGTCCCAGGCTCAAAGCCTCAGTCATTATTGCCTTCTCTCTTTTAATTCCTTCCAACTAGTTGTCAAATTTCATACATAGAATAACATTTCTATCCATCCCCTCATCTCCATTCCCACTGCCTCTACCAAGTTCAGGTCCTCATTACATGTTGTTGGGACATCATAATAGTTTCCTTATCTGTCTCTCCACCTCCAGTTTCTTTCTCGCCAGTCCTCCTCCACAACGTTGCTAGATTTATCTTCCTAAAAGTAAAGTCTCATGATGACACATCCCCATTCAAAAATTTTCAGCAGTTCACCACTGTCTACTGAATAAGGACCAAAAACACCTTAGCCTTGTATGAAAGACCTTTGATGGTCTACCTACAGCTTTCCTTTTCAGGATCTTCCCTCATTCCTCACCTTAGTTACTCTCTATGCCAATTGAAACAGACTGTTCACTCTCCTTTGAACATACAGAGCTTTACTAAATCTACCCCCATTCAGGATGCCTTGAATGCCTTTCCTCCCCATTTCCACATGTTCAAACCATACTCAGCCTTCAAAGTCCAGCTCAAATGCTACTTTCCTCAATAAACCTTTCCCTGATTGTAATCCCTCCTTCATTCTGGTCAAAAACTCCCATATACTTTTGTTTTTCTCCGGTGATATACATTACTTTCCATCTTGTTCTTAAACTCACCATGAACTTGCATTCCTCTATACTTAATCCCTCTCCTTAAAATGCCCTCTCCTCTTTCCTTGCCTCTCGAACTCTTATTTATCTTTTAATGCCCATCTCAATGATCTTTTCTGGGAAACTTCTAGACTTCCCTATGCTGATTTAAATACTCTCTTCTTAAACATTCTTACAAAGCATTGTCACAATGAAATAATAATTTATATGTCTGTCTACTAGTTTCTGAGCTTTTCCTCATCTTTATATCCCTAATCTCTAGGGTTATGTCTGGTGCATTATAAACCCTCAATAAGCTAAAATGAACCTATGAACGAGTGACAGATTAGCTCATCCAGAGATGATAAACTTGTTGAGGCAAGTAGAATGTCATTCGTTTTATGTCTCTCACTAAACCCAGCACAGTGCTTTATGCCTGTTAAGTACTAAATATCTGTTGACTGAACAAATTAATTCATCAAACCACCTAAGAATTCTTTAATCCTTTCTTTCCCTTACTCATCCTGTTTTGGCCCCATCATTCCCTTCATGATCCTCTTCTCCCTGCCGTAGGATTACACCCTTCAAATGCCCCTATATCATGTCTATGTAAGTCAGAGATGACCTAATATGGAAAAGCAATAGTTTTCATTTCTATATCTAGATGGAACCAGCCATGATTTATTTAGCCCTCCCAGTTCCTGTCCAATTCCATGCACATATCCTACACATAATTCTGTGAAGCCTTATTTCCCCCAGCTTACCTCCTGAGGACCCCTTATCAGACTGTCCACTAAAGCTGGGAGTGCTGATGGGAGGTGGCGCTGGGGCACTGGTCAGAACACTCTGCTTTGGCTTTTTAGCTGGCATCTGGGGATCAATCTTTAACCCCTTCAGGGCCTCAGTAGAAAGATTACGTTTGAGTACAGCTGCCTTTTTATAGCCATCATATAAACCAAAGGCAATGTCCCGATTGGTGGTTGTCCAGGAAGCCCGTAAATCTACCAAGTGCAGCTGGTGTGTATGAAAGGCAGGATCCCCAACTCGAGTAGAGAGCTCCTAAGAAATAGGAAAGAACCACAAAGTAGCATGGAAATTCCCACCATTTTTCCTGGACCACAACTGCAGAGGCAAGAAAACAAGCTTGTGGAACAAGAATCTGTTCTGGGGGCGCCTGGGTTAAGCATCTGGCTTCCAGCTTCGGCTCACATCATGATCTCACAGTTCGTGGGTTCAAGCACTATGTCAGGCTGTGTGCTGAGATCCAGCTCAGAGCCTGGAGCCTGCTTCAGATTCTGTGTCTCCCTCTCTCTTTGACCCTCCCCTGCTCGTGCTGTCTCTCTCTGTCTCTCAAAAATAAATAAAAACATTTAAAAAACATTAAAAAAAAAAAAAGAAAAATCTGTTCTGGGGGAGACAAGAAGACACTGGAGAAAGAAAAACTAAGTGGTCTTAGTTTGTGCGTTAGATTACATTCTGACTATAACCACTGTATTTTAAAGGATTCAGAAAATTTCAACATATGGGGCGCCTGGCTGGCTCAGTCGGTAGAGTATATAGCTCTTGACTCAGGGTCGTGAGTTCAAGCCCCACCTTGGGTGTGAATCCTACTTTACAAAAGAAAACAAAGAAAACGTCAACATAAAATCTTTCCTTAATTAGGAAAAAAAAACAAAAAAATAAAAAATACCAAATAAGGTGCTAGGAAAAGTTTTACTATTTCATGAAAGGCAAGACACTATCTTTAGAAGGGGAGAGAGAAAAGGAAACAAAAGAGCTACACTGATACAAATGATAACTGTGAGTTCATTATACAGTAATGATATATATGCTTGGAATACAGTTAAAAATATTACCTAGGACTTAGCCTAAAAATTACTGCTATGGACTGAATTGTGTCCTTCTCCAAATTCGTATGTTGAGACCTTAATCCCCAATGTGATAATGTTTGGAGATGTGACTTTTAGGAGGTAATGAAGTTTACAGGAGGTCACAAGAGTGGGGCCCTTATGATGGGATTAGTGCCTTTATGAGAGACACCAGACAGCGTGCTCTCTCCCTCTCTTTTCCTGCCATGTGAGGACCCAGCGAAGGCAATGGTCTACAAGCCAGGAAGAGAGCCCTTACCAGACTCTGACTATGTTGGCACTCTGATCTTAGACTTCCCAGCCTCCAGAACTGTGAGAAATTTCTGTTGTTCAAGCCACACGTTTTTTGGTGTGTTGTTATAGCAGCCCGAGCAGACTACAACACCTACTGATACAAATAGGGTAGTAAAGAGACTGTGTCAGGCAGTACCTCCTCAGCCGTGCGATTGCTGTGCCGTTGGTAGGTGAGGGAGGACAGGCTCAGTAGGTGGGTCTTTGTTACCAAGGGGTCAAGGCAGTGATCAGCATTCTCTTCAGTGGGTGAGGCCATCAGGTGAACAGTCACCTGACTTAGGTCACTAACCATCTGGGTCACACTCCAGTCAGAGATGAGACGTCGCATCACTGTGCCCGCTGAGAAAAGGAGGCATATAGAGCCCATGCAGAACAGTACAGAAGAGCAGTGTGAAACAGAAAGAGGGAAGAAAATGAGAATGGCAAAGAGGGCAAGGAATAGGTTAGGAACAATGAATGCAGTCTTTGACCTTACCTTGAGGGATAAGCCGCTGAGTCCCCCGAGTGAAGACATGGCCCTGACTGCACTCAATCTGGATGCCCCGTTGCTGTGCGAATGAGGCCCAATAATGCACCTGGCAACAAGAGAGAGTAACACTAAGCAAAGAACAGCATCAGATGATTAAGATGAGAAAACACAAGAGGACGAGGGAAAGGGAAAGAACTGAAGATGTCACCAGGGCTGTCAGAGGCTGACCTGTAGCTGGGGAAAGATTGCAGTATAGGAAAGCTGCTTGTAGTGCTGGCCGAGTTTCTTTTTGCTAGGTTTCAGGTTATTAAAGAGCTTTCCCCTACAGATAGGTCTTGTGACACTAGTCCAAGTTGCCCAGAAGTTTTGCATCCAGCGCAGGGTACTACTATATAGCAGAATCCGGGGCTGGGATATTGCTGCAAAAGAAAGGACAGACATTTCTTACCTGTGGTTAAGACACAGAGATAAAAGCTAGCTTCTTTAGAATGCTGAGAATGAACTGAGGGTGGAAGGGGAAGGGGGAGGGGAGAAAAGAGGTGGTGGTGATGGTGGAGGGCACTTAAGGGGAAGAGCACTGGGTGTTGTATGGAAAACAATTTGACAATAAAATATTATGGAAAAAAAAAAGAAATTTCAAAGAAAAAAAAAAGCTACCTTCTTTAGCTTTTAGAAGTTTAAAAAATCCAAACAGCAAGCAACCTCACACTATCCCCAACACCCTTCCTTTTAAAGATCTAAGCTTTGTTTTCCCCAACCCTCTCTCAGAAAAGATCCTAATCCAAATCCTACCCCCTCCCCAAAGGGTCAAGTAGAAGTCCTTGGTGTATAAGACCATCCTCCCAACCCTTCCTCCCGTTGCCCCAGACCCAAGCCTCACTCCCACTGTGCCGGGTCAGATCCATCTTGATGGAGAGATTGAGGTTCTCAGAGCGGAACGCCCGGTAGGAGTCATGGAGCTGGCCCAAGGGCACCTCAGGTAGGAACTCGGGGGCCCGCAGAGTGACACCATGGTGATCATGAGGGTTCCCATGGCATAGCCACTGCAGGTCCAGTGTCATGCAGAGGTCAGGCAGGTGAAGGAAGCAGCAGTCATCATACCTGTCTCACAACAGAGTCCCAGCCCTCAGTGCCCTGGTCACTTGCAACCCCCTGGCTCTTCCCCACTCCCTCCAACCTGAGTCCCTCACCCTGTCGAGGCATTACTCCACTCACTTAGAAGCTGTTCTCACGTTGACATCCAAGTCACCCTTGAACACAAACTGACCAGGTTTCCAATGAAAAGACAGGTGGCTCCACTCCCAGTGCATATTTTCAGTTGTGTTATACGGGTCCTACAACCATCCCCAACAACTTGGTGAGATCTGGATACAAGTTGCATCCAAATCTCCCAAATCAGTACCTTTCTCTCTTCTCCCCACCCCCCACCCCCATGTGCTATACAGGCCCCAACTATACCATCCTAATAACTCCTCTGGAACCCCTCACCTCAGTAGCCAGCTGGTGCAGATTTGCCTGTTCAATGTCCATGCGCCAGTCCCCATGGAACAGAAGACGGCTCTTGTCCCACCAGGGCAAAGGTGGGCTGGGGTCAGCTGAAGGCTTGGTCAAGAGGTCCACAGATTGGCTAATCAGCGTCCAGGCTGGATCCCAGCAGGGGCCCCATACCACTGTGTACTGGAAGATTTCCGCTGGGAGAGAGGGGTAAAGTGTACAGCTTGTTGCCCAACTTATTTCTTCACTCCAGAAGGGCCTTAGCTAATCTCCCAACCCAGCCATCACAACATCCCTCAGCCAAACCAATTGCCTTCCTCTACTCACAGCGGAAGTCATGGTAGAACTTGAGTGGGGGCATGTTCCTCTCTACTGCCACATTACCCCACGGAAGCCCCAAGTGCAAGATCTGACGCCGCCGGGAGCAAGGCTGACCACTCTGCTCAGTTCCCACAAGTCGACCCATCAGCCGCCAGTCACGGATCTCAAACAGGTACCGGGGATAATCTCTTATCCGAACTGTTATTACAGGGAGAATATACACTGGCTATTCACAGGGCTGTCTCAATATTCTCGAGCATTTTCTCCCTCACCACTACTTTTATCCATCTATTTAACAAAGTCAACAGAGAGAACAAGAGCTGGCAGTTGGCAGATTAGCTGAAAAAGGGCATGGAGAGACTGAGCAGATGGTTAGGGGAATAACACTGAGATCCAAGAGATACACTAACCGGAAGATGACTGTGTTAGCTGTCCTTTTATGTTAGCCAAGCAGTTTTAGGGTGAAATTCAGGAACAAAGAAAGGGAAGGGGAGCCAAAAGGGGAGCCCACCCATCCCACTCCACCCATCCCAAAACCACCACAGTTGCCAATATAACTGAGCTCCTCTGCATCCACTCCAAGAGCTTCCTGGAGCTCTGGGAACAAACACCAGACTCTGCAAATAAAGAGGTACCACTTACCCAAAAACGTCTTAACACTGCACTTGAGCATACGACACCACTGAATGACAAGATCTACTCCCTCAGCAGGAAAAGGGCTGCCTGGATCAAGCTCTTGAACCTGCTCTATCACACGCTCAGGTCCATGGAAGGAGGCATCTGCCAGAGCTACCAGCTCTAGCCCTGCCAGGCTCCACGTGAGCAGTGCCCGGCGCATAGGTGTGTTGCCATAGAGACGACGGGAACGCTGAATGTAGATTTCAATGTTTTTATGTTCCAAAGAGGCATAGAGCTCCTCGATTTTGCGGGCTGGCAGTAACTCCCCATGTTGCTTCCGAAGGGCAGCCACCTTGGCATCCAGCAACTGCAGCCTTTTGGCACTCTCCTTACTCTCATCTTTCATCAGTTCATAGTTATCACGAAGTTTCACCTCAAAAATGTCATCCAAGAAAACCCACGAGAAGTGCTGAACCTTCAGGAGTAGATCCGGTGGGAGTGGGGCAGGGTTCAGAGAAGCCTGATAATGAGTTCCTCGATGCAGCCCCTTCAGCCATTTCTGAACTCCCACGGCCTCATCCAGAGTTCGAGAGAAATCATACTGATAAGGAAATTCCACTGAGACTGAACCCAGGGACACGAGCCAAACACGGTTCCGGAGGGTCTGCAGCACAGGGAACGGATTCCGGTGGAGGATCATCTCCTCCAGTTCAGGTAGCAGCTGGACCTCCACCTCCTTGAAGTTGAAGATGCTATTGCCATCAAAGCCAGCGGCCAGCTCTGGGCAGTAGGCCTGCAGTGAACCCCCATGCCTGCTCAGTGACACACTCTCTGCAGCCAGGGTAATGAACTTGTCCTCAGCTACAAAAGCTGTCAGCTTAGCTGTGCTCACCTCTAGGGTCAGGCTTAGGAGCCGCTTTGGGGGAGATGGCTCAGGGAGATGGCCTTCGGGCTCTGACGCAGTCTCCAGAGTCTCTGATGCAAGGAGTGGAACAGTCTCGGGAAACAGAGTGGCTCTTAGTAGGTCTCGGCAATACAGGGTAGCCAGGACGTGCTGGTACAGGTACATGTGATCTGGGGGGCTCCAAAGTAAGGTCAGCCCTGCACCACACTGAACCTTCAGGGAGCAAGAGAAAAGGATCTGTCAGTTACAGTATCCCCAAACAGGAGAGCTGACTGGGAAAATTATACAAGCACACCTGGGTCAAGAACCATCTCCACTCAGAAGTATTTCCTGAGTAGCCACATTAATTACTCCCTTGCCTTGTGCCCCTTAGCATGAATGTGCTGAGCTAATGGTTCTTATTCATCTCGTATGTAAGAGCACTCACACTTTTGAATTCTCAACTGGATTCTAAACTGTCTGAGAGTAGAGATTATGTGTGTCGATTCTTTAATATCTACCATAGGATATCCAGTATATAGAGCAGACACTTGATAAATCATTTGGCTTCATGTTTCTGCCCATGAGTTATCTTCCTATAAAAGGGTCACTCAGAATAATAACCACTGCAACAATCAATTTGAAAATGTTTTATCCATTGATTGCATCTTGACGTAATTCTTAAAAAGTATAAAAAGGACTGACCACACAAGCCAATACAGGAAGTGACTTATATACAAAAGTATGCCTCAAAGAAGGGAGTCCTTGTCAGCTTAAAAGACAAAGTCAATTCTGAATAGTGAAGTAGAGAAAATTTAAATCCCAGAACAGAAAAATTCCTTTGAGTTCCAGCCTCTTAAAGGCAACTCTTCAGTTTCCAAAGGAAGCTGAAATCTGACAATTAGGAAGATATCCCGTTCCTCTCCTAAGAGGGTTCCAAGTCCAGTTGATACCCTGAAGAGAAAAATCTTGGAAAGCCTCTTGAAACTCACCAGTGCCTCCATCTTTAGAGCCCTTCCAGCCTTTTATTTTTATTTACTTATATCTAAAGACTTTATTTTTAGCTGATCTCTACACTTAATGTGGGACTCAAACTTAAAACTGCAAGATCAAGAGTTGCATGCTCTACCGAGTAAGCCAGGTACCCCTCCCTTCCAGCCTTTTAATAAGCTGAGTGCTTCAGCAAAATAACACCAGGTCATGATCCTTAAAAAGCCCCTTATTTTTCAGAGATATGCACTGAAAAAATTACAGTTGAAATTTTATGTCTGGTAAAAGTCTGTTTCAAAATAATCCCAGAGCGGGAGGTAGGGGGCGGGAGGAGAGCATAACTGAAACACATTGGTCCTAACTTGGGAATTACTGAAGCTGGGTATGGATACGTACAAGTTCCTATGTTCTGTGCATATATTTTACATTCCACAATAAAGAGTTAAAACCGTACAGAACAAGCAAGGACATAAAGAACAACACAGGGTGTCCTATTTCTCACAGTTTGGGTTTCACACCAGACTCAAAAGCCTGGGAAATGCACTAAGCTGAGGGAGAAGCCAACCTGACTCCCCCTCCCCACAGAAGCATTACCTCCAGGGAGCGGATGCTGCTGTGGTAGGTGATGGAGAGCATGGAGAGGCTGAGCACGGGAGTGGGGATGTCAGGAGCCTTGCAGCAGGGCTGCATCTTCTCTGTGACAGACTTCACCAGAGCAAGCACGAGTCCCTGGACGCCCACAGTGGAGGTTTCAGCACTTCCCAGGACAGTCAGTGTGTCCAGTCGGACCTCGGAAGCACCTAACATCCAGAAACTGTGTCAGCATCGGTTCGCAGCTCTCAAATGGCAACTTCAGCCCTCACTCTCCTTTCTTATTCATTCCCTTCACTCTAGCTTTCTGTATTACATATACTTCCCTAAGATTATTCCTCATGTTTGAGGGAAATTTTTCCTTTTCTGACTTAACCTACCTAAATCTGGCAGAGCCAAAGCAGCTCCCTAACTGTTACAAAGTGCCCAGAGACGTACCAGTTGCTCTCAGGAACTAAACATATGAGGAAAGAAAAGCTCAATTTCATCAACTATCAAGGCTTTTTTTTTTTTTAATGCTTATTTGATTTTTGAGAGAGAGCACGCATGTGTGAGCAGGGGAGGGAGAGGAGCAGAGAGAGGGGGACAGAGGATCGAAAGAGGGCTCTGTGCTGACAACATACAGCCCAAAGCAGGGCTTGAACTCACATATTGTGGACACATAACTGAGCCACCCAAGTGGCCCAAGGCTTCTTTTTATTAATAATGATTTTACTTTTTTTTTATTTTAATATAATTTATTATCAAATTGGCTTACATACAACACCCAGTGCTCATCCCAACAAGTGCCTTCCTCAATGCCCATCACACATTTTCCCCTCTCCACTCCCATCTTTTTAAAAATAAATCTTGCTTAATACTTAATCTCTCCTATAAACTTTTAAGAAGTATCAAGAAATCCAATAGTTACGTAAGACTTTCCAGTATCTCATGCCTTTAATTTAGAAAAATTTCACATAATCATGGGGGGCCTGGGTGGCTCAGTCAGTTAAGTGTCCGACTTCAGATCAGGTCACAATCTCGCAGTTTGTGAGTTCCAGGCCCACGGTGGATTCTGTGCTGACAACTCAGAACCTGGAGTCTGCTTCAGATTCTGTGTCTCCCTCTCTCTCTCTCTCTGCCCCTCCCCCACTCACACACGCACATATGCTTGCTCTCGCTCTCTCTCCCAAAACTAAACGTTAAAAAAAATTAAATACATAAAATAGAAAAATTCACATAATCAGCTTCATTAAATGAGAAGGCGCAGACTAAACCAACATAATCTGCTTAGGTTACAAACTACCCACTTAGGTACAGACTTCCTGTCCCACTTACCAACCAGGGCAGAAAGGGTGAACAAGTTCATGTCCTCCACCTTCAAGTCCACCTTCCACAGTAGTGACACAGATTCCCCAAATGAAGACTCTCTAGAGACAGTGGACTTCCCAGATTGTGTGTCCATGAAGGATAAAATGCGAGAGAGACACTGGGCACAGGTATCTGATGCTTCTACCTGCAGTCCTCGGATGGTACAGTCAAGAAAGAGGGTATCTGACTGGGTGCTAGACAGGCCCAAAGGCTGGTTATAGCTACCCTAGAAAAGAAGCAGAGGGAGCCCATTAGGAACATACAGACACACAGTTCTGTAATACCGTGATGAATCATATTCTGCCATAAAGGTGTTCCATGTTCTAACGTGTGGCAGGTCAAGGAAACTATATGGGCTCCTGTTCAACAAAGTCCCCACCTACCTGTAGTGTGAAGGAGTCCAGGACAAGTGCCTCACCCCAAACATGCATATTGGGTGGGTGGGGTGCCCGCTGAATGTGAGAGTCACTGCCCACCCGCCAGCAGAGGTGGTCCACAGTTAGGACGCCCCGCTGATGGATACTTTGTGGCCTCAGGTGCTGGTAATCTGAACAAAGAAGGTGGGAGAGAGGAATTCTGTGGAACCACTGTGGCCATCAGTTGGGCCCAGCTTCACTAATGGACAGATTCTTGCCCCTCTTCCAGATCATAGCCTTACCTAGAGAGATGGAATTGAATCCCAAGGCAAAGGGTGGTGTATCACCAAGCTGAATGGAAACGTTGACATTGGAGATGGAGGTGCTAACGATGATGGGAGCCAGGATCTGGGGGAAGGTTCTGCAATGGGCCAAGACATCAGTGTTTGAAAAGAAAAGAATTCCAGCTTCCTATTATGGAGGAGATACCCGAAGCTCTCAAAAGTCAGGGTGAGTTTGGTTGTTGATTCTTAGAATGAAAAGCAACTAGAAAATTTAAAGACTGATCTTGTCAGTTTGCTGCTACTCCCAATGGAAATCTGCAGAATGCCACAGTTGAACCAGATGAGACTGCCATTTCATAGGTCAGTTATGAATGTCAAATATGAACATCAGCATATCATATGATTCAACCTAATACAACCAAGGAGCATTGCTTTCAAGCCATTGACCTTAAGTTCTCTTTGCAACACAATGCAGCGAGAGAGGCCACTGTTGACAAGATCTATCACCTTAAAATCTAAGGGCAGACAAGATACTGCGGATCACTGAAGTTCAGTTCAACCATTTATTCTGTATAGTAAGTCACTGTGCTGGGCAATAAGGACATAAAAACAAAAAGGACCTCATCCTCCTGTCAAAGGAGGTGTAATGAGAAAGATACATAAAACAGAACTGCTACTGAAGTAATCAAGTACACATTTAACACAATATGCCACTTTAGACCAAAAGAATCAGAGAATCCACCTGATAAGATGGTGGCTAAAAGAGACCTCACTGACCTTTTTTTTCTTTGCTTAAGAACAGATGAACTAGACCCTTGGGTCTCCAGTGTGAGCATGTGCAGCCAGTGAGAGAATTCCTGGTGCCGGTAATGAATAATGCAAGTATTCAAAACCAGGGAGGCTGAGAGGTCGATGGTGGTCACCTGAAATAGATACCAGCACCGTGGGCTCGGGTTTTATCTCATTAGCTCACAATGCAACAATACAGGGAGAGAGCAGAGAAAGGAATGATTCTTGGTATCACAGTCATCGCACCTGCACACTAGCCTTGAGGGAGTTGAGACAGACAATGCGCTGGCGGCTCTGGGACAGCAACAGCCCATCTGTAAGGGCAAAGATCAGATCAGAGAAAAACGCTGGGGAAACAAAACCTAAAACTAGGAGAGGGTCAGAGGCAAGCAAGCAGATGAACAGACTGTCACCAAAACCCATGAATTGGGGCCATTTTCTCTCAGTATGTTCCCTCCTCTCCAGCTCCAGTTATGCTGGTATTAAATTAAGAAGACCAAATGGGGCACAGGGGAAAGTGTCTGGTGCTCTCAGTACCGACATCCCCACCCATGAACCTTTCAGCAGGAGTTCCGTGCTCATCTGTGCCATATCAGAGTTTGCCGTGAAGCTTCGAAGAGGCAGCTGATCCTCATCACGGTGGTAGAGGAAATGCAGCAGCTTCAGTGTCCAATTCAGGTGCCTGCACGAGAGACAGACTCTGGCTCAGAAATACAGGGGATGCCATTCTTGCTCCCTTTCTCCCCACAGACCAGCTCGGTGCAGCTACCAGGCTGGCTACAGAGAGCCCAGCATACAACTCCAACTACCACTCTCCACATGTCTGTGCCAGGAGACAGCTCACTTCTTTTGACTGTTCATGGACAGCACTACACTTGTGATCTCCATCTTCACCTTGACCTGGTCTGGTAGCTGCTGAAGGAGGTACAGGCCAGGCAGAGTTGGCTGAGTCAGGTTCTCGGTCACCTCTGAAAACATGAATGAATAACACAGGAGCCATGAATCCTGAACATACTCAAGTCTCCCCAAAGGCCCTGTCCTCTTTGGCCCACATCTTCCCACATAAAACAGGCTCACCCAATGCCCGATCTTAGGCCACAAGGAAAATATCCTAGAGATCCAAGCACCTGCTGTACTTCCTTCCCCAGAGTCTAAAAAATAGTATGGGGAGCGGGCTGATAAAAATATAGACTTTAGGACTAAATAATTTGCACTCCATTTTTACTACTGACTAGCTATATAACCTCAAGTCATAGGCCTCAGTTTCCTCATGTGTGAAATGGTGAGAATTTAGTGAGAGACCATACATAAAACTCGTACTACAAATCTAATTCATAATAATTACCCGATAAATGTTAAGTCCTTTTACTCACCACAAGTAAATACCCTACTTCCTTTAGCTATCATCGGGGTCAAAGGCCATGAAGACTGACACCTAAATGAGTACTAAGACCACTATTTTTATCTATTTCCAGAATAATCAGACAACAGGGTGGCCAAGAAGCTCACTGACTGGGGATTTACCTGAACAAGGAACAGGTCTGCGTGTGAGGCTTGGGCTCTGGCGCAGCAGCTGACTATGGAAAAGGCCCTCGTGCAGTTCAGCATGGAGTGTCCACATGTCCACAGTGATGGCCTTCAGCTGCCGGCTGCTGATGCCCACCTCTAGACACACCTTTAGGGCCAGTGAGAGCTCTGCGAGGCAGGTGTCCTCCTGCAGAGAGGATAAGCCTCTAAGGTGTGAAGAAGTAGGGAGTTTGGGGTCAAAATGCAATAGTCTGGAATGCCACCTTGAGAGAATCCACATGAGAACACAGAATCCAGAATGTAAGCTCCTTCATATCTTGTGCCCAGAAGGAAACAAGGCATCAGAACAACCATGGCATACTCACCAACTGGCCACTCTTTAGAACTTTGCTGTTGATCTGATTTAGGCTCACCTCACATTTCAGCCTGGGAAAGGAAAAAAAAAATGAAGAGCACTTGGCCCCCATTCCTCCCCATTTAAATTCAGTCAAGCTTTACTGGCTGAAAGGAACAAGGCAAGGAGAAGTGCCTAATCTCAAGCTCTTTGCAAATGCTACAGGATGAAAGCCTGACACCTTAATAAGAAAATGTTGACATCCACCCACCCTGAAACAACTATAAGGTAAGAATGGAACTCCAAGACCCTCTTCTAATCAATGGTTACCTTTTCCCATCACTATCCAAAAGAAAGCTGCCTTCTCTGATCTGAATGTGCCACAGGGACTCCGAGGTAGCCACCTGGAGAACCATGATGTTTACAGAATCTACATGAATGGAGAACAGCTAGAAGAAGCAAAGAAAAATAATGATTAATATCAAGGCACTACCCTTCCCTTCTTAGTAGAGAAAGAATAAGAAGTAGCTCTTGATATTATGTTCCCCAAAGAGTGGAAAAATCCACCCATGACGACAAAGCCAGCCGTCGCCACTACAGTCCAGGAAACTGGGAGCAGTATCTCACCTGACAGAAGATCTTCAGTAAGGACGGGCTAAAGGGGGACAGTTCCTTTTGATGCACTCCAGTGCTCTGGGAAAATGGGGCAAACAGGCCAGAAACCTTCTGTAGGTCCGTTCTGATACGCACTTCTCCAAAGCACAATGCCACGTAGCGTCTGCTCATGAGAGAAACCTCACTATCATCAGGTCCATCCCTTCCCTAGCAGTCTCCTGCCCTGCCTCACATTCACTCTCCCAACCTCCCTAGAAACAGAGCTCAAATTATGGAGAACAGTCTCATAGTAGTTATCACTATCTGTCTCACAAAATAATAGCTTCCAGGCTAATGGGGAGACATCAGCAAAACCCCAGCCCCCTCCTTGGGCTGTGAGGCATCTGTAGAATACCATTCTGCAAACTCCAATCCCAAAAGATTCCCCAAGGGAAGAGTGAGGATGTAGAGTACTCACGGCAGATCATGGCTAAGGAGTTTGCTGGAAATCCACAGGCTATCAATTTCCTAAAACAGTGTGGGAGAAAGCATTGTCCATTTGCTGCCAAGTAAGCCATCAACAGCTTGACAGACAGGAAAGGTTCTACGAGGAGGAAGTAAGAGCCCTACCACTAAATGTTCTCCACTCTATTTCCACCAACTTCTCTCCTGACCACTATATTCTGCTCCTCACAATCACAGTGGTTCAACTTGCTTAGTATTTCTTTCACGGATATGTTGCTGTTTCCCCTCTTAAATTAGAACAGTAAGCTCTTCTATTTCCTGTTATCTTTGTTCTGTAGTTACTTCTGTATCTTTCTTATTGTATCCTGAACACTTTGTGCCATAGAAGCGTTTTTAACTCAACAACTTGCATCAATCCCAGCGTTTCCAAATTAACTCTTAAAATCATCTTGGCAAAGAGGTGACAGGAAAGTCACCCAGAATTTTCTTAGAAAGTAATAAAAAGAAATTCAGCTGGGTCCACCCACGCACACACCCAGGGAGTTGCCCAAGACTCTCACCACTGTTTGCTGGTGCTGTTGAAACTTAAGGCTGACATTCTGGATCCAAAAAAAGGAGCCAATCTTTAGCTCTGCCTGCAGCTTCCGCTGACACCACTTGGTGGCCAATCGGACCACAAACCACCTGCAGAAAAATACTTGTGAGTTCATAGGACCCTCTCCCAATTTTGGCTTTCCTCATTCCTTGCTGGTCCTAGAAGGCCTTGCAAAAAGGTCACGTCCTAAAGCTGGATCTTCTGGGCAACTCTCCAGTCTCCCCAAACAGCATCTGTCACTTACATTCTGCCACCAAGATCACGACCCTAACCCTGGAGTGTCCCCTTCACCCAGATGAAATCAGACAAACTAAAGCCCACCTCCTAAGTTGGGGACAAAGAAAGCAATCCTCCCAACCCTTATTAGGCACACCAGATGAAGAAAGAAGAGGCCCCAACAGGAATCGAAATACAGGCAGCCGTGTCAGATGTGCCATCAAATACTCCCCCACAGGGTCTCTGTCTCCGCCCTCTAGACAGGTGTCAGCGAGAAGGCACTGTGGGGTCATACCCGGCCAGCTCAAATCCGTTCTCCCCTGAGCAGCCAGACTTGTTCCGGCTCCCAGGGCGAGGCTGCAGGTGCCCTCTGCACTCAGGTGAAGGGTACACTCGGGCGTGTGGAGGGAGAAAGAAAGACCACCAAGCCAAGCCCCTCCACACACACACACACACACACACACACACACACACACACGCACGCACGCATGCACGCACACCCTCACACCTATAACAGCTCTTAGCTTAAGCATCTCAGGCCTCGCCCGCTCGCTCGTCTCCCCTACTCCCAGTTTCTCGGCGTCAGCTCGGGTCATACGCCCCCGTTCTAGCCCTCCCCTTGCCCCGCTACCCCTTCGCGGCCCTCCTCGGGGTCTCCCTCTCCGCCGCCCGCGCACCGTCCCCTCCAGCCCCTTCCCCTCCCGCACGCCCTTCCAGCGCGCGCCCCCTCCTCAGTCTCTCTTCCTTCCCCAGCCCCCGCCCGCTATAGCCGGGGTCCCCTCACCGGCCTAAGAAGAGGGCGCCGAGTACAACCAACAGCAGGGCCAACAGCGCGGAGAAGAACAGGGGCATTCCGGTCCGGGCCCGGCCAGGCTCTGGCCCCCGCCCTGCCGGGCCACCCCCCCCCCCCTCGCCGGCTCCGCTCTGCGCCGCCGCGGGCCGATCTGCCGCACGCGCAGGAACGGCACTGGACGAGGAGGCGTTGGAGCGCGTGCACCCCGCCCTCCACGGCTCGCCAGCCAGCCAGCTGTCTCCCTGCCCCACTCCTCCCCCCGCCAGAGATCCCGCAGGGCCCACAGGCGGCTTGCGCGAAGTGCAGGCGTGGCTCCGGAGGAAGGGGAAGGACCTCGCACCGACTGACACACAGGCCCCGCCCTTGGACCCACCCTTCCGCACCCGGAAATGCGGGCTTGCAGGAGACCTGAGTCCGAGTCTGTTCCCCGGCTGCCCCGCTGGCAACGGACTTGGCTGTCTCTCTTTTCGACCGGGGAGTTCCACTGTCAACGCACTTTCCGGGGGTATAGGGCGGGGTGCACGCGCTCCAACGCTTCCTCCTCCAGTCAAGGCCCGGGCTGGGGGCGCTGCGGAGGTTATACCTCTGGTTCCTAGGAAGTGGGTGTCATATCTTACTCAAGAACCTTGTCTTAAAATCCTTAAGGAGGAAACTAAGAACTAAAAGACATCAGTTACGGAACTCCTGGGTGGCTCAGTTGGTTAAGCATCCGACTTCAGCCCAAGTCATGATCTCCCCCTCGGTTGCGTTCGAGCCCTACGTTGCGCTCTGTGCAGACAGCTTGGAGCCTGGAGCCTGCTTCTGATTCTGTCTCTCTTGCTCTCTGCCCCTCCCCCACTCACACTCTGTCTCTCAAAAATAAATGTCAAAGAAAAGGTTTTTTTTTTTTAATAAGACATCAGTTAAAATTCCCACCTCATTCTATCCAAAAAGGAATGCGTTTTTCATTTATTATTTGAGTACTTTTCTAGTCAATTATTACATATTGACCTGTGTGAGCAATGCAATTTTCTGGACCCTTCATCGGTCAAGTTTTGGGTGTCTACTCTGTACAGCACAATCTGGGCACTGAGCTGGGGAAACACCACAGAAATAGAGATTATGCTTGCCCCTGAGCAACAAATCCTTTATCTGGGAAGCAAACATAATTGCAAGAAATAATTCAGGATAAACTTTATTTTGCCTGTTTGCTTCTCTGTGAAATGAGGAAATTGGACAAAGTTCCCTTCCAACTCTAATACAGTGATGCTAATACAATAAAAAGTTAAAGAAATTCTGAGGACTTTAAAATAAGTACTCCTATCCCTTTGCTCTCATATCCTAATCTCCATAAATATCCTTCAAGATTTTACTTGGAAACTTTTCCACTCTTTCAGATAAAGCACCATCTCACCTTTCACATAGGATTGCCCATAGTTTTTACTCCTCCAACTGGTTTCTTAGCCCTCGTCAGTCACACCCTTTTAAAGACTCCGTTTGTTTCCAATTCATACTTCTCTCTTAAGCTCTGCCCCTCCATCTTCCTTGTAATCTGCTTCCCAGCAGGTTGGATTCTGTCTGTGAACCTAATAGAAGACCCAACAACTCACTGAAAACACTGTTCAAGCAAGTAGGGGTACCTTGCAACAAACCTCCCTACTCTCATTCATCTTGTTCAATCTGTTAACCTTTATTCAGCTGATTCCTAGCATTTCCTTTCCTTTCTCCCCAGACTCTTACCATGGAGATATCTCAAATGATCAATGCAAATGAAATGGAAAAAGGGTGGAGGTTGGAGATGGAGCCCAACTACTTCATGGTCTCAACTTATTGAAACAAGTCTTAGTGAAAGACACCAAGCCTTTTAATGTCATGGGCTATGTCTGGAACATACCAGGTAGCCCCAAATGTTTAAGTCCCCAAAGCAAAGGAGGAAAAAAATCCATGTTTCTTTCTAAGTACGCTCCACACCCAACGTGGGGCTCGAACTCACCACCCCAAGACCAAGAGTCACACCCTCCCCCTCCATGGGCTGAGCCAGCCAGGTACCCCTAAAAAATCTTGTTTCTAAAAATAAAGCCTGTTAGTCACTGAAATTCCAGCAGATGGCAGACACCTCAGTTCACCACAAGTACACTTGAAGGACCTAGGAGCAAACTTTCTGGAATTGACCAACAGACGCAAAGGAAGGCAGGAGGTAAGCAGAGAATGAAGGTTTTCTACCCCCCTGTTCAGAGAAAAATATCCTTACATTTGTCCAAAAACGGAGCTGTTATGATCCAAGAACAAAAACGTAATTGTAGTATAGTTTGAAAAAAAAAAAAGAGACAGACACAACCAGATTCCTCTCCTTAAATTATTAGCTTTAAGAATTCACACAGGGGCGCCTGGATGGATCAGTGGATTGGGTGACCTACTTCGGTTCAGGTCATGATCTCCCAGTTTGTGGGTTCAAGCCCTGTTTTGGGCCCTGTGCTGACAGCTCAGAGCCTGGACCTGTTTCCGATTCTGTGTCTCCCTCTGCCTCTTCCCTGCTCGTGCTCTGTCTCGCGCTCTCTCTCTCTCTTGAAAATAAACATTAAAAAAAAAAAAAAAGAATTCACACAGTTGGGGCGCCTGGATGGCTCAATCATTTAAGGGTCCAACTCTTGCTTTCGGCTCAGATGATGTTCTCATTTCATGAGTTCAAGCCCTGCATTAGGCTCTGCAGAGCCTGCTTGGGATTTTCTCTCTCCCCTCTCTCTGCCCCTACCTTGCTTGCACTCTCTGTCTCAAAAAAAATAAACAACAAATAATTCACACAGTTATTACTTAATCTTTATGTTTTGTACTGGTAAAACTGTTAAGATCTACCCTACATACACCTATGAAAATTAAATGAGGTAAGAGTATCTAGTATTTAGCAGTGAATATTGGTTCCTTTTTCTATACTTAATCTATTTTCTCAACTGCAGTAACAAATTGGGAGTAAAACATTTCATTGGCTGTTCATTAAGCTGTATTCCTTGACGGTCGTTAGCCACAATTAGTCAAAAATCTAGTAAAACTGACGTGCTCGGAAAGAAATGAAACTAGAGAAAAAGTCTGGATGCAAGTAAGGCCTTTAAAAGGGCCCACACCAAAGGTTCCCACATCTCAAGAGTGGTAGCAGTAATTCGTGTAGGACTCAAGGATCAATCAGATTATGAAATAACACACCTAATAAATGACAACATGGTGACTAATAATGAAATTCTTTATCATTTTGGAGAAAGAAAGTAGGAGAAAAGTCACATAATAATCCACGACGCCACGCTTCTGAGTAAAAATTTCCAAAGTGGGAGAGATAGCTCCATTGATTGTTTTATCAATATGAATAAAAAATATGTGCTCCTTCACCAGCAAGTCCTGTACTCAAAAAGAACTAACCCAAAGTCTAGGAGAACAACCAATTCAAGTGTGAAGGGCCGAAGCTTCCAAACACAGCTAATGTTGCCTGTCATGCATCTTCATCTCAGTGGTGACAAGGCCACTGCCCGGGGAACGTGTGGCAGGGATCCCAAGGTGGAGGGAGCAGCAGCCAACGTCATGACCACTGTGCAGTGGGAGTGGCTGACAGCTTCCAGACTCAGAGCTCTCCGTGATGAGCTTCTGTCTTTAACAACTCAGTGGGCTTCATGAAGATGCCTTCCATGGCTTTCCAGTAGTTGTTCTGGCTCGGCTGCGCCATGCCATGTACCTCTTTTTGCCCACTAATGGGTCGGCCATATTGTTCTCCTGTGACAGACAGCAGAACTTCAGTGGAAGAATGCTTGAACCGCACTTCACCATCCCTCACCCAGTAGGGCCCATTACAGAGCACTGTCCAGTCATCCAGATAATCGCCTTCGCCCTCCTCACCAAAAGCACTCACTTCCTGAAAGACACAAAGCACTGCAATATTAGCATGACTGACACACAGGCTTGGAAAGGAGAGGGAGAGGGAATGGGAAGAAAACTAAGGCTACCCAAAGTGAGAAACAAGAAGCTTTCCAGGATTGTTTAAAAATAAAAAGACGCCAAGGACATGAAATCAGTCGCACTAGGATTATGTTCCAAATACTTATTTTGTAAGCAATCCTGTATTTGCCTTATATTTTCCATTACAGTCATACTCTTGTTATTTGACTTTAAATATTCCTGTGTCATTCCCTTAACTACATTTGAAGTGCCCTGATGAACAACACAAGTTGCAAAGGGGGATGGGCTTGGAGACTGGCAGACCTTGAACCCCACCTCCAATCCTGTGTAACTCCTCTGAACCTTCATTTTCTCCTCTAAAAAATGATGACAGTATCACATTATAGAATAATTGTAAGAACTAAATAAAATAGAGGAAGTGATAGCAGTCTCTCTTCCACTTCTCTTCTAATCCCATTCCCCTTAAAGCCAAATATTCAGAGTTTCTACTGCAATAGAAAAGTTACTGGGGCACCTGGATGGCTCAGTTGGTTAACCATCTTTTTTAATATTTATTTATGTCTGAAAGTGAGAGAGAGAGAGCACAAGCAGGAAAGGGGTAGAGACAGTGAGATGAAGAGAGATGAAGACACAGAATCCAAAGCAGGCTCCAGACTCTGAGCCGTCAGCACAGAGCCAAACACGGGGCTCAAACTCACAAACCATGAGATCATGACCTGAGCCGAGGTCAGACGGTTCAAATGACTGAGCCACCCAGGTGCCCCTAATTTTTTTAATGTTCAGTCATTATTAGAGAGAGAGAGAGAGAGGGAGAGAGAGAGAGAGAGAGGGAGAGAGAGAGAGGGAGAGAGAGAGTGTGTGTGTGAGAGAGTAAGTGAGTAAGTGAGTGTGGGAGAGGCAGAGAAAGAGGGGGACACAGAATCTGAACCAGGCTCCAGGCTGTGAGCTGTCAGCACAGAGTCCTACATGGGGCTCAAACTCACGAACCATGAGATCATGACCTGAACCAAAGTCGGATGCTTAACTGACTAAGCCACCCACGCATCCCAGCATCTGGCTCTTGATTGCAGCTCAGGCACAATCTTACAATTCATGATACTAAGCAATGTGTCAGGCTCTGCACTTACAGCACAGAGCCTGCTTGGGATTCTCTCTCCATCCCTCTCCCTCTGCTCCTCCCCTGCTCAGGTTCTTGTTCTCCCTCTCTGAAAATAAATAAAAACCATTAAAAAAAAAAAAAAAGAAAAGAAAAACTGGGGCGCCTGAGTGGCTCAGTTAAGCGTCCGGCTTTGGCTCAGGTCATGATCTCACGGTTCATGGGTTTGAGCCCCGTGTCGGGCTCTGTGCTTACAGCTAGCTCAGAGCCTGGAGCCTGCTTCAGCTTCTGTACCTACATCTCTCTCTGACCCTCCCCTGCTTGAGCGGTGTCTCTCTGTCTCTCAAAAAAAAAACAGTCATTTGGCAGTGCCTGGTGGCTCAGTCAGTAAAGCGTTGGACTCTTGATTTTGCCTCAGGTCATGATCTCCTAGTTTGTGAGTTTGGGCCCTGCATCAGGCTCTGCACTAACAGCACAGAGCCAGGCTGGGATTCTGTGTCTCCTTCTCTTTCGACCCATTCACCTGCTCATGCTCTCTCTCTCTCTCTCTCAAAATAAATAAACAAACAAATAAATGTTTAAAAAATAAAGAGAGGGACCTGGGTGGCTCAGTCAGTTAAGCAGTGGATTTCAGCTCATCTCACAATCTCACGGTTCGTGGTTTTAAGCCCTGCATCGGGCTCTGTGCTGAGACCTAGCTCGGGACCTGAAGCCTGCTATAGAATCTTTGTCTCTTTTACTCTCTGTCCTTCCCCCTTTCACACTCCCTGTCTCTCTCTCAATATAAATAAACATTTTTTTTTTAAAAAATCTTTTTTAAGAAGATTAAATACAGATACAGGCCCTTACACATACATAACATTTAGTAATACATGTATACACAAACACATTTATTTGCTGTCAGGTAAGAAGGCCTAAGAAAGCCAACACACCCAGGAGCAACTGGCTCATGTAAGAGCTAAGATCATGGTTTCTAATATCATTCTCCAATAAAAGGAAACAGACCTGCTTGGAAGAATAGCGGATTCTAGGGCTGGGGCAAGAAATGTACAAGATGAGCCTAGAAGATCTTTGAGTGCCAGAAAGAAAGGAATGGTTAAAACAAACTTGCACACATACACAAAAATGGGAATATGTCAAATGGACACAGGAGACAAATGAAAGAGCTCCCAATGGCCAAAGTTGGAACAATCGGAGGAAAAAATAAATTATTAGTTATGGGTTCATAACTCAAAAGTATAAAATATTCATGCGTCGACACTGATATAAATGACTGATTAAGTAAAAAAGAGACAAATCTCCCATGCAGAAGAATTCCAAATAAATTTTGTAGCCACTCTATTCTATGGAAAAGGAAATGTAACTCCCCGTTCCTTAAGTGCGGGTAGTGCATAATGACTTCCTTCCAAAAACACAGTATGAAAAGGAGGAAGAAGTAAAGAATAACTTTACTGGAGAAAACGGACAAACACTACTTCAGCCAGGTAATTAATACCAACATAATCATGTAGCTAGTATGTACCCTTGACTCTATGTTATGAAAATGCCACCTTATTCCTGTGCTTTTCCTCCCAAAAACCTTTGTAAAGACTTACAATCTATCATGACAAAATTATCAGACAGAGCACAATAGAGGAGCGCTCTATAATATACGTGAACAGCATTCTTCAAAACTATCAAGGTCATCAAAAACAAGAATTTAGTGTCACACCTAAGAGGAGCATGAGGAGACAGGACAACTAAATGTCATGTGGTAGCCTGAATGGGGTCCTGGAACAGAAAAAGTACAGCAGGTAAAAACTTAGGAAATCAAAATAAACCTTGGACTCTAGTGGATAACAATGCATTAAATGTTTTTTTGTTTGTTTGTTTGTTTGTTTGTTTGTTTTGAGAGACACAGCACGAGCAGGGGAAGGTCAGAGAGGGAGACACAGAATCCGAAACAGGCTCCAGGCTCTGAGCTAGCTGTCAGCACAGAGCCTGACGCGGGGCTCGAACCCACGAACTGCGAGATCATGACCTGAGCTGAAGCCGGCCGCTTAACTGACTGAGCCACCCAGGCACCCCGGATAACAATGCATTAAAAAGCACCTGAGTGGCTCTGTGGGTTGCGCATCCCACTTACGATTTCAGCTCAGGTCATGATCTCTTGTTTCATGGATTTAACCCCTAGTTGGGCTCTGTGCTGAGGGTGCAGAGCCTACTTGGGATTCTCTCCCTCTTTCTCAGTCCCTCCCCCACTGGCACTAGCACTCTCTCTCAAAATAAGTGAATTAAAAAAAAAAACCAAATCAATGTATCAATACTACTTTATAAACTGTATGAAATTTCCCTCACTAATGTAAATGCTAGTATGGAAAACTATGTGCAGAGTGGGGGTAGGATGGAAGCAGTCACTAAGGGGTCCATATTGCCAAGGCTTGAAAAAGTGACACAATACTGGGACACCTAGTTGGCTCAGTAGGTAGAGCATGTGACTCTTGATCTTGGGGTCATGAATTCAAGACTCAGGTTGGGCACAGAGCTTATTTTAAAAATAATTAATAAAAACTTAAAAAGTGACAAGATACCTAATTCTTTTTCCAAACGTGGTTAGTTGGCATCACTTAAAATAATAATAATAATAATAATAATAATAATAATGGGTACCTGGGTGGCTCAGTCAGTTAAGCCACTGACTTCGACTCAGGTCATGATCTCAAGGTTCATGGGCACGAGCCCTGCATCGGGTTCTGTGCTGACAGCTCAGAGCCTGGGGCCTGTTTTGGATTTTATGTCTCCCTCTCTCTCTGCCCTTCCCCCATTTGTGCTCTATCTCTGTCTGAAAAATAAACTATTTAAAAGAAATTTTAAAGAAAATAATTTTTATTTGAAGTTTGGAAAACATTGGGTTTTGTTTCATTGGGGTTTAAAAAAAAATTTTTTTTAACATTTATTTATTTCTGAGACAGAGAGAGAGACACACAGAGCCAGCTGGGGAAGGTCAGAGAGAGAGGCAGACACAGAATCCAAAGCAGGCTCCAGCACAGAGCCTGACATGGGGCTTGAACTCATGAGCTGTGAGATCATCTGAGCCAAAGCTGGATACTTAACTAACTGAGCCACCCACATGTCCCTTTTGTTTGTTTGCTTTAAATATAGTAGACACACAATGTTACATTGGTTTCAGGTATATAACACAGTGATTCAACAAGTCTATACATATCGCTATGCTCACCCCAAATACGTAACTACCACCTGTCACCATGCAATGCTATTACAGTACCCGACTGTATTCCCTATCCCATAGCTTTCATCCAGGCCAAAGGGACTTATTCATTCTATAACTGGAAGCCTGCTATCTCCCACTCCGTTTCGCCCATGCTGCCCATCTCCCCAGTCCCTTCCTTTCCAACAACCATCAGTTTGTTCTCTACACTTATAGGTCTGACTCTGCTTTTTGTTTGTTTTCTTAGATCCCACATATAAGTGAAATCATACACTACTTGTCTTTCTCTGACTTATTTCACTTAGCTTAACACCCTCTGGGTCCATCCATGTCATCACAGATGGCAAGATCTCATCCTTTTTTATGGCTGAATAATACCCTATTCTGTATATATATCTATGCCAAATCGTTTTTTACCCATTTGTCTACTGATGAACACCTGGGTTGCTTGCATATCCAGACTATTGCCAATAATACTGCAATAAACATGGGGGTGCATCTGTCTTTTCAAATTATTGTTTTCATTTTCTTTAGATAAATACTCAGTGGTGTAAGTACTGGATCATACAATATTTCTATTTTTAACTTTTTGAGGAAACTCCACACTGTTTTCCACAGTGGCTGCCCAGTTTGCATGCCCACCAACAGTGCACAAGGGATCCCTTTTCTCTGCATCCTTGTCAACACTTGTTATTTCTTGTTTGTTCATAGCCATTCTGACAGGTATAAGGGATACCTCACTGTGGTTTTGAGTCACATTTCCCCTGATGATTAGAGATGTTGAATATCTTTTCATGCATCAACACTGGGCTTCTTTATTGCAGGATTTATCAAGGTGATTTATGATACGCTAACATATACCTATTCGGTCTTTCCTCATTTCTTGATTTCATCTTGATGTACAATCTCTATTTTGACCACAAACGATGTCTTTCATGCTTTTGAGGCAAAGCCAATTCTCCAGGTCTGTACAAAAAAGAACGGCTACACCTAGAAAATAAAGAGCTAATAACCAAGATATTAGACCTCAACTGAGTAATGCACAAGGCACCCAATGACACAGAAGATGCCACCTCACCTGGTTCCCAGAAAGAGGTGAGGTGAAGTGGTGACTATGGAGATTCCGGCCAGTGTTGACATGTGTCAGCCGGATGGGCTGGCCACATCTGATGGGGGTTCCCCTCTCACACACAGTAGCAGTCTTGCCCCGTATCCTCCAGTAACTATTGCTGTCATCCACAGAGGTTACACCGGTCACTGACTGCTGCCCACTACCTGCAGTCAAACAAAAAAAGAAGGAAAAGACAAAAGAGGGTGAGCTCAACCAATCACTCTCTTTCCTAAGGCCAATAATGTGCCCCGCGCATAAAACAGGTTTGTAGAAGTAGAGAGGAAACCCTATGCTTGACAATATTTTTTTGTCTACAAAATTAAAGAATAGGTGAAAAATACTAAATATGTTTATATAGTATTAGTTATTGTCTGATAAATTATACTTAACAGTACTGTGTCAGAAAACTCTAAGCATTTGCATCAAAGGGCACTAAATAAATGAACTTATGTTCATTTTTTTGAAGCACAAGTATTGCTTACCTGTATATAGTAGGCCAGATAGGTCCTAATATATGTCGGGAGTCTAATCATATAATTGAAATATGTTCAATATTATTCAATGTTTACTGTTGTCACAATTGTAATTGCATTACAATTATTACTTTTGTAACATTTCATAATTAAAAGGTTAGCTTTTGTTGTCAACTTTACTCCAAGCAATTGCTGCAACTCCGTAATTCCCGTAAGAGATCTATCAGTATGTTATATTAAGTATTCTTAAGTCCTCTAAATTTGGTTAATATTGTCTCAAAAGGTACAATTGTATATATAGGTTAAAAACACATAGCTACAAGCTTAAAAAGAAAAAGGAAATATACAAATAATTGCTAGCTAGCTAATGTGTACTGAGTACTTTCTTAATGTCAAATACCAATCCAAACCTTTTGCCTGAATATTCCTTATTTCATATATGCATTCATTCTCTAAGGTAGGTATTTTCATTACCATCATCCCCATTTTACAATGGAGTGTCAGAAAGGCTGAATAGTACACCCAAGGTCACACAGCACCAAGAGACAGTGCTGGGGTTTGAACCTAGATGCCCCAAGTCTAGAACTCACACTCTTAACCACTCTAGCACATGGCCTCCCACAACCCTTTATTTCCTATCAAGTTTCTGTAAAGTTCTATCAGAGAGACTACTTTCTCTTATAAACTCCAGGGATATTCTCTTCCCTAGGCCTTCATCTATTACTCAGTTCTCCAATGGCACTCAAGACACTTTCCTAGTTAACTCTCGCCTGTTTCTCCTAGCTTTGCCTTCAGTTCCCTAGCTCTGCCTGGCAGCCTTTTGAGGACACTTTCCTTTTTGCCACTTAACACACTATACCTTATACCACACTTAATCTGGGTGAATGTTTGTTGCCAAACTATAAGCTTCTCGCTATTGCCTCTTCCACTCACATTGGACTTTGTTACATCTAAAAAGAAGAAAGAAAGGAAGGAAGAAAGAGAGAGAGAAAGAGAAAGAAAAGAAAAGAAAATCAAGCCTCCCTCCTTACATCTGGTTATTGCCTTTCAGCCTTACAGCTCTCTTGATCCTGGATCACTGCCAGGCTTCACTAAATCATGGTTTACCCTTGGGGTCTTCCCCTTTTTCACATTCCATTCACTCCTCTACTTCCTCTCCCATCCTTCATAGATCAGACAGGTTGGAGTGCGTTCAGAGTAGCATGGCCACCAGTCTTCTCCCACCCTTAAATCTTGGATTACCCAGAGTTCTACTCTGATCCTTTTTTTAAAACTTTTTAAATATTTATTTTTGAGAGAAAGAGATAAAGTGTGAGTGGGGGAGGGGCGGGTGAGTGGCAGAGAGAGAGAAAGGGACACAGAATCCAAGGCAGGCTCCAGACTCTGAACTGTCAGCACAGAGCCTGATACAGGGCTCAAACCCAGAGACCATGAGATCATGACCTGAGCCGAAGTTGGGTGCTTAACTGACTGAGCCACCCAGATGCTCCTACCCTTATCCTTAAATACTTGTTGGAGGTCAGGACAAAAGCATTGATAAATGGTTCAACAGGTCTTTCAAGGGATTCAGACTGACACCAGATTGTAAACCACAGTTCATCCTAGGCCATCTCACTTTCCCCACACCTTCATGGCAGTACAATGATATTGTAGTTAACTCTCTACCTCAGGCTCAGCACAAATCTCTTTTGCGATTCTGACTGAAACTGGTTTTAAAATCTGGCTGCACCTGAAAATATTTTCAAATCTACACATTCCTACTGTCAGGCATCTCACCCATATTCTGACTTAGCAGATCCAAACTAGGAAACTAGAGGGGCACCTGGGTGGCTCAGTCTGTTGAGCATCCGACTCAGGTCATGATTTCAAGGTTCATGGGTTTGAGCACCACGTTGGGCTCTGTGCTGACAGCTCAGAGCCTGGAGTCTGCTGCTTCTGATTCTGTTTCTCCCTCTTTCTCAGTCCCTTACCTGCTCATGCTCTGTGTCTCAAAAATAAATAAAACATAGGGGGGAAAAACCTAGGAAACTAGATTAAATTAAAAAGTAAAATGCTGGCACACAGTAGGTAGGTGATCACTGAATGGCTGCTAGGATTATAAAACATCCCCATAATAACAACTCCGTTCCTTTCCTAGTCTAACTGGTCAGATGTGTTTTGAGACTCATGAGCCACAGACTAGCCCCTATCCTCTCACAGCATCATAGTCATCCAAGACAAATCTAGCAACCATCTTAGATGCTTCTCACATCTCACTAGCTGAACTTTTTTTCTTTTTGTCGGTTTTTTTTTTTTCCTGTAACTTGCTGGCTGGCTCACTGTATCTCCTGGATCTAGAACAATATTAGGGACATAACGAACCATTACTGAATGAATGAACCCACAAATAATTGCTGAGTTACAAATGAACCCACAAACTAAGCATTTTAATTTCCTAGGTTAAAAAGCCCTCTAAACGGTTTCCTCCCCAATTCCAATGAGTGCTTTAAATTCTTTAAAGGGTAAAATTTTAGTTAAAAAAAAAAAGGCCAAAGGAAAAGGGTTGAAGAGGGAGTATAAGGTACAAAATAGCTAGAACAGAAATAAAAAGAATGAGGTCTTGGAGTTCAAGACTTCAGAGATACAGCACTTACTGTCATTTTCTACATGTCTGTCTCTCCCGCACTGAGTAGTGCCAGCCTGGAGTAGCTGAAAGCAGGCTTTGAAACTGGACAGATTTGGTTCGAACCCCGTCTGTCATTCACTAGCTGCAAGGCTTTGAGCATGCGATTTATTTGAGTTTGTTTCCTCATCTGTAAAATGAGGATAACAATCGTCTCTACCTGGTAGGGATGTTATAAATCCAAAAAAGTATCTGTGCAATGTGCCCGGTACGGAACTGAACGGACAGAAGCTCGTACAGTATTACGCCCAATTCTCCGATTCTCCGCCTCGCCTCTGAACCTTAAGACCCTCCCCCGGGCTCCCCTAACTTTCCCAGACCACACCCCTCAGATTTCCCCTTGACCCCGCCCCCTCCGGAGCTACCAGGCCTTCCCAGCCCACCCGAACCCGGCTGGCAGTACCTGACCCATAGCGCACGTCGTGTGAGTGCAGTCGCACGTTGTGGCGCGTATTGAGTAGCTTCACCACAGAGCCGCACGTAACGACAGCCAGATTGGACGCTCCCACAGCACTCCACAAACCCCCCAACAACAGTAGCGGCACCACAGCCATCCTAGCTACAGCGCAGAGCCCCTAATCTTCGAAGAAAATTCGGCCCCTCCCCGGAAGCGGAAGCTGAAGGTGGAACCACAGAGAGGAGGAAACGAAAGACGCCCTAGTCTAGTCTTTATGGTTTCTTGGGCTAGAGCGACCTGAGGAAGAAGCTAAGCCGGACGTTTTTGATACCCCAAGCTCTGTCCCCAGGTCTCTGCAACACCTGCCTTCCTGATCCGCTTCGGCCAGTTTTCGTTCCCTCTCAAACGAAGCCTCGAGAGCCAGGTGAGAGAGGAGAGCAAGAACTGGCCCGCCCACTGCCGGTGACAGGGGGCCGGAAGTGACGTAGCACGTTGACGCAGCAGCAGCGGCGACGGCGGCGGCGGCAGTGGAGGAGCTGTGCGGTGGGTCCGTACTATCTTTTCGCAGTCTCGGTTCAACGACTCCATTTTCCTCGGTGGGGGCTTAGCGCACCGGAGTAGCAGCGGGCTTCAGGCAGGTAAAGATTGGACTGGAACCCGTGTTCGTCGAATGGGTCGAGGTGAGGAACTAGGCTCCTAGGGCCTGGTTCCGTAAGGGAAGAGGTATTGGGGAGCCGTATGCGGGAAGAAGGCGGGGGCGGGGGGGCCGGCCTTCACTGCTCTATGAGGGAAAAGGAGGAGGAAACTGGAGTAGTTGCCTACAGTCTCCGCGCTTTTCCCAACCCTGTGCTACCCGGAACCGGCGAATTGGGCGCCTTGTATCAACAGGCTTCCTGGGATTTCGTCCTCCTCTCGCAGCTTCTGGAAATTGGGCCGCGCCAAAAGATTGGGAATGGAGGGACTTAAGGCTTCTGAGTCAGGATCAGGTGATCGAATTTATTGTTCTGGGGATGTTAAACCTACGGAGCTTTCCGCAGCTGGACCATCAGGCTAAAGGGCGATGCCAAAAGCCATTTTTTCCCCGTACTGTTGGAAATAAAATTAGAACTTTTTATAAATGGTTGAATCCGTCAATCGCCTTCCCCAAACATCAGAATGAGGTACTAAGTGAAAGTTTCATTTTCTTCCAGTTTCTGCCTCTCTCTCCAGGCAGTCCTTTGAACCAGCAGGAATAGTTCTTTTTCTAGGGTGTTTCAAGAAGTGATACTTCTTTTTCTTTAAGAGGAGGCCTAAGCTCTCTGAAAACGCGTCCGTGGAAATTCACTGTAATATCAGAAGTAGCGAGGGAGTATTGAGTTACACCGCTATTAATGAACATGGAGAATAAACAGTCTTGAATTTGGTTAATTTCTTCCGGGGGAAAAAAAGCCTACTTGCACTGTTTATCTGGAAGTTACTGGTTCTAAAGTCTTCAGTGTATTCATTGCAAAAGTATGATTGCTCCCTCATCAGCTGAATTTAGAGCCTTTTCCATCACTTGTGTTCCTTCAGCCAGTACAAATACATTCTTCTTTTAATCTTGTATGGCTACTAAATTAGATTAGCATAGTATTGTTACTAAGAGGTTTAAACCTCATTAAGAGATTAATTATGTCTGGAAGTGGTGCAGTCTGGAGAGGCTCTGTCACCTATCACAGTTCTTCCTCAATAGATCTTCACAAGAAAAGAAACCTACCCAATATAGTGGAAATAAACGGTCTTGGGAGGCAAGTAAATTTCCCCTTGCTCCTATGTTCTTGGTCTCAATAAATGGCACCATGGTCAAAATCCTGTGTAAGATCCTTGGATTTTTCCTTTCTGTTACTTCTGGATAAAATCAGTCACCCAACTCTACCTCTCAATAGAAACCTGCTTCCATCACATCCAGATTATCCTCTGGTATCCCACTTACCCCTTCCAACGACCATCGTACTTTGTCGATATCTCTTCATAGCCAGATTTCTACTTGTGTCAGCTTTCGCAAATTATATTCATTCTTCAGGCTATCCTTGTTTGGCTTCTCTTCTGATCACTTGGTTGAAATTTCTGTCAAGGTTACCAGTGATTTCTGTATTGCCAGATCTCATGGATACTTTGTTCTCATTTTCCTCAATTCCTGGAATATGCAACACAGTATACTCCTGTCTTAAATAAACCTCTCTTCGCTTGGTTTTTTGGACACTTCACTCCTGGATTGTCTCCATTTTTCTGGTTGCTCCTCCCTCAGTCTCCTTTTGCTAGCCACCTTTGCTTTCTGCCTATGGTCTAAATGTTGGATTTCCTTCAGAGTTCAATCCTGGCTTCTCTGCATGTTTCTTTTAGATGATCCAGTCTCATGGCTTTAATTACCATATGAAAGCAGGGAACTCAAGTTCAAACCTCAAGCCAAGCTTTCTCTATGTTCAGGAATCATGGGGCACCTGGGTGGCGAAGTCGTTAAGCATCTGACTTCTGCTGGGGTCATAATCTCACAGTTAGTGGGTTCAAGCCCCGCATCGGGCTCTGTGCTGAACGTTTGTTCAGAGCCTGGAGGCTGCTTCAGATTCCGTGTCTCTTTCTCTCTCTGCCCTCCCTCCTTTCATTCTCTGTCTCTCAGTGTGTCTCAAAAAATAAATGTTTAAATAATTTTTTTAACTTTTTATTTATTTTTTATACAGAGAGAGACAGAGCATGAGAGGGGGAGGGGCAGAGAGAGGAGGCGACACAGAACCGGAAGCAGGCTCCAGGCTCTGAGCTAGCTGTCAGCACAGAGCCTGATGCGGGGCTCGAACCCACGAACGTGAGATCTGACCTGAGCCCTGACCTGAGCCGAAGTCGGAGGCTTAACCGACTGAGCTACCCAGGCGCCCCAAAAAATAAATGTTTAAAAAAATCATACGCAGAATGCCTGTTTAATAGCTCTATTTGGATGTCTCTTAGATATCCCTAATCTAACATAACAACAACAACCAAAAAAAACCCACAAGTTTTCCCATCATTCCAAACCTGGTCTTCTCTATCTCTCTGTTACTCTCATCCACAGGGTTACCAAAGCCAGACCTCTGAGAATCATCTTGGGTTCTTTTCCTGTAGTACCTTCCTCCCCAAGTCTTTTGGCAAGACCTGTCACTTCTATTTCCAAAGTATATTTCCAATCTGTCTTTGTTCTCTATCTCCACTTTTACCACCCTATTCCAAGCGACTATCATCTTTTGCATGGGCTACAACAATAGTACCCTCAGTTTTCCCTCGTTCCACTCAGATCCGCCCCCACCCCCAGTCCATTTTCTACTTAGCAGGTCAAGTCTGATCATGTCATTTCCCTTTTTAAAGCACTCCAGTGGTTTTCCATGGCCTTCATAGCCCCACTTGAGCATCAGACCCCTCAACTTCCTCCTCTCCTGCTGCCTTCATCATTCTCTGGTCACACTGGCCTTAAGACATGCCAAGTTCTTGCCCACCTTTTCTACCAGGAACCTCTTTTCCTGGCTCTTAATACCACATCCTACCCATTCTTGACATCTCAGCCTAAACGCACCTTCTCAGAGGTGAGAGTATTTATTTCCTTACTAATAATTGTAATGAGGTTTGTTTATTTATTTATTTATTTATTTATTTTGTGGTTTGCCTCTTATACCAGAATATAGATATCCTAGGGGCAAGGACTTTTTTTGTACATGCCTGACGTGTAGTAGGCACCCATTAAATGAACCTTCATTTAGTTAGTAAATTAAATCATTTCTGTTAAAACTCTACAGGGGCTTCCCAGCACTTTTAGAGTCCAAAATCTTTAACTTGTCCTTTCAAGTTCCTTATGACTACACTCCAATTCATTATGAATCCTCCCTCTCTCCACTCAAACTGGCCCTTACTGTCCCTGCCACAGCACATTCTGGGCCTTGTGCTGGAAGTACTCTTCCCTAACACCACCACTTGCACCAAAGAAGCTATCTCCTCCCTTCGCTAATTCCTCCACACTCTTAAGGTCTTTATTCAAAGTTATTTCCTCAAGGGGCACCTGGTTGGTTCAGTAGGTTAAGTCCAACTTTGGCTCAGGTCATTAGCTCATGGTTCCTGAGTTTGAGCCCTACGTCAGGCTCTGTACTGACAGCTCAGAGCCTAGAGTCGGCTTCAGATTCTGTATTTCCCTCTCTTTCTCTGGCCCTCCCCCACACACTCTGTCTCTAAAAAATGAATAAATTGAAAAAAGAAAGTCACTTTCTCAAAACCCAGATTGGAGTCCACTCTTACAGGTTCCCATGGTACCGTGGTCACCAATTCTTTCAATTACTTCTCTACTTGTAGATCAGGGGTCACCAAACTAAAGCTTCTTGACCAAATTAGGCCACTCCAGGTCATTTATATATCATCAGTATCTGATTTTGTACTACAGTGGCAGATCTGGCCCTCTGGTTTGATAGCCCTTGTCCTAGGACAGGAACTCTATGTTCCCCAGTGTGTGTGGCACAGGGCTCAGTAACTTACTCCTTGTGTTGCAGGGATTCAGATTCTGTTTATATATTTCAGTTGTTTCTGCTCCTCTTTTGCACTTTCCTTATTCCCCAAGGAAATGTGGAAAGAAAAGAGAGGACTGATATTTTAAATTACTTATGTTAGTCATCATTAACAATGATGCTTTTAAGTTTATTTGGGGTGGGGGGTGGGGAGATAATATCCCAAGCAAGCTCTGCACCATCACTGCAGAGCCCGACACAGGGCTGGAACCCATGAGCCATGACATGATATCGTGACTTAAGCTGAGATCCAGCTTACTCAACTGAGCCACCCAGGCACCCCAAGAGTAATGCTTTTTATACTAAGTCATCAAAAAGATCATAAGGTTGTTATTTCCTGTAAATGCGGTGCACACCTTAAAATGCTTATAGGTAGAGCTAACTTTTTCTGTATTTTTAAAGTAATTTCTGCACCCAACATGGGGCTTGAAATCACAATCCCAAGATCAAGAGTTGCATGCTCTGCTGAATGAGCCAGCCAGGCACCCGTAACCTTTCCTTTATTTTCACATCTTGATTTGGTATGATTAGGGTTTTTCTTAAAGAGTTCTGAATTTAAAAGAATTTGTCATAAGTGGACTCCGAACACTTCATTTATTAAACTTTTAGGTTTTTGAATTCCAAATTTGGTAATCCTAGGCTTTTGCTCATAAGATACAGAACGTTTTCTATTTTAAAGTGCACACCAGACTTGTGGGGCTATTCCCCAGACGAGTAGGCCCTTTCAAACCTAAGCCTTTACTCATGTTGCTTTTTCCATATTGTCTTCTTTTATTTATTTATTTATTTATTTATTTATTTATTTTAATGTTTTGTTTATTTTTTAGAGACAGAGCGTGAGTGGTGAGGGCCAGAGAGAGAGGGAGACACAGAATCAGAAACAGGCTCCAGGCTCTGAGCTGTCAGGCTCGAACCCATGAATGTGAGATCATGACCTAAGCCGAAGTTGGAGCTTTAACTGACTGAGCCACCCAGGTGCCCCCATATTGTCTTCTTAACTCCTCTTAACCCAGGCATCACCTTTTCTGAGGCATTCTCTGACCTATTTCCTCATATTAATCTCTTAGTCATTGTATGTAACTGAAATACAACATTCACTATGCTTTATTGTAATTTTATTTATAAGTTTTTTGAGAGAGATTGTGACTTCTACCAAGGTAAAAGTGTATTTTATTCATTTTTATATGAGTCCTAGCGCAGAGCTTACCCCTAAAAAAAAGCGGGGGTGAATGTTAATTGAAGCAGCCAGTGGAGGGAATTAACAGTCATCTTTTTTCCACTCTGGTCTGGTCTCGTTTTAATTGCCTGCTACATCATCTTGTTCAAAAGGAGGGTCTGCCAAGAGCCTCCCTGTGGCAGTCTGATCCTAGCTCCATTCCTTGTCCAGAGAATGTCATGGTAACCACCAGCCTCCCTCTTTGAGCCACCTCTTATACTGCAGCTGTGCTTCTGCCTGGAAAAACTTCCTTTCACTATCCCTGGCCCTTCTAGACCTACTTCAGTATCAGATTTAACTTATAGTCTAAATATGGGGAAAACTCAAGAGCATAAGTCCTAAATAAAAAATCCAAACTACACTGGGCCCACCTCAGATATCATATATTAACATTAATCATATGCTAATAAATAGTATTTGGGGGCAGCTAGGTGCCTCAGTTGGTTAAGTGACCACCTCTTAGTTTTGGTTAAGGTCATGATCTTATGGTTCGTGGGATCAATCCCTGCATCAGGCTCTGCCCTGACCGTGTGGAGTCTGCTCAGGGTTCTTTCTCTCTCCCTCTCTGTCTTTTTCTGCCCCTCCCCCATTCACATCTACATGCATGCTCCCTCTCTCAAATATATAAACTTTAAAAAAATATATATGTATTTGTTCTGAAGTAGCTGCTGCTTGCCAGCCTCAGGCTGCAGTGCCGCTGCAGCATCTCTGCCCATGTCTCTCCCACAAGCTGCAGCAAGTCAGGATTGCGTCTGGCGCACATCTTTTAACTGGAAGTCTTGGCAATGAGCTAGATTGGAAGCATCCCCAGCTATAGCACAGCACGTACTCTATTGTTAACCTAGGGAATGGGAGGAAAGCTGTGTGTAGCACAGAGCACCAGCTGCCCTCCGGGACGGAGGAGAGCTGTTGTTTTCATCAGGTAGGCTGTCTGTTTCTCTCTCCGCCAAGTAGGCTGGAGCGTATCTGGTCTACAGGAGCTGGCACTTAAATGTGAAGATGTTAAGGCTTTGTAAGACTGAATTTGTGGGTCTGATAGCCTAATTAAAGCAAGCTGTGTGTGGGGGCTGCTGCACCCAAATCTATTTTTAATGGTTTAGTTCAGGGTTGGGGGGGGAGTGATGTCAAGATTAAAATTAGAGCACCAGCTTTAATTAGCAGTTTTTTGTACTCACTTTTGGCAGCCCTCAAATACATTACCTTAAGGACACAGTTCTTGAGGAAAAAAGAGCATCAGCCTAACAGTAAGAATTTCCATATGACCCCCCCATGGGGTGTGTCACAATCATATAGTATAGTAGCTCTCAAACCTTTTGATCTTAGGACACCTTTGTACTTTTTGTGTGTGTGTTTATTTTTGAGAGAGAGATGGGGTGCCTGGGAGCCTCAGTTGGTTAAGCATCTGACTTCAGCTCAGGTCATGGTCTCGCAGTTCATGAGTTCAAGCCCCACATCTGTTGTTAGCCCAGGCCCAGTTCCAATCCTCTGTCTCCCCCTCTCTCTCTCTGCCCCTTCCTCTGGCCCACATGCTCTCTTTCAAAAAAAATATATATATATAATTATATATTTTTGATAAAGAGAGAAAGACTGAGAGGGAGAGGGGCAGAGAGAGGGTGACACAGCATCTGAAGCAGGTTCCAACATAGAGCCCAATGCAAAATCATGACCTGAGCTGAAGTCCATCTTAACCAACTGAGCCACCCAGGCGCCCTAGGACCCCTTTATTGTCTTAAAGATAATTTAAGATTCCAAAGACATTTTATGTATGTGAGTTGTATCTGTGGATGTTCATGAGATTTTTTACATTTTGATATTTACCAGATTAGAAATTAAAACTGGGTACATTATTCATTGTAAAATAATAATAAGTGCAACACAAAAGTAATTATTTTGCAGTATGTGGGTATATTAAGTTAACACAGTAAACACCTTAAACTTACACAGTGTTATATGTCTGTTATATCATAATAGAGCTGGAGGAAAAAATAAGCCCACTACACTTTAACATAAACAGTACTTTTATGGAAATTATAATCTTCAAAATAAGTGAAAAGAATGACATTGTTTTACTTTTTTCTCCCTCCCCCAATTCTTTTTAATGTCTGCCATAAAAGAATACAGCTGGATTTTCATACCTGCTTCTGCATTCAGTGATGTGATACTACACATCATATTTCTCCTGGAAAACTCCACTGTACACTCATGAGAAAAGGGAGGAGGTGATCCCTGGACCACACACATAGAGATCTACTGACATAGTGGAAATAGCTGTGACTTTGGAGTCAGTTGATATTTGTGTCAGCTTGAACAAATGACTTCATCTCTGTGTCTGTTTTTTCCTTTGTTGAATGGAGAGAGAAGTGTACTGTAACTCATAGATCAGTGTAGGGGTTAATTGGTATTTCTTAAATGTCTGGAACTTGGTAGGTGTATGATTATTATTCCTCTGGACACTTTTTTTTTAATTGCTTAAAGCAAAGGCCTATATTAGTTTCGATAGGGTTTTGTGTGAGTGTTGTGGGTTGGATCTCTTCCCATGCCTACTCACTGCATATGATATATAAAATTATTTTATGGTTCTTATTTGTTTTCAGATCTCTCTCTTTTTACTAGAAGTCAACTCCTTGATAACAAGCAATTGTTTCCCTTCAAACCCCCGTGTTTTAGCAGAATGTGTATACATGGTAGACATTCAGTAAAACTTGAAAAGAATGGCATCTGAAACCTCGGCCTGAAATTGAACATAAGACCATATCATTGCCCCTCCCTTTCCACCAGAACTCAGTACCTTCAGTTTTGTTTCTCTGAATTTTGTCAACCTGAAGTTAATTGGTTGTGGTATCAGTTGATATCAGTAAGGGTGATTTTCAGAAGAATTAGATCCACAGAATTTAAGGCTCCTTCTAGAGCTCAGACCATTTCAAGTAGCTGTTAGCCAACCTCCTCTTTTCTTCCATCCCACTGCCATCTTTCACTGGGAAGGTGGCACCAATATGAAAAAGTAAGTAATGTATTTGACAAATATTTAGCAGTTCCTGTTTTGTACAGAGCACCTACAAGGATATAGCCTACTTAGTACAGAATCACAGAGTGCCTTGTAATGCCTCTCATGTTGCCATTTATGTTTTTGTGGTTTTTATTAGCCTCTCAGTTAGATATGATTTCTAACTTCCAGAAGCTTATGCTGTAAGTGGAGAAAATGGGCAAATATAATGGACCATCATTCAGGACAAGGCAGGGAATGATTTGAGGTTTGTTGTTTTTTTTTTTTTATGTCTTATATTTTTGAGAGACAGACAGTGCAAGCAGGGGAGGGTCAGAGAGAAAGGGAGACACAGAATCTGAAGCAGGCTCCAGGCTCTGAGCTAGCTGTCAGCACAGAGCCAGGCGCAGGGCCTGAACCCATGAACCGTGAGATCATGACCTGAGCTAAAGCCGGCCGCTTAACCGACTGAGCCATCCAGGCGCCCCTAATGTTGAATTTTATCACTAGGCAGGTTCAAGATTCCAGAATAGGACCTTGATGTTATGATTGTGTGATGGGTGCTGTTTTTTAAAGTACTGCAAGGTCTGGAGCGCTTCGGTGGCTCAGTCGGTTAAGCATCCAACTCTTGATTTCAGCTCAGGTTGTGATCTAATGGTTCATGAGTTTGAGCCCTGCATCAGGCTTTGCTCTGACACTGTGGAGGCTTCTTTCTTTCTCTCTCTCTCTTTCTGCCCCCCTCTGCTTGCACATGTATGCTCTCTCTCTTTCTTGAAATTAAATAAAACCTTTAAAGTCAAACAGGGCCCAAGAAACTCCATATTAGGGTTCTGGGATTCTCCACTGCCATTTCCAGGCTTTGGATAAGTCTGAAAATGGGGAAGTAAAAGACAAATTTGGGATTGGTGGGTACAGAATTATAGAATGCTGAGAAAAATTTGGCCCAAGTTTCAAATTCAAACTCAGTTTAACATGTATTAAAGCCATAAATTAGGTTCTTTCCCCTGTGTCATGTAATATTCTCAATTACTGTGTAAGGTAGGTAGGTAGTGCTATTCCTTTATTCCAGATGAAGAAGCTGATATTCAGACACATTGAATAATTTGCTTACGTTACATGTCTGGTAGATGGTGGAACCAGGATTTGATCTCTTCTCTTAAGCCCAGCAATCTTTGCATTTAAGTATGTTGCCTTTATTTTGTAGGCTACGGAAGTCACTTTCAAAGTGGTGGTGTTGTTTTGCTAGGGAGATAAACAGTAAAAATAATGGATATGGTTCTAATATTTCTTTTTTTTTTTTAATGTTTAATTTTGAGAGAGAAAGAAAGAGACAGAACATGTACAGGGGAGGCGCAGAGAGAGAGGGAGACACAGAATCCAAAGCAGGCTGCAGGCTCTGAGCTGTCCGCACAGAGCCTGACGTGGGGCTTGAACTCACAGACTGCAAGATGATGACCTGAGCCGAAGTCGGTCGCTTAACCTACTGAGCCATCCAGATGTTCCTGGTTCTAATGTTTCTAAAAAGATCCCTTCTCCACCCAAATGCTCCCAACCACTACTCACACAAGGGGGCTCAATTTCATGAAATGTTGTTTAATCCATTAAAAGGGATCTTCCTTTTGGCTTTGCCAGTAGCCAGATACAGTGTATATGAAAGTGCCTGTCATGAAGTTGTCACTCATTTTCTTAAATTTCTTATGAGCAGCCATGTAACATCAGTGCTACCATATGCCTACCTATATAATCATCCATACACTAATTTCTTTCCTCATTCACCCATTCCTGCCCCCAAATGAGAAGTGAAATAAAATTCTTTGGTATACAGTTGACCCTTGAACAATGTAGGGAGTAAAGGTGCTGGCCTCTTGCACAGTTGAAAGTCTATGTGTAACTTTTGACTCCCCTAAAACTTTACAGAAGCCTCAATTAACACATGTTTTGCATATGCACTATATATTCTTAAAGTAAACCAGAAAAAAGAAAATGTTAAAATAACATTAGGAAGAACAAATCCATTTATAGTACTCTACTGTATTAGGAAAAACCTGGGTCATCTGGGTGGCTCAGTTGGTTAAGTGCTGACTTCGGCTCAGGTCATTATGTCACAGTTTGTGGGTTTTTAACCCCACTTTGGGCTCTGCTGACAGCTCAGAGCCTGGAGCCTGCTTCGGATTCCTTGTCTCCCTCTCTCTGCCCCTCCCCTACTTGTGCTGTGTCTTTCTCAAAAATAAATAAAAACATTAAAAACAACAACAACAACAACCTGTAAGTGCACCTGTGCAGTTCGAACTCCTGCTGCATATAGAGAAGTTCTGTGTAATCCATCATATTTTTCAAGGCACGTGCAAGAGGAGTGACCATGGGAAGAGTCGCAAATATAAGAGATAGAGCCATCTGATTCTTACTGTCTCCTCCCTACGTGGAAATGATTCATGGGGCAGAACAGTAGCATGTGGCTAAAAGACTGTTTGTAGAAGGGTTTAAGGTGCTCTGTAAAGTCACGTGTCTCATTTTTTCTATCCCCATTTTCTTTCCTTTCTTCTCTAAGGCATCTTAAGCAGGCCGTGAGAAGCTGCAGCAATGTCTGATTTTGTGGAAAGCGAGGCCGAGGAGTCAGAGGAAGAGTACAATGATGAAGGCGAAGTGGTGCCCCGAGTCACCAAGAAATTTGTGGAAGAGGAGGATGATGGTGAGGAGGCCCCAGCCTCAAGCTTCTCCCCACTATTGCTAAGCTTTGGATAGTTGGATTCTTGCTGATGAGAGGCTCAGGCTGAGCACAGAAGTTATCACACATGAGGTACCAGCTTGAGAATTTTCAGTCATTTATAGAAAATACCTAACTGAGCATCTGTCTGCTATGTGCCAGGTCCTGTGCCTAGAGCTAGAAATATGAAAGAAAGACCCTGCAATCATGGAGTCTATGTTAGCGGGAGGGGACAGACCATAAACCAACAAATAAATATATGCATCACGTTTTCCTCTTTTAGAGACCCCGCAGTGTTGGTATTTATGAGCCCAGTTTCCTATTTCTCTGGCCAAACCCAACCATTAGGATCCTCAACACAGTAGAGCCATGAAATGGCTTTAAAGACAGAAAGGTAAATTTAAGTGTTATCAAAAGAATTATGGATGAAAGAAATTATATAGCCACTGAACTTCTAAAGTAAGAGGAAAACAAAGATTATTCCTAGCTGTAAAGCTCCTAGTGATGATTTTGAGAAGCCAAAGTAATTAGGAAGATTATCTTGCCTAAAACAGATGGGGGTGCATAGAAGGGAGATAGTCCTTTTCGAGGCTCCTGCTTGAACTCAGTGGCCATGTTTGTTACATCGTTAATGAGGCCTAAGAGTTAACCTGGCAGTCACATCATTAGGTTTAGAGCAGATGGAGAGTCACAGTTAAGCAGGTGGTCCTGCCCCACCCCAACCCGTTTCCCAAACTCCATGCCTCAAACATGCATATTTTCCAGATGAGGAGGAGGAGGAGAACCTAGATGATCAGGATGAACAAGGCAATCTGAAAGGCTTTATCAATGATGATGACGACGAAGATGAAGGGGAGGAGGATGAGGGTAGTGACTCTGGTGATTCAGAAGATGATGTTGGCCACAAGAAGAGAAAACGCAGTGAGTAGTCTCTCCTCAGTCAGGTGAGGCTGGGGTGGATGTTACAGTGGAAAGGGGGCCTCTCCAACACCATGGGTAACACTTTGTTTTCTCCAGCATCTTTTGACGACCGCCTAGAAGATGATGATTTTGACCTCATTGAGGAGAATTTGGGTGTCAAAGTCAAAAGAGGAGTAAGTGATATTCTTTGTCTCTGCCTTTGGGGAGGAAGGAAAACTCTTGAAATTCAGTGACTTCTGGGGGACGAGGCACCTCCAAAACAGTTTGGGAAGCATAGGAGAAGAGGAAGTTGCTCGGTGTCATTGTGCTGTGGAGACTAGAGCTGCATCCCAGATCTGGGTGCTTGTTAGAGAAAGGCTTGTCAGGGTTTGAGGGGTGGGCCTTGGTGCTGAAAGAGCATCTCCTACTGTGCTTTTCGCCATCTCCCCTGGTCAGCACGACCGTGGTGGGGAAGAAAATGAGACTAGCGAGCAGCCTCCCTTCTACAGGTCCTCTCAGACCCTGATGACACAGGTTTTCCCCCCTCTAGCAAAAATACCGACGTGTCAAAAAAATGTCAGATGATGAGGATGACGATGAGGAGGAGTATGGCAAAGAAGAACACGAAAAAGAGGCTATCGCAGAGGAAATCTTCCAGGACGGGGAAGGAGAAGAAGGGCCAGAGGCTGTGGAGGCCCCCACGGCTCCCCCAGAGGAGGAGGAGGAAGATGATGAGGAGTCAGGTACATGGCACCGGGCAGGGAGGCGAGTGTTTGGGTGGGGTTGGGGTTTCCTAGCCCCTAGGAGCAGGATGAGAATTCACTCTTCAGCTGCAGGCCTCTAGCATATGACAGAAACCAGTTCGTTTTCAGGAGCCTCACCACTCTCCTCTTCACTGGCCACTCACACAGTGGGAACTAAAGCCATTCAGTCCTGGTTCATCCATTGCCTCTGAGCACTAATCCCTTCCTTCCTTACCCAGACATCGACGACTTCATTGTGGACGATGATGGCCAGCCTCTGAAAAAACCTAAGTGGCGGAAAAAGCTTCCTGGATACACAGATGCGTGAGTGGGGGCTGGTACAGGCTGGTCATATGGGCATCTGAGTAGACCCAGTCAGGAAGGAGGAAACCAGAGGCTTCTGCCAAAAATGGGACATCCCATCACAATCATTTTGCTTCCTAACTCAGCTAACCTTTACTGGGAAGGAATTTCAGACTGCTCCTAGAAGCCCCGAGAGCTCTCTATGTTAATGGAGCCACTGTGGGACTAGGGTGGAGCCATGTGTGTGCAGGCTTCCATCTCCCTCTTCCACCTGAAACTCCATGTCTATTTATTTCAATATTGGCGTTCTGAGTATACTTGTGTTGGAAGAAAGCTTTTGCTTTGAGGGGATACTGTACTGCGTTAGCAGAAGATAAGTCTATCTGCCCTGTTGTGTTGGCCCCTGACACTGGCACATACCAACGATGGGCTTTTTATGTTTCATAAATAATAGTTCTCCCAGAAATATCCCCCAACTAAGCCTTTACTTCCAAAGTGAGTGTTCCTATTTATTTATTTAAATAGAGCAGACCCATCTTTTTTCTTTTTAGAGAGAGGGCATATGTGCACCGCACATGCAGGCACAGGCAAGTGAGGGGCAGAGAGAATCTTAAGCAGGTTCCATGCTTCCACCATGATACCATGACCTGAGCTGAAATCAAGAGTCTGAAGCTTGGGGCGCCTGGGTGGCTCAGTCAGTTAAGCGTCCGGCTTCAGCTCAGGTCATGATCTCACGGTTCGTGGGTTCGAGTCCCGCATTGGACTCTGTGCTGACAGCTAGCTCAGAGCCTGGAGCCTGCTTCAGATTCTGTGTCTCCCTCTCTCTCTGACCCTCCCCTGCTCACGCTGTCTCTCTCTGTCTCTCAAAAGTTAAAAAAAAAAAAAAAAAAAAAAAAAAAGTCTGAAGCTTAATCAACTGAGCCACCCAGGCACCCTTACTTTTTTTTTTTTTTAACATTTTATTTATTTTTGAGAGAGACACACACACACACACACAGAGCATGAGTAGGGGAGGGTCAGAGAGAGAGGGAGACAAAGAATCAGAAGCAGGCTTCAGGCTCTGAGCTGTCAGCACAGAGCCTGATGTGGGACTCGAACCCACAAAATGTGAGATTATGACCTGAGCTGAAGTTGGCTGCCTGACTGAGCCACCCAGGCGCCCCATCTACTTTTTAAATTTACCTCTCTTTTACCCTTCTTTGTTTCCTCTGGGGCAAGTACAGAATTTGCGTTGGGGCTGCATTTCTCTTCTCACCAGAACCTGGGCCAACCACGTCTTTCTGTCATCTACAGGGCCCTGCAGGAAGCCCAGGAAATTTTTGGTGTGGACTTTGACTATGACGAATTTGAGAAATACAATGAGTATGATGAAGAACTGGAGGAAGAGTATGAGTATGAGGATGATGAGGCCGAGGGGGAGATCCGTGTGCGCCCCAAGAAGACCACCAAGAAACGTGTAAGCCGCAGGAGCATCTTTGAGATGTATGAGCCCAGCGAGCTAGAAAGCAGCCACCTCACAGATCAGGACAATGAAATCCGAGCCACTGACCTGCCTGAAAGGTTCCAGGTAAGAAAGCATTAGCTTCTGTCCTTCTGCCACTGTGTCGTCACCTGCCCTGAGCCTCCTTGCTTCCAGGGTTGTACCAGAGGAACCATCTATGGCAACAATCTGATACTGAATATATGGAGGAAGTTGAGTTTGAACCTCATCTGACCAGGGGGTGCAGGAAGTCCATCTCTTAGAGAAACTTCTGCTGCTTATGGTTCTTGAAATGGCCCTTCTTTAGCAAATACACAAAGTGTGTCTGCTTTGTGCCAGGACAGGGCTCTTCCGGGTGCTGGAAATATGTCTGTGGAGCACCCGTTTCTGTCCAGAAGCAGCATGTGTGTTTCCTACACGGGATATGGAACAAAGTTGGTCTCACTATTGTCTTATCCCTTGCAGCTCCGTTCCATCCCAGTCAAGGGGGCTGAAGATGATGAACTAGAAGAAGAAGCAGACTGGATCTACAGGAATGCCTTTGCCACACCAACCATTTCCCTTCAGGTACCCAAAAAAAGATCCTTATGTCTGACATGAACCAGAAGACATTTCATCAAGATGAAGACCTGCTCCTCCTGTTCCCCAAATGTCTATATGTACCTAGTACAGAACAAGGATGGGTGTGTACAGGTGTATGGGAGATTTTTCTAGACTTCTTCTGATCGAGTTCTCTTTTGACATGGAGCAGTTTCGTGTGTGGCAAGACAAAGCAAGTAATAGCATTGACGTGTTTCTTTTTCTTTCCGGCTATAGGAAAGCTGTGATTACCTAGACCGAGGCCAGCCGACCAGCAGCTTCAGTCGTAAAGGGCCCAGCACAATTCAGAAGATCAAAGAAGCCCTGGGTTTCATGCGAAATCAACACTTTGAGGTAGCACCTCAGGCTCCAGTGGCCCATTGGTTGGAAATTCAGCTAGGGGATTAGGGAAAAGGTAGCTCCCTGCCTGTCCTCAAATGTGGTCCCTTGGCTCAAGAATATGCAGACCAGGGGCACCTGTGTGGCTCAGTTGGTAAAGCCTCCGACTTCAGCTCAGGTCATGATCTCACATTCGTGGGCTTGAGCCCCACATCGGGCTCTGTGCTGACAGCTCAAAGCCTAGAGCCTGCTTCCGATTCTGTGTCTCCCTCTCTCTCTGCCCCTCCCCGCTCGTGCTCTGTCTCTCTCTGTCTCAAAAATAAATAAAACATTAAAAAATTAAAAAAATATATGCAGACCAGAGGAGACTCTGGTGATGTCTGCCGCAGCATCTTCCCCCGTCAGGGCGAGCACCTGCCCTGGATGAGCCTGCGAGGGAGGCCACCCTCTGACTGTTGAATTTCCTGGAGCTCTTTACCCTCCTAGCAAAGGAGCTCCTTACAGATCTCCCCACTCTGGTTGACTGCAGTCTCCTTACCACCCTAGGTGCCTTTTATTGCCTTCTACCGTAAGGAGTATGTGGAGCCAGAGTTGCACATCAATGACCTGTGGAGGGTATGGCAGTGGGATGAAAAGGTACGATGGATCCATGCCCCTAAGAGGCTGAGATGTAGATTGAGCACTACTACTACCAAAGTCCAAGCCTCCTGTACATATCAGGTGGCAGCCCAGACCTCCCAGGCCTGTCAAGCTTTCCCTGGGTCTCCTGGTAGCGAGCAGGGCAGCCTTGTGTCTCCAAGGCTGAATGTCAGCCCTTAGTCATGCCCTATCCTATCGTAGTGGACCCAGCTGAGGATCCGCAAAGAGAACCTAACACGGCTGTTTGAGAAAATGCAGGCTTACCAGTACGAGCAAATCTCTGCCGACCCTGACAAACCCCTGGCTGATGGCATCCGGGCTCTGGATACCACTGACATGGAGAGGTAAAGTGTGCAAGCTATATTCCATTACAGGGCGTCCTCAGACCAGTGGCCCCCAGGGAGCAGCATAACCCACAAAATCCTCAGCATAGGGCCCGTCCCTTAGAAACCCAGCATGTCACCACATCAAAAGTGATCTCTCTGGCAAGCAAATTCATCTTAGTTATCTATACTGGTGTAAAAGGTGAAAAGGTAAGGTAGTCACGTTTGCCAGTCTGAAAACTTCACGTATGTAAAGGTACATGAAAAACCAACTTATAACCAGGAAGGAGCTGGGTGAGCCTGGAACCAGTGGAGTGTGGAAAGGGAGCAGATGACTTTAGTGGCCAATGTCATGAAGCTGGTGGGGGAGGGACAGACTGTCTCAAGGAATCTGAACTTTGCTAGAGACGGGATGCTTCATCTCCCTTTTCATCTCCATTTCTTTGACATATCCCTTCTTAAAGATACTTTGGTCACAAGGAAGTCACAGTCTGGGGTTGTTGTGTATTTCTAATAATCGAAGAATACAACACCCATCCTAGTTGGGATCTTGCCTCGTGGAAATTGGACCTGTAATAGCAGAACTGTGGTGTACTGTTAGTGACAGTTAGGTCTTGTGTCTCTTTTCTTCCAGGCTTAAGGATGTGCAGTCAATGGATGAGCTGAAAGATGTCTACAACCATTTTTTACTATATTATGGTCGTGATATCCCCAAGATGCAGAATGCTGCCAAGGCCAGCCGCAAGAAGCTGAAGCGTGTGAGGGAGGAGGGCGATGAGGACGGTGAGTGCTGGAACAGAAAACCCAGGAGGCTTGGTGGCCACACCATCCCCAAGGATACCCTTGGCTGAGTACCCTTTGGGGCTTCCCTGCATATGGCAGATCCTTGGGAGTGACTGGAAACTAGAGCACTAATTCGTGTTCTCTTCCCAGGTGAGGGCGAAGAGGCAGAAGATGAGGAGCAGAGGGGCCCAGAGCTCAAGCAGGCCTCCCGCCGAGACATGTACACCATCTGCCAGAGCGCGGGGCTAGGTAAAAGCTAGCTGCTTTGTGTCCTGGGCTTTCTGGCCTTGGGCAATGGGAGTGCCCTCAGTCGATGGTGGGCAGGAGAGGACTTTTTTGAGCGAATCACTAATGCAGTTATGAACACTGGCCCCGTTCAGCACCCACCCCCACCCCACAGTAATGGTCTAGCCTCTCCCTAACTTCCTGAAAGAAGGGGAAGCTCACACGATCAGAGGGACGGAGTCCATCCTAGCTTTGGGAAGTTCTATTAAACTGTAGTTTCCACCCTAGTTCGGAGCCCAGGAGTCACAGAAAATTAGTTTTTCTGTCTCGTAACCTGTCAGATGTTTAAAAGCAGGGTGTTTTTTCCTATTCTTTGTAAACTTCCTGGTCTTGTTTATTCATTACCCTTTTAAAGTCTAGTTCCCAGAATAGCTGCTCTGGATTCAGAGGCCAGAGAGATTTGTCAGCCCAGCTGTTGCCTTACCTTTCATCCTCCTGTTTGCTTTAGATGGCCTGGCCAAAAAGTTTGGGCTTACTCCTGAACAATTTGGGGAAAACCTGCGAGACAGCTACCAGCGGCACGAGACCGAGCAGTTCCCTGCAGAGCCTTTGGAGCTGGCCAAGGACTATGTCTGCAGGTAGACTTGTGGTGCACAGCCGGCGGGAGGCAGGGCTTGAGGGCAAAGACACCGCAGTCCTGCAGCCGCACGTTTTCCCCACAGCCAGTTCCCTACGCCTGAAGCTGTGCTGGAAGGTGCCCGCTACATGGTAGCACTGCAGATTGCTCGAGAGCCCCTCGTCCGACAGGTGCTGAGGCAGACCTTCCAGGAGAGAGCCAAGCTAAACATAACCCCCACCAAGAAGGGTAGAAAGGTGAGCTGGAGGAAGGGCTTTGAGCCAGCATGTGGCCTGGCTTTGTGTTTGTCTGAACTCAGTTTTCTTGCTTTCGTGCTCAGCCGAGCTGTCTGCCGGAGAGCCGAGAGGTGGACTTTTCCCCCAGGGTCCAGCCCAGTCTGTCGGTAAGCTAACGATTCCTCTTGATGTGCACAGGATGTAGATGAGGCCCACTATGCTTACTCCTTCAAGTACTTAAAGAACAAGCCAGTTAAGGAACTGAGAGATGACCAGTTCCTCAAGATCTGCTTGGCTGAAGATGAAGGGCTGCTCACCATTGACATCAGCATAGATATGAAGGGGGTGGAAGGGTAAGTAAAGCTCTGGGGTGGGAGCTCTTTTAGGGAGGGCTTGATGAAGAGTCAGCTGGAGGGAAGGGTCCCTCAGGACACGAACCACAGTTTCAGAGGGGGGCAAGCCATTGTCCCTGGTTCACAGTTTTTGTGGACATTCGAGTATCATCTTTCCTCCTTCCCCAACACTGCAGTATTGTCTCTCCTCAGCTACGGCAATGACCAGACATATTTCGAAGAGATCAAACAATTTTACTACCGAGATGAGTTCAGCCACCAGGTGCAGGAGTGGAACCGGCAGCGCACCATGGCCATCGAGCGAGCCTTGCAGCAGTTCCTCTACGTGCAGATGGCCAAAGAGCTCAAGAACAAGCTGCTGGTTGAAGCCAAAGAATATGTCATAAAGGTTAAGACTCAGTCTTTAGTCCTGTGATTTCCCCAAACTAGAGCTGAGAGTGAAGGAACTCCTTACAAGTAGTCTTCTAGCAAAGAAGCCATGGGTCACTCCTAGACCTCCCCGTTTGAGAAGATTCTTGGCTCCCCACCGCAGCCCAAACACTCTTTGGTCATATTACTGTTCTCTGTATACTCTGCCAAGGGCTAGGAACATCAGTACAGCCTGTGCACATGTGTGCCCACATCTGTTTCCTTAGCACGCTTGGCAAGCTTTTTGGCCATAGTGTCTGTTGTGTCTCTTCCCCAGGCCTGTAGCCGGAAACTCTACAACTGGTTGAGGGTGGCACCCTACCGGCCAGATCAACAGGTAGAGGAAGATGACGACTTTATGGATGAGAACCAAGGAAAGGGCATCCGCGTCCTAGGCATTGCTTTCTCCTCTGCCAGGTAACTGCCTGTTCATGCCTGCCCAGCCTCACCCCTTCCCACCCTTATTCCTTCCCTCTCTTCCTAATCTCCTACTCTTAACATCCTCTTGTTTCTGATTGTTGCACTATTCTTTTCTGGTCTGGTTGGCAGAGATCACCCTGTGTTCTGCGCCCTGGTCAACGGGGAAGGAGAAGTGACAGACTTCCTTCGACTGCCCCATTTTACCAAACGGCGAACTGCATGGAGAGAGGAGGAACGGGAAAAGAAGGCAAGTGGCTAGGATAGGGCAACCAAGTGTATGTCATAAGTGTGTTTTACAGTTCAGCGGGGATATGTGTTTATGGTCTACACAACATCGATGCAAGCCTGTGATTATCTCTACCTGGTTGCTGAACCCTGGAGCCCTGGGTTAAGTCTCAACTTCATAAGCAGTAGATGGCACTCAAGTTCTGGTGCAGAAGTTACTTCAGGCTGGAGGCCAATTCCTGGGTCTTGTGTGCTTCTGGAAGCTGCCGTCGTAGCCTCTGTTCTTACCAGCATCTGGGTCATCCTGTTCCGGTAGCTAAAAGCCAGGGAGGCATTAAGCCAACCTCTTTCCTGCTTTAGCCTTTCAGTGTTTTTTCCAAGAAAGGAGGAATTTGAATTCATCTCATGTATATGCTTCTGATTTCCTTAACCTAATAGTGTCTTTCAATTTTGCAAGAGAACTATATTCTGGAGTAATTTTTCACAAACAACAATTTTTGAAAAAGAAAGGAAACGTTGGGGTGCTGGGTGGCTAAGTTGATTGAGAGTCTGACTTGATTTCAGCTCAGGTTATGATCCCAGGGTCATGGGGTTGGGCTCCCTACTGAGTGTGGAACCTGCTTAAGATTTTAAAATTTATTCTCTCTCTCATCTCCCTTGCTCGTGCACTTGCCCTCTCTTAAAAAATAATAATAATAAATTAAAAATTAAACAAGAAAAAAACGTTGAAATGAGATCAGAGTAGTCCTGATGGCTGAGTGGCGATGTATGGTAGGAAAAACCCAAAGACGTTTACACCTGGGCAGCTCAGTCAGAGGAGCATATGACTCCTGATCTCGGGGTCGTGAATTTGAGCCCCACGTTGGGTGTAGAGATTACTAATTAGAAAGGAAGACCCAGGCTTGTTTAGTTCATCACAACCAAATATGAGCCAGAAGTATAATAATTTTAGGAAACATTAGTGGATATATGAATACTCAAACCAAAGGTCTTAGTCTCCTTGTTCTGTGTTCCAGTTAGTGTATGTGCACATCATGTCTAACGTGGAGCTTATTGTTCTCTGGTCTTATAAGGTCTTGCGCTGCTTAGGGAGAGAGAACTGTTAGAAATCTTCCTGTCTTCAGAACTGTTCAGTTCCAATTTTATTTCAATCTAGGCTCAAGACATTGAAACACTAAAGAAATTTCTTCTGAACAAAAAACCTCATGTGGTGACAGTTGCAGGAGAAAACAGGTAGGGGCACCAAGGGATCGGACTAGACCTGGCTTAAATTCACACATTCCTTCCTATTGAACTTGGGATATTCCTGTAACAGAGTAGGCATCTAGACCCTTGGTAGATTTCCCATCCCCAAGGGGTATCTCTTTGTCTTCAAAGCCCTTTGCTTCCCCATCCCCACCCAGCCATGAATCGGTCTGTCCCTAGAAATTATTCAGAAAGAGCCCTGAACAACACCCCTCATCCTTCCAGGGACGCCCAGATGTTGATTGAAGATGTGAAACGCATTGTGCATGAACTGGACCAGGGCCAACAACTGTCCTCTATTGGGGTGGAGCTGGTTGACAATGAACTGGCCATTCTCTACATGAACAGCAAGAAATCAGAGGTGATGCTGGAACCCCATTCTTAGGACCTGCACAAGCGAGAGCTCCCAATCCCTGGGAAATGTACTAGGAGAACAAAGGGGTCGGGGGCACAGAACTACACTTGCTCACTTACCCATGTGCAGGTGCTTCATTTTGCCAGTCATGCTTCAGATTGGGAGCCCTGCAAATTAAATTGGACCCAGGAAAAAAGGGTTCCAGAGGAGACGAGAAAGTGATTTAAAGCCAGAATGGTTTGGATCTCCTTCTGCTGTTGGGATGGAGGGAACTTAATGGTCCTGTTGGTCCTTGTCTGACTGTAGGCAGAGTTCCGGGATTACCCTCCAGTGCTGAGACAGGCCGTCTCCCTGGCCCGGCGCATCCAGGACCCTCTTATTGAATTTGCCCAGGTGTGCAGCTCTGATGAAGACATCCTGTGTCTCAAGTTTCATCCCTTGCAGGTGAGTATGATTCGACAGGCAAGCTTAGCAAGCTTGCACAGTAACCTTACCCCTGCCTGCTATGTGTCTGCAGGAGCATGTGGTGAAAGAGGAGCTGCTCAACGCCTTGTACTGTGAATTTATCAACCGAGTCAATGAGGTTGGGGTTGATGTCAACCGTGCCATCGCCCACCCATACAGTCAGGCCTTAATCCAGTATGTCTGTGGTCTAGGGCCTCGAAAAGGGACCCATCTCCTAAAGGTAAGATTGGGTTGAATGAGAAAATCAGAGAAGTTCCTTTCTTACTAAGCCTTTACAGTTGCCAGTATAATTTGATGCAAGATGAGAGAAGTAAAGAGACCAGTCTAGAGTCATCCAGCTAGTAAGAGTCCAAGTCAGACCTCAGACCCAGGTGGCCACAACTACTATATTTAGTACTATACTTCACTACTATACTGGAGTGGCTCATTGAAAAAATAGCCGTAAACTGGATTTAAAATGGCTGGAAGAAGGGGTGCCTGGGTGGCTCAGTCAGTTGAGCATCCAACTTCAGCTCAGGTCATGACCTCGCAAGGCTTAATTCCACAAGCTGTGAGATCATGACTCAACACAAAATCAAGAGACGCTCAACCAACTGAGCCACCTGGGTATCCTTCTTCCATCCATTAAAAAAAAAATGCAAGGAACTTCAGATGTCCTTTTTCTTAAAATGAATGAAAAGTACTTGGGTGTATATTTTATCATTAACTTTTAACTTACATGATAGATATATATTCTTTTTGGCAAGTATAATGTAGTTCACTAAAATAATTTTTTTAGGTAGCAGATGGGGCACCTGGGTGGCTCAGTCGGTTAAGCATCTGGCTTTGGCTCAGGTCATGATCTCACGGTTCGTGGGTTTGAGCCCCATGTCTGGCTCTGTGCTGACAGCTAGCTCAGAGCCTGGAGCTGCTTCAGATTCTGTGTCTCCCTCTCTCTCTGACCCTTCCCTGCTTGTGCTGTCTCTCTCTCTCTCTCTCCCTCTCTCTCTCTCTCTCAAAAATAAATAAGAAAACATAAAACAATTTTTTTTTTTTAAGTAGCAGACAGTGTGGTATAGTGCTCAGTTAGATATTGAGGCGTGAGGACAGAGGGTTTCCCAGAAACTTGAAAGCAGACTGACAGGTGGGGCCTGCCTACTGCTCTGGCTCACTCCACACCTCTGTCCTAGATCCTGAAGCAGAACAACACCAGGCTGGAGAGTCGGACCCAGCTGGTCACCATGTGCCACATGGGTCCCAAAGTCTTCATGAATTGTGCTGGCTTCCTCAAGATCGACACGGCCTCCCTGGGGGACAGGTGATGCCCTCTGCCTGGGTGGGCCAGGCAGAATTCCCTTGGGCTTTGCTTTGGGGATTCAGGGGATTAGGGCTGTCAAAGGGCCCAAGGTATTTGAATTAGGAAGTACTTTAAAGCAAAGGTGAGCAACTTTATTAAGTCAAGAGCCTCTGACCTATGGAAAAGATCGGTTCAATTATGTGAAGCTTTTTTTCTGTGTGAGAAAAACATGAAAAGAACCAACTTATTTTATAAATTAAGGACAGAAAACATATAAGATCTCATTCAGTAAACACAAACATGTTCTGTTAGTATGATTTGTCGTGGCTAGACAAGGGTGGGAGTAGCAGGGGCAATGGAAAAGGAGTGTGGGGGTATGAAGAGATTAGGAAGGGGGAAAGAGATTCAGTATGTTTTAAGATGATGTTATGAGAGAAAGTTCTATTCACTTGGACTTTGGACTTCACTATTGACCTCTTCCTCTCCAGAAGTTATCAACTCAGTCTTTGGAGGATCTTTTCCACGGGCACATAGCTCCTCATTCAGTAATGGAAATCAGTGGGGAAATAGGCTTCAAGTTCTAAAACTTCATTTTCCACCCAGCTTTGCTGTAACACTCCACGAATAACATAGGTCCATGTGAGTGCACGGGCAAGACCAGCCTGGGAAGGCTTTATGGGGGAAAATAGCTGTCAGCAAATTGTCAGAGGTCTTTTCCCCCTTCTTGTTTTATCTTCTTATATAAGACTTGTTTAAGTTCATCATATAAAATTAAATGTATAGCAATATTGTGCAGAAAGTGGAAGTCCCCCATAATCCCACCCCCCAGAGATAATAACTACCATAACAATTTGGTGTATACTACAACGTTCCTAAATTTTGTTTTTGCTATGCATTTACTAACTACCCATTTACTACAAAAATGGGATCATATGGTTCATAGTGTTTTGCAGTGCATTTTTCACGTATCAGTATATCGTGGCCATCTTTCCATGTCAGCACACATAGATCTACCTCATTATTTTTAATGGCTGTATAGTATTCCATTGTATGGAGGTACCCTGATTTATTTAACCAGTTCCCCATTGGTGGACATTTGGGTTGTTACTAGAAGCTTCTTGTTCTATATCCTTGCCCCTTTTCTGCCTTTCATTCAGCACTGACTCCTACATTGAAGTTCTCGATGGATCCCGAGTCCACCCTGAGACCTATGAGTGGGCCAGGAAGATGGCAGTGGATGCTCTGGAATATGATGAGTCAGCTGAGGATGCCAACCCTGCAGGAGCCCTTGAAGAGATCTTGGAAAACCCAGAGCGACTCAAGGATCTGGACCTTGATGCCTTCGCAGAAGAACTGGAGAGGCAGGTGGGTGACTGTAGAGGTCTGGCACAGAAATCACCCCAGAAGGCCTGATCGGGAGGAGACTCGGGCAGCAAGTCTCCAGAAAACCACCATTGTGTTAATGTGGGAGACTTGATTGTCTCTTCTCTCTGCCCAGGCCATACCGGGTTTTTCAGGGAACTTTTCATTCTGCTTGTTCAGGAGCCAAGGAAGTCTTAGACTGCTACAGTCACTACATTGGGGGGGGGGGGGGGGGGGGGGGGGGGGGGGGGGGGGCGCTGGGTGTCAGTAGTCCCATTTCTTTCTAGGCCTCCTTTTTAACAGCATAGCTTTGCATGTGTGTTTCCCACATTGGGTTTCCATGAAGCATTTTAATCCTAGAACATTCCATGGTTAAGAGAAAGTTTGGGGGCACCTGGGTGGCTCCGTCAGTTGCAAGTACGACTCTGGATTTTAGCTCAGATCATGATCCCAGGGACATGGGATTAAGCCCTACATCGAGCTCCACACTGAAGGTGGAGCCTGCTTGAGATTCTCTCCCTCTGCCCTTCTCCCCTGCTCGTGGGCCTTCTCTCACTTTCCCTAAAAAAATAAAAATGAAAAAATAAAAGAGAAGTTTGAAGGTTTCCTAATAGTAAATCTTGATGGGAAAGAAGAGAAGCCCTGACAGGAGCCAACTGTCAGGCCTACGCCTGTTATTGCAAGCCCCTGGGGCTCCAGGTGGGGAGTGGTTGGTTCCTGGGCTCTTCCTTGATGGGCTTTTTCCCCAGGGCTATGGTGACAAACACATCACCCTGTATGACATCCGGGCGGAGCTGAGCTGTCGGTATAAGGACCTCCGGACAGCCTACCGTTCTCCCAACACAGAGGAAATCTTCAATATGTTAACCAAAGAAACACCAGAGACCTTCTACATTGGTAAATGCTAGAGCTGGCTTTCAGTTGGAGGAGGATTTGTGGGGGTGGAAGGGTGCATTTACTGTATACGTTCAAACCAAGCTATGTTTCCAGCAGAGTGAGGCAGGTTTATGCTGTAGCTAAAAAAGACGGGGGAGCTTTTAAGATTATTATTAATACATGAAGCGCTGAACTAGAAGTCAAAGCTGAGTTCAAGGATCAATTATGCTTCAGATTTGCTGCTGCGGGATCTTCAAGGAGTCACTTCTAATAGGCCTCATGTGCCCCCTGTCATCAAATCAGGGGAAGATCTCTCTTTTTAAGGATGTGAGGGAAATCAATAGAGATGCCCTAAGACAGATGTTCTGACACTAAAAGGCCAGTGGGAAGAATACCTCTTGAGTTCTCTTAGCATGGTCCCCATTCTCTTCTTTCCTTCCCTGTCCACCCCCTTTCCTACAGGAAAGCTCATCATCTGCAATGTCACTGGCATTGCCCACAGGCGTCCACAGGGTGAGAGCTATGACCAGGCGATCCGCAACGATGAGACAGGGCTGTGGCAGTGTCCCTTCTGTCAGCAAGACAATTTCCCTGAACTGAGTGAGGTATGTGCTGGGTTGTCACTGTGATCACTGAGTTTCCTCCATTGAATGTCTCTACATTCTAGGATGGAGTCTAGAATGTAGCTATTCTAGATCACGCTCTTCCCAAACAAATAGACAGGGATGAAAGCTAGACATGTCTGCAAGTCTGACGTGAAGTCCCTCCGTGTGCTGGTCAGAAATGATCAGTGTACTTTCTTCTATTCTGGTTCAGCCTTTCACCTGTATTTTCTGTTCTCCAGGGAGCTAACTCAACCAGATTAGAGACCTGAAGACATGCATTTCTCACTACAGGGCAGACACAGTGTCTCTGTACACACTAGTTAGAAGGAATCAGTAGGCTCTTTTGATTTTTTTTCCATTTTCCACACATTTTCATTTGTACCACAGTTTTCTATAGACATTATCTACCTTTCTGATGGTCGAAAGTCATTAAATCCACTCTGAAAACCTTTTTGTGTCTTCAAATGTTATTGGGCAGTTTGTTAAAGAGACAGTTTCCGAACTTTACCCAATAAAGAAGCTGGTGGGATTTGTCCAAGTTATAATAAAGCAAGGGATACCTGGTTCCCCGAAATGGATTGTTCTGGGGAAACTGGCATGTATATTTCTTACGTCCACTAGGTCAGAACAGAATTGGGAGAGATGGCCCTCAGTCGCAGCCAGAGGGTCGTAGAAACAGATTAATATAAAGGATTGATCTGATGGCCAGTGGTGCCAGACATCAGTTACTAGTCAAGGAACATTGGGACATTCAAAATCTGTGTTGGTGGGTGGCTTAGTCACTGTATTTCAGACCCTGTTGTCAGGTAGTATAGCAAGGTAAACCGCAGTACCCCAGTGGCTCTTTTCTGAACGTGAGATCTCCGGAATTTTAATGACCGCGCTTCTCTCCTGATGCACTTTTTAGGTCTGGAACCACTTTGACAGCGGTTCATGCCCAGGCCAGGCCATTGGAGTCAAAACACGGCTAGACAATGGTGTCACCGGCTTCATCCCCACCAAGTTCCTCAGTGACAAAGTGGTAAAGCGGCCGGAGGAGCGAGTGAAGGTAGATGAATGACTAGGCTAAGGCAGCTGGTGCAATTTTCAGCTGCCCAAATGGGGCTTTCCGGAACTTTGGGCTGTGCACCCCCCCGCCCCTCAAAGTGAGGCTTGGTTCCCAGCGGCTGCTGGTGGGGAGAGAGTGTCAGGCGGATTTATAACTGTCTGAAAGAAGCCAGGGTGAGAAGCATGTGAATGAGTAGCAGCTTTTGTTCTCTGTCTTTGTGATACTTCATTGGGTTGCCAGCCCTTTGGGAGAGGGCTCTCTCTTCCCGTGTGGGAGGCCGTGGTTTAGTCTGCAGGCAGGAAGCAGGGCCCAGCATTACATGCTGTGAAGCAGAAAGGCTCAGCTTCCTTTCTGTTTTAGTATTCCCCTGCCAGCTGCCATCTATTATGCACCCACTAGATACCAGCACTTGATGTTTACATGTGTTGTCTCTAATCTCTCAACTTGATGGGGAAGGAAATACTACCATCTTTTTTTCAGAGAAGTTTGAGTGTCTTTTCCAGGATTACCCAGTTAGTTGGAAGCTAGGGAGATTTTTCAGAAGAAGAGCCACGCAGAGTGACTGGCTTTTGTCACTGTTTAGATGGAAGGACTCAAGTCAGAGGGAAAGAACAGAAAGCTGTTATTTTGCCTCCCCTTCAAAAAGGGCAGCCAGACTTTGCTTGTACCCTGGGAACAGTACTTAGGTAACTTTATGGGAGAAGGGAATAGCACTCGTGCTGCAGTAGATCCCAGTGATCTCTGGTTGGTTTTCCTATCTGAGTAAGAGGCATCTGTGTGGGGCATGGCGAGTCCTGAGACTAGACTTGCCTGTGAACTCTTAATCTGCTACTTGCTAGCTGGCTGGCTTTGGGCATGTCACTCCATCTTTCTGCCTGGACTTTGGTTTTCTCACATGTCAAATGGGGCATCGGGCTAGATCATCTTTGTCCCTTCCAGCTCACATGTTCTATGGATCTAGGTGGGAATGACTGTTCACTGCCGCATCATGAAGATCGACATTGAGAAATTTAGCGCAGACCTTACCTGCCGAACCTCAGACCTCATGGACAGGAACAATGAGTGGAAACTGCCCAAGGACACCTACTATGACTTTGATGCCGAAGCAGCAGACCACAAGCAGGAGGAGGACATGAAACGGAAGCAGCAGCGGACCAGTGAGTGTGGCCACCCCTACGCCTGTGCAGCCCAAGTCATGGCAGCCGCCCGCCCTCCACTGCAGGACGCACGTGCTGATGGCTGTACCCCAGTGGGAGTGAGGTGCTGAGCCTCAATGACATCGTACATAGAGTCGCTGTAGGGCTGAAAGCCCAGGGTCTTCTTGGGTCACGTGTTCTTTGCTAATACACTGTGACTCTTAAAGTTTTATTCTGTCAGCACTTTGAACCCAGGTTCACACACAACCTTCACATTAGAGAATTCAGGTCCAGAGAGGGCGAAAGAGTCTCAGAATTTGATAGCAGGTCCGAAATAAAGCCTCGATTTGTCCCTTTACTATGGGCTCCCAGTCCCCTCCCCTGATCTGTACTTCTTTCCTGCCCTCCTCAGCATACATCAAGCGAGTGATTGCACACCCGTCCTTCCATAATATAAATTTCAAGCAAGCAGAAAAGATGATGGAGACCATGGACCAGGGTGATGTGATCATCCGACCGAGCAGCAAGGGTGAGAATCACCTGACAGTGACCTGGAAGGTCAGCGATGGCATCTACCAGCATGTGGATGTGCGGGAAGAGGGCAAGGAAAATGCCTTTAGCCTGGGAGCCACTTTGTGGATCAATAGTGAGGTGAGAGCCAGCTCCTGCTTCCCATCCCTTCTCCTACTTCCAGAAAAAAGCCATTTCTGCTTACTTTCACCTAACATTAGTAACTTACATGCTTATATACATTTTAGCGACATAGAACAACAGAACAGGAGATTGATTGTGAAATGAGTCATTTGATAACAGTTTTGTATATTTTGCTTCTTTTTTTCTGTCCTCTAAATTTTATTTTATTTTTTATTTTTTTAATTTTTTATATAGTTTAATTTTTGAGACAGAGAGAGACAGAGCATGAGTGGGGGAGAGTTAGAGAGAGGGAGACACAGAATCTGAAACAAGCTCCAGGTTCTGAGCTGTCAGCGCAGAGCCTGATGTGGGGCTCGAACCCACAAACCATGAGATCATGACCTGAGCCAGAGTCGGCCGCTTAACCAACTGAGCCACCCAGGTGCCCCTAAATTTTTTTAAGTTTTTTTTTTTTTTTTTTTTTTTTTTTTTTTTTTTTTTTTTTTTTTTTTTTAAGAGAGAGAGAGAGGCAGATCAAGCAGGGGAGGGTCAGAGAGAGAGGGAGATACAGAATCCAAAGCAGGCTCCAGGCTCTGAGCTAGCTGTCAGCACAGAGCCCGATGCAGGGCTCGAACCCACAAACTGTGAGATCATGACCTGAGCTGAAGCCAGACACTTAACTCACTGAGCCATCCAGGCGCCCCCCTAAATTTTAAAATAGACTACCTACAGAGAGGCAGTAGAGGAAGAAGAGAAAACATACATGCACATGATTGTGTACACACACACACATTTCTCGTTTTCAGTAGAGAGACATTTTATGAAGCTCCTTGTTATTCCCAAGCACCAGAAGAAAATCAAAATTATGGTTTAAAGGATTTTTATGCCTCATACGCTGATAAATGTAAGCAGGTTGTATAAATTTAGAGGACTTTGCAGTGGAGTAGGGCTAAAGCAGGGCAGGGAAGTCCACGCCCTCCCGTGGGTTCTCTTCTGAATGGATTTGATGGAAGGCCAGGAGTCTTAGCTCTGAATGTGACACATGGGACCTTTACTGTCTTCCCACAGGAATTTGAAGACTTGGATGAGATTGTTGCTCGCTATGTCCAGCCCATGGCATCCTTTGCCCGGGACCTTCTGAATCACAAGTATTATCAGGACTGCAGTGGTGGCGATCGTAAGGTGAGCCCTGGGCTCTTCAAGGCATGACATCTCCCAGCTGCTTCAGGATGTATGGCCTCCCCTCAGCGTAGGGGATGTTCAGCTGGTGAAGGAGGTGTATCTCATGTATGCTCCAGGCACTGTGTACCAAGCATGCTGCTATCCCAACCTCTTCCCCTCATTCTACCCCCAGAAATTAGAGGAGCTGCTCATCAAAACTAAGAAGGAGAAGCCCACCTTCATCCCTTATTTCATCTGTGCCTGCAAGGAACTGCCCGGCAAGTTCCTACTGGGATACCAGCCCCGGGGTAAACCCAGGTGAGCACTAGTGCTGAGAAGGTGCTGCCGCTGGGGTCCACAGATAGGCTAGCAGGGGAGTTAGAGACCCCCAGAGCAGTACTCTCTCTGGTTCTGCTTGACTGTCTTTTCCCTCTTACCTGTTGGAGGTTGGAGGTGGGGAAAGAGGGCGACGATTTAGAGGCAAGAAGCAAAGAAGATATTTTCCCCAACCCTATGAAAAGTTTCCTTCACCTTTTCTCCCTCCCCAAGAGTGATGGAAATTACCAGACATTCCACCTGACTGGCAGAGATGGGGGCCAGGACACAGGTCTCTCCTTCTCACTCTGCTTCACCCTCACCTGGGGGTTTGGCACAAGGTGGCTCACTGTTGCTGTAGTGTGCCGAATAACTTCCCCCCTGCACTGAACGGGTGGGTCAGGAGAGCTTTCCTCCTTCCTGTCATTGACCCCTCTCCTCCCTTCTGTGTGTGGCTCACAAGCTGACCTTCCAAGACATGCCTTTGTCTGGGTCCGTCTAGAGCTCACTCTGAATCAGACAAAGTCCCATTTTTTGGGATCTTCTTTCTGTCTGTTACCCAGACTGATACCAGTCTTCTCTACACTCCTATTCTCCCTTCAGCCCTTGGCCAAGGCCAGTGCATTTCTGCTCTTAACCCTATACTGCCTTTGCAAGATGAACGGCATAGACTATGTTAGTTGGGGATCAGTGCCTAGGTGACAAGAAGGTCTAGACTCCAGACCCTGCGCTATCTTGGGCACATGTAGAATATTGTTATTTCTGAGAAGCCGTTTCTGATTCACCATCATGCTTCCAGAGGATGGCAGCCGGAGCTATCGGCTGGACACTGTCCCACGAGGAACAGTTGAGCAAATGAGAGATCTTTAAACAAGGAAGTTGAGGCAACATAATCACTTCCCGAAGAAAGGTGTGCAGACTCCTTGTGTCGCAGCATTAATGACACGACAGAATTAGGAAGCAGGGTTCAACTTAACATAAATGAGAATTTTTCAGTATCTGTCACTGTCTGCTGGTAATTGACAGCTCTCCTTTATTGAACAGAACCCTATCTTCGGTATTGTGCTAAGCACCTCATACACACTGTCTCATTTATTTCTCTCATATAATTCTGTAGGTTAAAGTGCTATTGCCTTTGTTTTTCAAGTGAAGCTGATATTCGGGTTTAGTGACTTCACATAGTCACATAGGTAGTGAGTGACAGCCAAAACAGCAAATAGAACTGGTCTGAACCCAGAGCCCATCATCCTACCTACTCTCTGCCTGCAGTGTCGAGTAAGGTCAGACTAATCACCTTAACGGGTGCTTCCAGAGTCCAGCGCAGGGGGCGTTGTTTTGCTGACAGCAGCCCTGACACTGGCCTCCATCTGCAGTATGCCGCCATCACACTGCACCTCAGGATGGCGCCCCAGCCCCCAGCAGGCCTTCTTCTGATGGCCTGTACCTATCTCACCACGACTGCTGACTTCTGGCCTTGGCTGTGCTCACCTCCTCAGAGTGCAGCCTCCTTTGACAGGGTCAGGGCTCTTTCCTCTCTCCTTTCCCCTCAGCACCCACTTTGGCTACTTCACAGGGTGGAAATCTATTCTGGCCACTCTCTCACAGCTGGCACCAAGTGGTATCTGACACAGGTTTCCTTCCCAAATCCCAGGATAGAATATGTAACAGTGACTCCAGAAGGATTCCGGTACCGGGGCCAAATCTTCCCTACTGTGAATGGACTTTTCCGATGGTTTAAGGATCACTACCAGGATCCTGTACCAGGTGAGTTCTGCTCTGAGTTCTGGGACGTGCTTAGAGGGACACGTAGGCCCTGAATCAAGGTGATCACTAGCCACCAGTGGAAGGGATGAGGCCTGGGCTGTTACTGAAGCTGTCTCAATCCTGCTCCAGGTTCCTGGCATCAAGGAGGTCCTCCATCTGCTTTGCTGATGCAGCTTCCCTTTTTTTCACCCACCTCAGGACCTCTCCAGCCCCCTACGTTGTGAAAACAGAAACCGCTTTCTGGAGGGACATAAGTAATTTTTCCTGTTTCTACAGGTATCACCCCCAGTAGCAGCAGCAGGACCCGGACACCTGCTTCTATAAATGCAACCCCCGCCAACATCAACCTTGCAGGTGAGCTCATGTCTCAGACTGGGAGCTGGAAGGATAGTGCTAGATGACTTTGATCTCTAATGTGCCCCACCTCTGTGCCTACAGATCTGACACGGGCTGTGAATGCCCTGCCTCAGAATATGACCTCGCAGATGTTCAGTGCCATTGCAGCCGTGACAGGCCAAGGACAGAACCCTAACGCCACCCCAGCCCAGTGGGCCTCCAGCCAGTATGGCTATGGCGGCAGTGGAGGGGGCAGCAGCGCTTACCACGTACGTGCCTTGGGGATAAGCTTCCCTGCAGAGGAAAGAGAAGAGCAAAAGGGAGCAATCACCCTCTACCAACCTGTGTCCATAGATTGGCCTCTGGCAGTGTCTACCCTAAGGGGCTTCATATGTACAGATGGGGCCACCACGGCCTTAGGAACTGTCTCTAACACGTGTTCCTTTTCCTCAGTCCCACTTGAGGATAAAGGGAGTAAGAGAAAGTCTTGAGTTTTCCATGGTCCTTTGGGATCTTTGGAACCCTCAAGTGGTCCACACGGGTAGGCTCTGTTGTGCCAGGTCACATCCTGCTGGCCTCTCTCTGCTGCTTGGGACTACACACTGCTCAGTAGATGGTCAGCTGGAAAGCTCTGTGCTGAGCCCCAAACCCACCCCCATTTAACTGTTCACCTTCCTCCAGGTGTTCCCAACGCCAGCCCAGCAGCCAGTGGCCACCCCACTAATGACCCCCAGCTACTCCTACACCACCCCAAGCCAGCCCATCACCACACCACAGTACCACCAGCTACAGGCCAGCACCACCCCGCAGTCTGCCCAGGCCCAGCCCCAGCCCTCTTCCAGCTCTCGGCAACGGCAGCAGCAGCCAAAGTAAGTATGCAGTTGGTGGCACAGAGCATATGGGGCAGGTGTTGTCAAGAGGCCAAGGGGTTCAGCATAGGCAGGTCGCCTGGACCTTATGAGAGCCGTGACCCAGGTGATGCCCCCAGAACGACCGCTTTCCGGGGAAAGACAGAGCGAGTGACGTGACAAGAAACACGAGGTCCATTTCTGTAAGGATGGACAATCTGCAGTGTTTGGTGGGAAGGCTTCGTTCTGGTGAGGCCACGGAGATTCCTGATCTCTGAGACCCCTTCTCACTCCCAGGTCCAACAGCCACGCAGCCATCGACTGGGGGAAGATGGCAGAGCAGTGGCTACAGGAGAAGGAAGCAGAGCGGCGGAAACAGAAGCAGAGGCTGACACCTCGGCCCTCTCCCAGCCCCATGATCGAAAGCACCCCCATGTCCATTGCTGGCGATGCCACCCCGCTCCTGGACGAGATGGACCGGTAGGGGGCCTGCTCCTAGGACTCTGGTTACCTCTGAGGTTGGAAAAGCCTGGCCACCTACTGCCTCACTCCCTGCCCCGCCTTTTCTGTCCATAAAGTGACGTGAGTTGACGTTCTCTTTGGTGATCAGCCTGGATGGGTGACAAGCTGGATGGCCTTGGGAATTTGAGCTCAGTGTATGCTAGGCGACGATTCTCCCACTCCAGGCCCTCACCGACCGCCTGTCCCGGGATCAGGCTGGGCGGGAAGTGTGGCAGGGAGGAAGAAGAGGAAGACGAGAATGAGAGTGGAACAGTTTTGTATTCTCCCTACAAGCCATTTTGAGCTTCTGCCCTCACCTGACTCTGGGCTGTGACCCCAGGGCACCAAGCTCAGCACATGAGTCTCCCCCAGCTCTTGTGGGGAGAGGAATGCTATTTATTCAGTTTGGGGCAGGAGGGAGAGGAGGGAAAGTATTTCTGACCCAGATGACAACAGCTTGGGTGACTAGCAAAGCAGAATTGCAGGGGGCGCAGGGGAGCAGTGCTGACTGCCCAGCCCCCACCTGGCCGCCTTCACCCACCTGCTGCTGCCTCCGCTTCCTGCCTGTCATTTGAATAAACAGTGTTTCTACAGAGCATTTGGCAAAGCCTGTGTCTGCAACCCTCCGGCTCTTGAAGGGTGGCTTTCCAAGCTGGGTTTGGAGCTCTGACAGCTCCCCCTGACTCCTTCCAGGCCACCAGAGAGGCAGTGACTTAGAACAGCAAGCAGCTTCTGTATCTGACCACCCAGGGCCGAATCCCAGCTCCACTTCCCCACCCTGTGCCCCCAGGGAACTCTTGTTGTCTCCGAGGCAACCATCTTCTCTGTAGGGTGAGGCTAGCGAGACCTGCCTCCTCTGCCTCACTGGGCCAGCTACAGAGGTGGAGAATGTGTGAAAGCACTGTCAGCTGAGCCAAGGCCTCCAATTGTGCCTCTACACAAGTCCGGTATGTCTGCCCCAGGGTGGCCCACATGGTCACCTGCTCCCACACACGCACACCCTGGAAAAGGACGTGCTGGGATGTCGTAGGGGAAGCCAGTCCCCCTCTTTCCTGCTTGGGGCCAGCCAACCCCCTCTTGCCCTGGCCCCTTCCCCACCTCCTCTTTTTGTTCCAGATTCCTGGTCTTCAGTGTTCTTCAGAAGGGATTCCTCCCTGGCTTTGCAAGTTGGTGCTAGGAAAGTGAGGCTCTCTCCCTTTCCTCTGCTTGGTGGTCAGCAGTGAAATCAGAAAAGGTCACTGCTGCCCAAAATTGGTGAGCTTCCCATCTTGACTTCATCTTGTCATTCAAGATCTCTTTGGCTGTTGGCAAGAGTTGGAAGGGAAGGGCTGGTCTTCTGCCAGGAACTCAGATCTATTCCCTTCACACAAAGGTCTGCAAGGGCCTAGCAGGAGCAGGGACACACCAGCTAAGAAGATTATGTTCCCTTTGGTGCCACCAGCATCTTCCTAAGGGCCACTTAGAGGAGGGAAAGGCCAGGCACAGTGGCACAGAGTGGGTTAAAAAGTTCAGTTTATTAGGGTATCACTGCAGACAGTACTGCCTGTCCCCGAGCGGATTTCACACAGACCGGTCTCCCAGGAGATGGGATGCCTCCTTCCCACCCCACCTGGGTGTGCTCTTCTCTTGCCTTGAGCCTAGGATGTTACAGAGAAGCAGGCTGTGCCCCTCCCCTGCCCTCCCTCCTGCCTTCCCATGGACTGCCTCCTGAAAAATTGATTACCCTACAGAAACCCCTGCAGCCTCTCCCCGCCCGCCCCCCGCCCCGCCCGTTGGCTCCACCCTTGTCCAGAGCCCACACCCTCCCATGGAAGTGACAGGTTAGAGGGAGAGAGAATAGCAGCAGGGGGTCAGCTACAGGCTTAATCTCATTTATTCTTCACCCTGGATGCCCTGGCCTCAACTGAGATTGGGGTTTGATGCTGGGGGAGATTTCCTCTTGACCTTCTTGATTGGTGAGGCCTTCGCCCTGGGTTTCTTAGCCTGGGCCATGTTCTTCTCTCTCTTCTTGGGCAACGAAGACTCCACAATATCCTCACTGGAGGGTTCCTCCCGCCCAGGGTCATTGTAACTGTCCTCACTCTCCAAGTCTTCCCGGCTGTCTGGGCTGGACTCTGACATCCTGGCCAACTCTCTTGGGCTTATTGATCGGGTCAAGTCTGGAGGTGAAGATTCCGAATTAACCGGGCTTTTCTTCTTAACCAATTTGCCTTTAGCTTTTTTCTTTAGCTTTGCCTTCTCATCTGTTTCCTCCTCATCTTTCTCTTTTTCTTTTTTCTTCTTTACCTTCTTGATCACCTTGTTGCCCTGGGACTTCCCTGTGGGGCTCTCAGAGCGCCAGATAGTGATGGGAGCTACTGAGTCCAGGGTGCCTGCAACTGTGCCCATGCCTGTGTCAGCGGGTGTGGTGGAGGGCCCCACCTGGGTTGGGATGGGAGGCTTGCTTTCTTCTTCCTCTTCCTCTTCCTCCTCTTCCTCTTCTTCATTCAGGTTGTCTGCCCCACAGTCATGGTGAATGGGATGGTGGATCACTGCCACGGAGAGGGGCCTGTAGCTTTTGCACCTGGGAGGGAGAGGGACAGGGAAAGAGAAGATTGACAGAGAGTGGGGGGGTGGGGGCAGTGCCCCTTAGTGCCGCCCCTGTCAGCCTGCCGGCACTCACCAGCCATACCAGAACCGCTGCACACACTCTTCCTCTGGGATGAGCTCAAAGCAAGGGGACTGGATGATGTTGACACATGTTGAACCCACATCTCGGGAGCAGGTTGGGCCCGCATCTCGGGAGCTGCTGCTATTTGTCTTCTCTGAGCAGTCCTTCAGCCTGCCACACAGAGGACTCCGCCTGGCTCCCATGCCTCCAGGACTCTCCGGGGGCCCAGAGGGAGAAGCCCAAGGGACAGCTGGCTTCTGCCGGGCTCAGCACTGGCTACCAAGAGACCTTCCCATGCCTCTGGAGCAGAGCAAGGTTTACAAAGCCAGGGCTGGGCCAAAGTGGGGAACCACAAGGGGGAAGTCTGGGCCAGGCTCTGCCCAGAGGTCTGTCCTGGGCTGTGGGTCCCCCAGCGAGGAGGACCCTTACCTAGAATTGCATTTGCAGCGGCTAATAGAGTGCAGGTGCAGGCTGCAGTGGCCACAGTCAGGGGTGAAGGGGTGGATGATGTGCCCAGTGCACTGCTTATGTTTCCGGCAGCACCTCTCCAGGTCCTTGAATTCGCCTGCGAGGGCAGGGGACTGGGTCACACCAGGGCCATGGCTGCACCCCACCTCTGGGTCTCCCCTCCCATAGCTCAATCTAAAGGCTTCACCAGATGAACCTACTGCCACCCCACCGCCTCTGGCAGCTTTCTACTTCAGGGGGGTAACCCTCCAGTGGGAACTACACACCCCTCTTCCCCCTCAGGTCTCCTGCGCCGATCTGCCTGCCTGCCCTTTCGCCCCACAGACCCCCAGGAAGATGGTCTCACCATCCCTCCGGCTCCCCTGTGATACCCGCCTCTTCCACTCCCTGCCTCCTCTGGGAGCCTGTCCTTCCTAGGCCCTCCACGGGTTGCTGGGTAGCGGAAGCCCCTCGGGCCAGCAGACTGGAGCCACGTGGCAGACAGGAGCACCCCTTCAGAGTCCCCAGCCTGCCGTGCACAGGCCAGGAAGCCCGTGTCCCCTGCCCCTGCCCCAGAGTCACTCCAGCCCTGAGATGTGCTGTGGAAGGCAGATCAGGTCCTGACTCTGGTGCTTGCCTTCTCTCCTCTTCTCCAAGCCTCTCCTCCCCGACATCTTCCTCATTTTCTCACTTCTCTCTCTGCATGCTCACCCTCATTCCCTGCGCCACACTCATCATGGTCCCATTCCCCATCCCATCTCTTCCCGCTCCCAGTCCTTAGAGCCACAGGCCTGAAACACCAGCCCCCAGCCTGACCCCTTCAAACTCCTGTAGGCAGCACAAGTCCCAGGGCACAGAGAAGCTGTTGGGTAAGGATTTGGGATTTGGGGAAAGCCCTTGAGAAGCTCCATGTCTTTTGCTCAGGCGAACATAAGCCAGGGACACACTGGAGTCTCCCAGCCTCTACCCCCCCCTTCCCCCCCACCCCGCCCTGCCTGAGGCTCCAGTCTCCCTCAGGCTGCCATCTAAAAGGTGAGCCCACACGTGACTCCATGTGCCCAAGCGCTCAGGTACCAGGACAGAGAGGGCAAACCACCTTCCTGCAGGTCCCTCTTGAACTCCAGCTCCACCCACCCCTGGAGGAGGAAGTGAGCAGGCACTGATGGGTTCCAGGACAACCTGGTATGGGGTCCTCTGGCTGGCTGACTCCCTCCAGACAGGCCAGGGGGCCTGAGCCTTTATCTAGTTTCTATGAGGGGTGGAACTGGACAAAACCTCACACTGGCCACCAGCAAGGAGTTAACCCAGGCTGGAGATGTGTTACTCCAAGTGGCCTTAAAAGTGCTTGAGGAGTAGGGTGCCCTGGGTGACTCAGTTGGCTAAGGTCCAACTTCAGCTCAGGTCATGATCATGATCTCACACCTCATGAGTTAGAGCCCCCCATCAGGCTCTCTGCTGTCAGCATGGAGCCCACTTCAAACCCTCTGTCCCCTTCTCTCTCACTCGCTCTCTCAAAAATAAACATTAAAAAAATACTTGAGGGACAACTGACGTCGAGATCAAGCCCCAAGTTGGTCTCTGAACTGACAGTGCAGACAGAGCCTGCTTGGGATTCTCCCTCTCTCTGCCCCTCCCCTTCCTGCACACCTACCTCTCTCTCAAACATTATTTTTAACTTTTATTTATTTTTGAGATAGAGACAGAACATGAGCAGGAGAGGGGTAGAGAGAGAGAGGGAGACACAGAATCCAAAACAGGCTCCAGGATCCAAGGATTTTTTTTTTTTTTTTTTTAAGTACTTGAGGGGCATCTCAGCAGCTCGGTTAAGCTTCTGACTTCAGTTCAGGTCATGATCTCACAGTTCATGGGCTTGAGCCCCACATCAGGTTGTCTGATCTCAGCATAGAGCCTGCTTTGGATCTTCTGTGCCCTTCTCCCCTGCTCAGCTTTCACACTCTCTCTTAAAAATTAAAATAAGTTTTTTAAAAAGTACTCGAGAGATGAGGGGACAGCACTTTGGTGTGAGCTTTACCCCACATTCCACCATCTTTCCCTTCCCACTAGGCTGTGGAGGTTCCAGGTCCCTTGTACACCCCTGATCTGCTTGATAGCATCCCTTTTTCCTTCTCTTCCCATTCCCCTTCTCTATCCCGGGAGGAATAAGGCATGTAAGGCTGGACCTTGGAGGACCACCACCACCACCACTTTAGCACTGCTGAACTGACGGCAAGGGGGGCGGGGGCGCCCTGAACTTATAGTCAGGCCTGAGTACTATTCTTGGCTGTCACTTACTAGCTGGATGTCATAGGGGAAATTACTTCTCTGAGCTTTCATTTCCTTTTCCACAAAATGGGAATGGCAGTAATACCTAATTTTGCAGGATTTGGGGGAGGACTCTTCACATATGTCAAAGAAATTTGTGCATTATAAAGTGCTTTGCAAAACACAGGTGTGGGATGCCTGGATAGCTCAGTAAGTTGTTGTATCTGACTCTTTCTTGGTTTAGGCTCAGGTCATGATCCCAAGGTTCATGGGTTTGAGGCCTATGTCAGGCTTTGTGCTGACAGTGCAGAGCCTCCTTGGGATTCTCTCTGCCTCTTTCTCATTTTCTCTCCCTTTGTCTTAAAATAAATAAACTTAAGAAAAAAAAAAAAAAGGAGGGGGTGATGATGGCTTCCAGGAAGAGGCTCTTCCTTCCTGGCAGGAGTAAGGGATGGGGTGGGGCCAGGGCAGCTGGGTGACCCCTTTCAGACCAAACACTTCCCTCCCTCTTGCCTGCCATCAGGTATCAGCTCTCCCAACTGAGGGGTGGGGGGAAGCCTGGGGCCAGAGATTCCCTGGACCCACCTTCGGAGAAGGTAGATGTATCAGTGCTAGACGCCACACCAGCCAGCAGGTGTCCTCTCTCCCAGCTGGGTAACCTGTTCACATCTGAGAGAGTACAGAATAGCAGCAGCAGCACCCCCCCCCCCCCCCCCCCCGCCCCCAGCCCTTCATCAAATATTTCCTGAGAAGCTCTACCAGCCCCCTGGAGATGCAGAAATTAAAACAACCACCCAACAGCCCCTGCTCTCAAGGGGAGGGGTGAGGAGAGGGACGCCAATAAACATCCACCAATAAAATGACATAAACCAGGGTCTCCAATCCAGACCACTTTCCTGAGCACATGGTCAATATCCTCTTGGGCGTTCCCCAAACCTCTTAGACTGGCATGTCACACACTAACCTATCATCTTCTCCCAACCTTCCATGAAAAATCTCCTCTTGTCTCTTCCATTTCAGAGAGGAATAGGCACCTCAGCTATAAATCTAGGAATCATTCTTTCCCTCACCTCTACACCAACTTGATGATCCAAGTCTTACCATACCTGCCTGTCTCCCACAGCTACCTCTGTGTTGGCTCAGACCTTCATTATCTCTAAGACAGCTTCAGGAACCTCCTGTCTGGCTTCCCTGCCTTGCTTCTCTACTCTCATCCAGTCCTCACAATGCAGTCAAAGTTTTCTAGACTACGAACTGGTCCACTATATTCCTTCTGTTTAATAGCATTGCACAGCCTTCAGGATGAGGTGTACAGGGGCCTGACTCAAAACTCACAAGTGATGCTCATTTGTACAGAATCCTCTCAGTCCTGCGGGCTGAGGAACTCCCCCGCCCTTGTGGCACAGGTGGCGGGGTTCCAGGTTGGGCACCAAAGCAGCTGAGTGGGGGAGGAAGGGAGGGGGGAAAGGGGGAAAGGAAAGGAAGAAGGGAAAAGAAGGGAGCAAGGCAGGACAGTCTCCTGGGAAATGCCGTTCTGGCCCCACCCACATCTGGAGGTGATTGTGATGTCACGCGTAGAAAACCCCCCCCCACCCCCGACTCCTTCGACTCCTTCCTCCCCTCAGAGTCCATGGAACCGCCCGCCCCGGACTGGCGACTGGCTGGGTGCTGGACCAGGGGCTCCAGCCAGACCCCGCATTTCTTAGGCGGCTGCCGGGTCTCCGGCTGCGACAAGACAACGTCTTCCAGCCTGTAAACTAGGGGTTGGGTTAGCTGCTCTGGCTCCCGCCCAACAGGCCCAGCCGAACCCGCAGGCATTCTCCGGAGACTAAGAACCCCCGTCCTCAATCATTGGTCCACGGTTCGGCGTGAGCCCGCCCCCAGGCCCTAACACCCCCCCAGCCCAGCCGATGGTCCCGCCTCCTTTGTCAGGCTCTCCACACGTCGCCACCCTCCCGTGTACCACGCCCCCAGCTCGAGACCCACCCCCAAACTGCCCCGCCCTTTCCTTACTGGAGTTACTCTCATCCCAGGCGCTGGTATTGTCCTGGGTCTTTTCTTTAGTCCACCTTTCCCGTGTCAGTGTCGTCCTAACCCACATCACTCAGCCCAGCTCTTCGTCGCTACAAAACTCTTCCTCGCAGAAGTCCCATCTTGAACCTCAGCTTGGTCGAGCCAACTGTAAACCCCAATCTCCGCTTCGCTCCAGTCCGGCCCTTAACTCCGCCTCATGCTTGCCCAATCCGGCCCTCCACTCTCTCCCGGCTCTGCGTTGTGTTAGCCCAATCTAAACTTCAGGGGCGCTCTTCATCCGGGGCCTCTCAGCTCCTTCCAGGCCCCTTTTTGTTCCACCTTTAATTTTAATACCTCCCCTTTCTCTCAGGCCTAAACCTTAGCTCGGCTGCTGAGGCCCAGCCCTCAGTCCCATTCCTAGTTCCCAATTCTTAGCCCTACTCCCAACTTTAGCCCCGCCCCCATCGCCGTTCTTAGCCCCGCCCTAGCCATTCTCTCAACCTCAAACCCTGCAGCAATCCAGCCGCTCCCAACCCTTCCGAACCCAGCTGTGGCCTTAGAGCCCCGCCCGCCTCCTCCCAGCCGTCCCGCTTTTCCGAGGTCCTTACGGCTCTGGAGCAAGGTAGTCCGTGGCTCGCTCGCGTTCGCGCGCTCTCTCTCTCTCTGCCCTTAGTCTCCTCCACAAGAGTCCAAGGCCCACCTCTCAAGGTGAGGACTTGATGTTGGCTCCCAGGCCCTTGTGGCGCCCCCTCCCACCAGCCCGTTCCCAGCGCTCCCTCCAAGGCTCCCACAGGTGCCCTGTCCCAGAAACAATACCGGCCAATACAGATGCCCACCTAGAGCCAGGGTCTTGGTTACAATTTCCCCAAAACAATTATTAAAATAATTAAGGTTTCATCAGTGTGTTAGTGGTGCTTTATCTTACTCCTTCCGCAACCTCGTGTGTCTCCATAGGCTTTCGAGGGAGCAGGGCCGGCTGTATTCATAGTAACCTACTCTCCGCACACTACGCCCGCCCCTCACACCCTTAAATAGAGCGTACACACTGCACATGCATGTATCACGCACTGCACACATACAAAATCTCATCGCGCATGGACTAATGCCATAATGCATACAATCACATACTTACATACTTAGCCTGGGCACACTGAAATCCCTGCTCCCACACCCTGTGCAGCAAACAACCCAGAGTGGCACTGTGGTGCAGGCTTCACACACACACACACACACAGTGAGCACCAAGTTACAGGCTCTGGGCAAGAACGACAAGGGGTGACAACCACAGTCTGTTAGGGAAGAGAGATGGAAAAAATAACTTCTCTTGAGGGGACCACAGTGAGAAGTGATTGAGGATGGACAGTGAGGACTTACATGGGCAGCTTTCTGGCTCAGAGCCTACCTTTTTTCTTCTTGAAAAGGGAAAAACTGGGCTGGTTTTCTTTTTTCTTTCTTTTTTGCTTATTTATTTATTTATTTACATTTATTTATTTTAGAGAGACAGAGACAGACAGATTGCAAGTAGGGGAGGAGCAGAGGGAGAAGGAGACACAGAATCAGAAGCAGGCTCCAGGCTCTGGGCTGTCAGCACAGAGCCCAATGCGGGTCCCAAACCCACAAACTGTGAGATCATGACCTGAGCCGAAGTCGGACACTCAACCGACTGAGCCACCCAGGCGCCCCGTGGTTTTCTTTTTTCTAAGTGAGCTCGAGGCCCAACATGGGGCTTGAACTCACAACCCTGAGGTCGAGAGTTGCATGCTCCACCAACTGAGACAGCCAGCCAGTTTTGTTTTGTTTTGAATTTAGTAATTCAATCCTGTTTAAAATGTAAAATGAGGGACACCCGGCTTCCAACTTCTAAAGCTTCCCACTTCGGCTTCAGCTCAGGTCATGATCTCACCCTTTAGGAGTTGGAGCCCGCATCTCATTCTGTGCTGACAGCTCAGAGCCCGAAGCCTGCTTCATATTCTGTGCCTCCCACTCTCTCTGCCTCTCCCCCACTCATGCTCTGTTACTCTGTCTCCCTCAAAAAATAAACATTAAAAATTTTTAAAAATAATAAAAATAAAATGTAAAATGATACTACTCATACATTTATGTTTATATCATTAATATAGGTAGATAACACATCTTCTGAGTAAGAGCTAAGCCCATACCCACTCTGGGTCTTCTGGTCAACCCAAAGAGCATCCAAAACTCAGTCACTCCCTACTATATTCCCCTCAGAGAAATTTTTTTTTTATTTTATATTTTCTTAATGTTTATTTTTGAGGGTGGAGAGGGGTAGAGAGAGAGGGGGACAGAGGATCCTAAGCAGGCTCCACACTGACAGTAGAGAGTGTGATGTGGGCCCTGAGCCGTGAGATCGTGACCTAAGCAGAAGTAGGACATTTAACCAACTGAGCCACCCAGGCACCCCCAAAGAAGTATATTTTAAAGGGAAGATAGGAAGAGGATGGAAAAAAAGAAAGTCTATCCAATGGAAGAAATTTGGGGATAAGCACCAAGTCGGAGGACACAGTTGGGGATAAGGAACCAAAGGAAAGAGCTCTCAAAATCAAACACTGAGAGTTTAGGACAGCCCTCCAAATGTGGTTCCTGAGCTTCCAGCCTTTCTGAGCCCTCCCCGGGGGTCAGGGATGGCCAAAATCCCACAGGAAGCTCCAGTCCCAAGACAGGCATACAGCCCTGCCCATTCCACATCCCTCACCCCCAACAAAGGACTCCAGTCCCCAAACTGCTAATAACAGAGATTTTAATGCATAAGGCACAGTGCGAGGCTGGGATCATTAACATCCTCACACTCAGGGGGCCAGCAGGCAAAAGCAGCAGGGACTAGCTCCCCACTGCTGGGCAGCCTGGAGAGCAGCCCCTGGGGAGGGGCCACATCTAGTCTTTGGCATGGTGCCTGGGGCAGGAAGTGGCTAGCATGGTCCCCACTACCCCTCCAGCGGTACCGCCACGCAAAGGCCAGCTCTTTGGTCTGGAAAAACCAATCAGTGCAAATGTCCAGGGTGGCGCTCTAGGGCAGTCAAGGTGGCACAGTGCCACAGGGCTGGCCAGCCTCTCGACAGTCCCCTTAATGCTCATGGGCAGCACGTGGGCTTCTTCTTGTTGGCAGTTAGGTAAAGGTTGCTGTCATCACTGTTGATGCCTGAAGAAGGGTGAGAAATATGTGAAGCAGGGATTAGAGGTCTCCCTGTGTTTCCACCACCCTCATCCAGCCAGGCACTCACGGACAACGTCCCCAATGCGCCGGGCCCCTGATTTCTCCAGCTCAGCCAGCACGTTGGCCTCGAAGGTCAGTGCTGCCACGCGGAAGAAGAATTCCCGGACATTTTCACCTGACACATGGAGCAAATGGGTGCTTAGGGACAGTTCCAAGCCTGGGGTCATTGGGCACAGCTGAAGGTAGAGGAATGAGAGGCCGGGTAGGCAGGAGTGTCACAGCAAAGGACCTGAAGATGTGGACTCACCAGTGAGAGATGAGACCGCCCAGTACTCAGCCTTCATCTCCTGGGCCACCTTGAGCGCGTCTTTCTCCATTAGCACATACTGAGCAGGAGTCTAGGAGAAGGGCAGAGTCAGATGGCAAGGGTGGGGGATCTCCTCACCAAGATGGAAGTACCCCCTTCCTGGCACACTTACACTCAAGTCCTTCTTGGAACCCACGAGGAAGAGAAGCACACTGGAAGGGTCGTTCTCCTTGAGTGCATCAGCCAGCCACTGCCTACCATTGAGGGTAGACGATCAGGGATGAGTGAGCTGGCCAAGCCCCTCTGCTGACATACATGCCCATTACCCTCTCTCTGGTCCTCGATGCTTTCTTCTCCTTCACCGCCAATGCACCCGACCACCCTTCTTTTGTGTTTTTTTTTAAATATCTTTTATTTTTTATTTGGAGAGACAGAGACAGAGAGCAAGCAGGGGAGGGGCAGAGAGAGGGAGACACAGAATCCGAACACAGGCTCCAGGCTCTGAGCTGTCAGCACAGGGCCCGACGTGGGCCTGAACCCACGGACCATGAGATCATGACCTGAGCCAAAGTTGGACACTTAACTGACTGAGCCACCCAGGTGCCCCTATACCACCCCACTTTTAAGAACCCTCTCTTCCCGAAGCCCCCATTATAGTGGAGCATCCCTACGTACTTGGTATGTTCCAGGGAGGCCACATCATTCAGGTTGAAGACAATGATGATGGCTGGAAAAGTGGCAAAAACAGCTGACATTGCTGGCTCATTTCCCAAACCCCCCCAGGCCTGATGAGAGGCCAGGAACACCCACCTGCCCCACTTCACCCTTACCTTGAGCTCCTCGGTAATAGGTTGATGCAATGCATTTGAACCTCTCCTGTCCAGCAGTATCCCAGCTGGGAGGAAGCAGGGGGTAAAACACTAAAACATGGGTATGTGGGAGGGGGCTGTGAGGTGGGGTAGGGGTGCAGGGGGAAGGAATGGCTGGGAGGTACGGAGAAAACACTCACAGCTGCAGACTGAAGGGGACGCCCAACACCTCAAATCGCTCCATTTCAAAGTCCACTCCAATGGTGGCCTTGTAATTCTTATCAAAAGTATCTTTGCAGAACCTGCGGGAATACGAGATGCTCTGGCCCTGAGCCCAGCCCGCCTGGCTAGGTCTGGCCGCACCCTGTCCAGCCCAAACCAGCCTAACTAGAGGTGCCTTCTTACCTACTAATGAGACAAGTCTTCCCCACGGACAGGTCCCCCACCACAATGACTTTGGAGATCTTAAATCTGCAGGACACAAAGATGGGCAGGAGGAATGAGCACTACCTCTTGCAATGTTCCCCACGAGCTCAATGAAGTTACCACCCAGGCTGAGGTTCCCAGAGGCACAAGGCCTCCCAGGCAGCTTGCCTGGACACATGTGCTGGGGAGGAGTGTCTTCTGCTTCAGCATCAAAGAGACATGAATTGGAATCCCAGTTCTTACATTTATTAGCTGTGTGACTTCGGACAAGTTACTTAGCCTCTCTGAGCCTCATTTTCAACATTCGTTAAGCAGAGATTTAGTATATATTCTACTGAGTTGTTGTGAAGATTAAAATAAATGTCCTATATTCTGAGGCATACCTCCCCTTTGCCCCCCACACGTACATTTTTATTTTTGTTTATTTATTTATTACATTTATTTATTTTTGAGAGACAGAGAGAGACAGAACGTGAACAGGGTAGGAGCAGAGAAAGAGACACAGAATCTGAAGCAAGCTCTAGGCTCTGAGCTAGCAGTCAGCACAGAGCCAGATGCGGGGCTTGAACCCACGAACCGTGAGATCATGACCTGAGCCGAAGTTGAACCCTCAACCGAGTGAGCCACCCAGGCGCCCCACACATAACATAACACCTGTGAAATCAGGATACATCTAAAAAGCAATGGTGTTTTCCATTTAATAAAAGACAATAATAGTAACCAAGGCACTGCCTGGCACTTAGTAAGTATTCAATTAATGGCTGGCAAGTATTATTAGTATTACCTTCTTTTACCCATAATGGGACACATCCCTCCAGGCACAGCCCCCTGCCCTAGGGCTTAAATGTATGGTATTGGGAAGGTGAGCTGGTGATGCCCTCTCCCCCCCTCCACCTCCCCGTTGGACACCGTCTCTGTATCAGAAGTGAAATACCACCTTTCTACCCCACCCCATTTCATAAGACTCCTCACAGCCTTGCTGGGAAGAAACGGGAGAACACGTGGGTATAAAAGGGGAATAACCATATAGCTGGTAGAAGCTGAAATGGAGCCCCAGGGGGTGCTTGTGTACATTAGCTTTGACTACAAGGTTTCCTGAACCTTCCTTTCTTTGCTGAGGGTGTCTAACTCACCCCACGGTGCCTGTCCGGTGCTCCTGGCAGGCGCAGGTGACGCGGGGGTGGAAGTCTGTGTGCACGTGCAAAGCGGCCTCCTTCCTCAGGCACTGAGAGGCGTAGAAGAGAATGGGACTCACCCACTCCTGGCCCATGTCCCGAAGCCAAGCTGCGATGGGCGGGGGTAGGGGACCACCCAGAAGCAGCCGACCTAGCCGGGTGGCAGGGCTGGGCTCAAGCCTCTAACTGATCTGGTGCCGCCTCCTCCCCGCCCACACCCAGAAGCCCGAACCAGCCAGAAGCCCGACGTGGCCCTGGAGCCTACCTGGGGCAGCTCCGCCAGGACGCGGTCTCTCCGCACGGGCGCCAGAATGTTCATCTCGCCTGCGGCCTTGCGGGGAGCCCCGAGAAGGCACGGGAGCCTGATCCGCCCCAGCGACCCGGGCCCGTGGAGACCCGACAATCACCCGCGACCGAGGGGTTCCGACTATAACTCTGGGCCACGGGAAGCCTCCGGGAGCCCGCGGCCTCGGTGACGCTACGACCACAGCAGGCCACGGGGATGAAACAATCATCCGAGGCCGGGGCGAACCCACAATCACCCGGGCCCGGGGAGTCCCGAGGACGACTCGGGGGCGGGGAGACTCCTCGGCCGCCAGATGGGGGCGGGAAGTCCCGTCCGGAGGGGGCCGGGCCTGCGCAGACCCCACGATAACTCGGGGCCGGATAGTTCCTACGATGACTCGGGGCCGCGGTGACCCGACGACAACTCGGGGTTCAGGTGGCCCTACCATAACAGAGCTGCCTAGGGGCGCGGAGCGGCCCGGCCGCACGGGGTCAGTGTGCGCAGGGACCGCGCTGCAAGGCCCGCGGGCTGCTGGAGGAGGGGGCCTGGGGCCCAGTCCGCTGCAGGGCCTGGCGTCCCCACACAGCTCTCCCTCGGCGAGCGCTGTAACATGATCCCCGGAAATTCCTGGAGAAGGGCCGCCCCCCGCCCCTCTCCCGGCTGCTCCCAGCCTCGCTGGCTGTCTGAACCTCCCCTCTCCTCTCCTCCCCACTGCGCTGCCCTAGCTCTGGCTACCCTGCCAGATGCCTCATGGGCACCAGGTCCGCCTCCACCCTGGCTGGAACGTGTCCAGATCGAGGTCCCCCAGGGTGCACTCCCTTGCACCTCTGCGCAGGACTGCGGCTCCAAAGGACCCTTACCCAGTCCAACTGGTGATGGAGAACCGGTGACGGCTGCGCAGTATCTGGCTGGGCCAGGAACCGGCGGGGAGGGGAAAGGAGAGAAGGGGCCCGAGGAGAGGCGGCGCTTTCCTCCTCAACTCCAGGCCCAGGACGTGACTCATAAGAGTCTGCCCTCGCTCGCCCTTCTGCCCTGGGATAGGGTGGGGTTAGGGTGAAAGCACACCGGGGATGCCAGGGTCGGAATGGGATGCCAACCGAGGGAAGAAACGTCTGAAGTCTGGTGTCTTTTTCTTCAAAGCAGTGTAGACTGACGGGTGGGGAGGCTGAAGACCAAGGAGGAGACCATGGAGGATAAAGAAGGGGTAGGTGGACTTCAAACTCTGCCCTTTGAGTGGGTCACGGTTATGGGACATGGTGCCTCCACTCCAGTATAGGCGTTCTCTCTAGTGCCATTGGAGCCTCAATGACAACTTTTGCATTTTGCAGTTCTGCGGGATAGAAGAGGGGTGTCACACACAGTTCTCACTGTCAAAGGGGGGAGATCTGGCTCCAAAGAGGGGAGGAGGAAGATAGAAAGGTCCGGGTGGAAGTGGGATAGATAGACCCTCAGAGAAGCAAACCTGAGCTTTACTAAAACTAGCTGTGTCAGGAACTGATTTTGAGGATCCAAACATGACTGAAGCAAGGATGGGAAGACTACTTAACAGGAAGGGGATTGTAAATGAAATTATTCACAAGAAGAATTAGCGAATCCTGTAGACATCTGTACGCTAGGTAGTTGGAATATTGGTAGTTTCAAGAGAATTTTTGGGAAAACACAAAATCTGACTGTCATAGGTAAAGAGGGGCAGATGTAGCCCTACCTTCTACCTCCTCCGATACTTTCCTCTTCCCCTCTGCCTGACTTGACCTTTTCTTTTTAAATTTTTAAAAATTTTTCTTATATTTTTTTATTTATTTTTGAGAGACAGAGAGAGACAGCGCGAGCAGAGGAGGGTCAGAGACAGAGGAAGACACAATCTGAAGCAGGCTCCAGGCTCCCAGCTAGCCGTCAGCACAGAGCCCGACGCGGGGCTCGAACCCACGAACCGTGGGATCATGACCTGAGCCGAAGCCGGACGCTTAACCGACTGAGCCACCCAGGCGCCCCTCTTTCTTTTAAATTTTTAAAGATGTTTACTTATTTATTTTGAGACAGAGAGCTCGCGCGCGCGGGAGCATGGGGGCGTGGCAGAGCGAGAGAGCGAGAGTAAGGGCGAGAGCGCGCGCGCGCGCGCGCAAATCCCGAGCAGGTTCCGAACTGTCAATGTGGGGCTCCAACTTCCCAACCCTGATATCACCTAGGCTCCCCTTGACCTTTTCTGCCACCAAATCACGGTGATTGATAAGCCACATCCCCTCTCTGGACCCAAATTTCTAGATGTTGTTTGAAGGACTGGAACCAATTTCTGCTCTAACCTTCTAGGACTTTGTTTCATTTTCCAAATCAACCTAATTATACGCACTCGGTGTTCAGTGTTACTGTCTCCTGCAACTACGATCTTCTTTCCTCAAGATGGAAAGCGCTCAGACGCAAGCGGCAGCCGGCTAAACCATCCATCCACCCGCAGCAGGAAATAAACACGTGTCTCCAAAACACTACAACTCCCAAGAAGCTATAGAGTCTTCGAGGGAAGAGGTGGAGCATGCTCGATCGCTCTGGGGAGGAGACTAAGCCTAACTACTATTCCCGGCGGGCTCCGCGCTACATACTGTCCAATCAGCATTAAATACAAAGTATCGCGATTCTTCGGTGAGACTTGGCTCTATAAGCCCCTGGAAACGAGCCTCGGAAATCCCTTTCACGAAGATGGCGCCGAAGGCGAAGAAGGAAGGTGAGTGCTGGGGCTGGGGGTACCACAGCTAGCTGACCTGGGGGCGCCCGCAGAGTGAACGGGCTGGGAGGACGGAGGCTGAGCTAATTCTTGGGGTGTTCGTTCCGGAGCTGCTTCTCGCATTCCGCCACGCTACGGCGCGCGTGGGCCCAACCGCATGGGCTGGGTTCCGGTGACAGGGTTTGGGGAGGCGAGGCCGGCCACCACCACCTGGGGAGGGGGGGGGTGCCGAACTGTCGGCTTTGGGGAACTACTCGCAGCAACCGGGCGGAGTTTCGTGTCTCCAGACCTGAATTGTTGCCCGTCACTTATTTTCCCTTTCTTTCCTTGTTAGATGGGGCTATAAATAGTTAAAACTTCTAGCGTTACATCTTGGCAAGTATCAAGCGTTCGATCATTGCTAGATTTTTTTTTCGTTGTCATATCTCTGGAGTTACTGCAAGTTCGCCCCAGTACCGTGCATATGATGGAAAAAAAATTTAACCTCCTGAGACTTGTGATGTCTTCAAAGGAACCGCTGATGCACCTGTGGGTTGGAGCGCCCGCTCGCTAGGGGGTCTTGAAGATGGAAGTGAGTGGTTTCTGAATCCCGTGCCTTCATATCTTTCTTTCAGCCCCTGCCCCTCCCAAAGCCGAAGCCAAAGCAAAGGCTTTGAAGGCCAAGAAAGCAGTACTGAAAGGCGTCCATAGTCATAAAAAAAAGAAGATCCGCACGTCACCTACATTCCGACGGCCCAAGACTCTGCGTCTCCGAAGGCAGCCCAAATATCCTCGAAAGAGCGCCCCCAGGAGAAACAAGTCAGTACTTCCCCTTTCCCACGAAAAGATACTGGGTATCCTCCATTCTTAATTTGGAATTTTACCACACCTACAGCACTGTAGGTCTTCTTAAATACCTGTTGGGACCTAGTTTGCGTCTTTAAATAGGAGTGCTAGAAGATTCTTAATGCCCTATTTAAGGATAAGAGGAGGCATATAGTAGGAGTTTGATAAATGCTTTTGGTTTGGAGTCCTCTATTGCTGTAGGGGACAGTCCTTGGTGACAGTGTGGGATGATTCTAGATTGATAAGGACACTTAACTAATCTGTATTGGTCAGAGAAGACGTGCAGTGGTGTATGGAAACTTCTCATTTATTCTCTCAACTTCTTGCACTCAAGGAATAGTTTAGGGTAATGGGCAAAAGGTTGGAGTATTTGAGTATTTGCCACGCTCCTGGTAATATCTGACCTTAGGGGCGGCAGATTAGAACAATAGTACTAGTTGCCACCTCCCATTGCTTCCAAAAAAAAAAAAAAGGGCAGGAATGGGTTGTGCCCCGTTTTGACCTAGGAGTTGTGTGATGAGACGTTGAGAACTGCTGTCTAGCTTCAAAACAGGAAGCAGGTGTCCAGGTGAATGGAGACTGATTTCTCGGAATTTCAAGGGGAAAGTTGTGTTGTAGGTGTGCTCAGGCCACTGTAAGTTTAACTTGGGCTGTAAATAAAAGTTGTTCTCAGTTGATGGCCCTCAAACCAGTTTTCACCAACCAAACGGGGCAGAAATGTCTAGCTAGTCTCATAGGGAAGCACCAACATTCTTTGGAACTCTAGTCTGGGTTTCAAGATCCATAGTTCAGCTTTGTGCTCTACGGGTAAGTTGTTTAACCTCTGAAGTCTCAAATTTCTTTCAGAAGTTTGCCTTCTAAAATGTTAAGGTTGGGGCGCCTGGGTGGCTCAGTTGGTTAAGCCTCCGACTTCGGCTCAGGTCAGATCTCATGTTCGTGGGTTCGAGCTCCGCGTCAGGCTCTGTGAGGACAGCTAGCTCAGTGCCTGGAGCCTGCTTCCGGTTCTGTGTCTCCTTCTCTTCTCTGACCCTCCCTCTCTCATGCTCTGTCTCTCTCTATATCAAAAATAAAAATAAAACATTAAAAAAAATTAAAAAAAATAAAATGTTGAGGTCAATGGGTTTGGAACTCTCAGGGCTGATTCTTTAATCACTTAAAGGGTAGAAAGTCCTTCAAGTAGAAGAAAGCACAAGGTTCTGTCCCCCCAGGCTGAGGCTCCAGGTCCCCAAGGTTCAGGGTGCAGATGATGACACTGTTTAGCGACCAAAGTCTGACAAAAATGATTGCTACTTTATTGTCTGATGCACCTTGGCTCTTCTGGCTTTGAGCTCTAAAGGAGGGACTAATCCTTTCTTTTATTGGACCCAGGCCAGATGACCCCATTTTTGCCTCTTCCCCAGGCTTGACCACTATGCCATCATCAAGTTCCCACTGACAACCGAGTCAGCCATGAAGAAAATAGAAGATAACAACACTCTTGTGTTTATTGTGGATGTCAAGGCCAACAAGCACCAGATCAAACAGGCTGTGAAAAAACTCTATGACATTGACGTGGCCAAGGTCAACACTCTGATCAGGTGAGCAAGGAAATCCGCATGGAGTCGGAAGTAGGTTTCACAGTTTGCAAGCCTTGAGAAATGAGTGGCTTCTGCTGTAGTCCTTTGTATCTATACAGACTTTAGAGGACACATTAGCTCTCCTGCCTCTAGGACTTGATGTGTGGGTTTAGTGTTCATTTTTTTTTTATATTTATTCATTTTTGAGAGAGAGGTGGCGTGGGTGGAGGAGGGGCAGAGAGGGAGACACAATCTGAAGCAGGCCCTAGGCTCTCATTTGCACTGATTGGTTTTTCCAGACCAAAGAGCTGGCCCTTCCGTGGCGGTACCGCTGGAGGGGTAGTGGGGACCGTGCTAGCCACTTCCTTCCCCAGGCACCATGCCAAAGACTAGACGTGGCCCCTCCCCAGGGGCTCTCCAGGCTGCCCAGCAGTGGGGAGCTAGTCCCTGCTGCTTTTGCCTGCTGGACCCCTGGGTGTGAGGATGTTAATGATTGCAGCCTCGCACTGTGCCCTAGGCACAGAGCCCGATGTGGAGCTCAAACACACCACGAAATCATGACCTGAGCCAAAGTGGGACGCTTACCAGCTGAGCCACCCAGGCGTCCCAGTGTTCATTTTCTTGATCCCTACACCTCTATAGACAGAGACAGGCCCTGGAGTAAGATACAATTTATGTCCGATTACTTGGAGTTAGGTCTTAAAATGTTCTATCGTGTTCCCTGTAAAAGGGAGTTGGCTTCATTTGTGGCTTGGTGGCATCCCTGGTCTCCTGTGCAAGTAATGGAAAAGAATGACGAGAAGGAACCAGTGATGTGCCATAAAGACTAGGGGAAGAAGGGAGGGCTTGGGGGCTGTAAGAGCAGCGGGAATTAAAGCTTCCTTCGTCCCAGGCCTGATGGAGAAAAGAAAGCATATGTTCGACTGGCTCCTGACTACGATGCTTTGGATGTTGCCAACAAAGTAAGCTTCCTTTGATGTGAACCCCCCCCCCCCCAGTGCAAGTGGTGTGTCTGTTGTCACTGACTAAAACCTGGCTTTCGCGGATTTAATCTTAAATGACTGCACCCCTATCCTTAATAGGCCCGTCCCTCACCTTAATTTTGCTTTTTAATCATGATATTCCAACTTAACCTTCAGTTTTCATATCCTAGTAACAAAGCTCCCCTTTTGTTTTTCAGATCGGGATCATCTAAACACGTCCAGCTGGCTAAATCTAAATATACTTTTTTTCCACCATATGTTTCTTTGTTGGTTTCTCATTGGGCTTCAGGGAGGCCGTATTACACCACAGTAACAAGGCTTGGGCAAGACTTTCGGTCTACTTACCCTGTTGGTACATTCTGCCTTTTTACCTCACCACACTTGTTACAATTCTGGCGACGGGAACTCAAATATTTGTGGCCTAGATTAGGGTTGGTTGTGCCGGGACAACCACAGCTTGCCGCGTTCACAGTGACAGGAGAAAAAACCAAGAGCCCCTCCCTTTCTCCCTGGAAGAGGCTCTGTATGAAACCAGTACACAATGCACAGTTCTCATCAGCATCCAAGTCAGGGCAGTGTGGGATGGCTGGCCTTCATGGCACCTTGTCCCTGCACCCAACCAGCACGTCCAACCGGTCTGTCTGCTTCCCTCACCCCTTGCCCAAGAAAGGACAAGGACTTTGGAGTGCTTTCATTAGCATTTTCAATAGTAGGTGTGGGACTTGAAAGGTGGAGAGGCCATCCCCAGAGGATGCCCCAGTCTCAGGGCTAATTCTTCCATACATGTGCGAGGCTCTATTTGCTCTTACCACAAGTTGTAGGCTCTGTGCCTCTCACTCGGTCAAAAACTTGTCTTTGTGTTGCTGGCTGGGGACACGCTGAGGGCAGAAGTCTGAGCGGAGAAGGCGGGAAAAGTAGATGAGGATCATGATGTCCAGCATGAGCAGGATACTCAGCAGAAAGGTGCCCAGAGTCCTCTGGCCCAAATAACGCAAAAAGAAATGGGTGAGGTAGGCCTGTGGGGCCAGGCGGAAGAGAAAGTACATGACCAAGTTGACATATTTGTTGACCCGGTAGAGGAGAAGGTCTTGGGCATTGTTGATCTTCATCATCATGCGGAAGGTGAGGAATATGTTGCTGACCTCCACCAGCAAGGTTAGGACTCCTCCACCGACAAACCTGCTCCAAAAGATGCCTGAAAAGAAGGCACCCATGGCCTAGAATGCAAGGAAGAGAATGTATTAGGGAGCCCACATACCATCAGTCTGTTGAGGTGCTAGGCAAGACGAGGGATTGCTGGTCTAAAACAGTGAGCCGAGGACACAATCAGTCCCAACCGTCTGTCAGGCACGGGATGTAGAACACAGGTTGGAAATGGGGTTAAGGAAAGAAAAGCTGGCCTCCTAGGTTCAGACAGCCAGGTCTGAGACTAGACTGCTAGCATCAGGCCCACCCCACACCCCCTGCGTCTTATTTACCATGACGTGATGAACCAGGTATTCCCAAGAAGCTCGTGCCTGGCGGCTGATCACGATGTCCACTGTGTCGTGAATGAAATACCCTAGCGAAGAGAGTAAAAGGTCGTGAAAGGACCTGGACAAGAAGCTTTCCCCCGACCCCACCTACATAATACTTTCTGGGCAAGGCCTACCTGCGGAGAAGCAAACCAGCAGATAGCCAGATAGCGACCATGCCGTCTCAATCTCCACCAGCAACTCCGGGGTCTGCCATATACTGGGAGCGAAGAAGGCGCGCTCTCAACATCTCGCCATCCCCAAGGACCCTCTAATCCCCCATCACCCTTCCCAGTCCCTGGGGAATCTGGGCTCGCGCTATTGGCTGACTGGGCAGTGAGGAGAGGCTTGGCCGAAACCCAGGTGTCTCCCGTTTCCCAGATGAGATTCTCCCCCTCCCTTGGGTCCTCTGCCGCTCCTAGTTGGGAGAGTTTTCCAAACAGGGAAATCACAGGTGAGACTGCACGGCCTCGGCCTGCTAGGGAGGGATGCGGAGGGTACCGCGGTCTCCCCTAACCACCCACCTTCAAAACCCCAGTACTTCACTCACCACAGCAGCGCCCAGATTCCGGACACAATGGAGTGGGCGAAAGAGACGAGCAGGTTGTGCCAGCGCCAGGTGCGCAGGGGGTCGGCGCGCACGTGCGCCGGCAGAGGCAGGCGGCAGAGCGCTCTCCGGAGCCCCCGGAAGGTCAGTGTGGCGCCCAGGAGCAGCGGCAGGGCGGGGTGCAGCAGCGGAGGCATGCTGGCCCTCCCTGCCGTCTGTCTGTCCGCCGTCGAGGGGGCCTTCTCGGACTGCTCAGGGAACGTGGCTCCCTCTCGGGCCAGCCCACCCCGGCCGCCAGCCTCGCACAGATTTCGCAGCGCCCTGTAGGCCCCTGAGCTCCTCCCTTCTCCTCCCCGCCGGCCTCTGCCACCGCCCCCAATCGCCCCCGCCCCGCCCCGGTCGCTTGTTCCCGCCCCTCCGGCTCCTAGGCTGCACCGAGAGCGCGAGCGCCGTTTCCCGGGGTCTCCGGTCCCCGCCAGACTCCCGCGGACTTTGGGCGAAAAGGGGCTGTACTTGGGGCACCGCCGCCTCCGCAGCACCCCTTGCTGGCGCCTCCCGACTGCCGATGGGAGTCCCGCCTCGCTCGCTTGGCCTCATAAACCCGCGTCCCCACTTTCCCCGGGGCTACCAGCTCCCCCTCCTAGGAGGGCACTGAGAGAACTCACTCTCCGCCCCCAGCTCCAATCTTGGCAGTGAGGGGCGGGGCACGTCACACACGCGCGTCCTTTAAGCCCCTGTCCTGCAGATGGGTCCGAGCCTCACTTCGACAGTGATCTCCGCCCAAACTCTGTCCTTCCACTGGCTCTAGCTGCTTTAGGCCAGAGACCGACACATTTTTCTGCCTGTATGGTGCTCCGCATCGACTCAATTCCTAGAAAGGGTCGACTAATCCATCACCACTCCTCTTCCCAGCTCGCTCTTGGGTTCCCGGGGCCGAGCGGCTGTCACAATCCTCCCTCAGACAGTCCCAGCTCTCGACTCCTGGCTCCCTGGAGACTGGGACAAGGAACACCGCGGATTTGGCCAGGCTGATGGTGTGACCCTTACTCTTCAGGCCAGGGGCCCGAGGCAGTTGCATCTCGTGGTCACTAGGTGTCAGCCTATCCCCACCTTGGCGCGGGATTCCCTCCCGCCTCCAGTGGAAAGGAAAGCTAACGCCAGAAAGTCTAAGTACTGGGGGCGGGAGAGGGGAGGGGTAGTAAGGGAGTGGGAGTAGTTGGAGTTGAGCGGGGAGCTAGGGAAAAGTTGCTGCGAGAGGGAGGAAAAGCTAGAAGCCTTAGGGGACCAAGAGATTTGGGTGTTTGCTCTGCCTTCTCTGATGGCGCCAAGGTTACATATTAACCCCTGTGGGGCTCCTGGCAATCACGGCCCGATTGGTTTCTAGGTGAGAGCACGAGTGTCCCGGGTGGAGCAGCTTTCCCCCTTGTGCTCTCTTAGTCACAGGCAGCTTCATCAGCCAACAGCAGCCTAAGCTAGCGATCGAGGACCCCTCTGGGGACCTCTCAGGTGGTCCTTCCACCTGGGCAGGTTTGAGTACCCTTTGAGAGGTGGGGCAGGATAGAACATAAAACACTCCATTCCTCACATTCCTCACTCACTCAGAAATACGGACGCTGTCCCTTAGCTAATAACCATCCTCTCGCTCCTTAACTGAGCTTTTATGGAGCTCACACAGAGGAGGCAGCACAGGGAAACAACAGGAATTAAACTCGCTCCTGTTCAAGACCCTAGACAATCGTACTGACCAGCCCCCTACGTTTAGGCAGAAGCCTTGAACCCACATTGGCCAAACAGCTCCCTTTCTTCCTCCTTCTGATGCTTTCAGATAGTGGTCCACTTCCCTCTCATCTTCCCCCTGCCCCGCAACGAGAATCTCCCTACAGTTGAGCGTTGAAGGCAGATTACCTGAGGGAAAGTTGTATGTGTAGACGGGGAGTTGAAAGTACTGACGAGCGCGGTGCTTACTGGTCGGGACGGCCTGGAGACCATGTCTCCTCCACCCTAGGTGAATCAACTTGCACAGCTCGGGGTTTCCCCGGTCCCTCCCTAGGCAAACACGAAACTCAACTAACCTTCCTCCCTGCCCCACAGACCGAGAGTGCTGACGCTCTCGGTACAGTTTTGGTAGTTGATCATTTGCGTGCCAATGAGAATGTGCTCTTTCCCTTCCAAATAGCGTCACTAGTGGGCAAAGAGGTGGGCTGAGTGAGGTCGGTCCTCGCTTTCCACTCTCACGCGGTTATGCAGGGCACCCCTCCTGTCTAAGGAAGCTTTTTGAGGGCTGGATGCCATCATGTGTGTGGGAAGTGGCTGGTACCGTATCGCTAACCGCGCCAAGACAAGGCATAACACTCCATTCCTTGGACCCTGAAAAAGCGACTGCGGACCGCGGCTGGTAGCACGCCGTGGACAGCACAAAACAGATACCAGGCAGAATCAACACCAATCTCACTTGCTCCACCCCGCAATTATCTTGCAACGTAGGGGGCGTGGCCCTAGGGTGGGCGGGTACGCGCACGCGCCGCGTTTGGGTGTGTTGGGGGGGTTCCGGAAATGTGACTGAGAAATGAGATGGAGAAGTACGAGCGGATCCGAGTGGTGGGACGAGGTGCCTTCGGGTGAGCCAGGGATCTGGGGAAGGAAACTGGTCGGGGAGAGGGAAACTAAGTCTCAACTCTGTCCGCGAATTTGCTACCTGCTTAGCCCCGCCCCGAAGCGTGAGCGCACACTTGGAAAGCACCGCCCAGACTTCCGGTCTAGTCCCAGATGGCGGACTCCGCCTCTAAGGAGGTCACGCCCCCAACAAGCCTTTGCGCCCCCGCAGAGTTCTGTTTGATGCCGGATTCATTCATTCAACAAATACTGAGCGCCAACTCTGCCAGCCTGGCTCTCGGCGCCAAATATACTGTAAAGACCAAAATAGGCACGGCCTTGTCTCTCTCGAAGCCTATAGACTAGGAAAATCATACAATAAACAAGACCTTAAAGCAGTTACTAACAAGCTGCGAGCATAGCATACACCAGGCAGTACTTACTTGGGATGGTCAAGGAAAATTTCTTTGAGAGGTGAAGTTTAAAGCCAAGACTTGAGGAATGAAGACCAGTAATCCGAAGGTGAAGGCAGAGCTTTTAAAGCAGAGGAAACCGCATATGGGAAGGTCCTCACGTGGGAAAGAATTCAGAGTATTCAAGGAACTGAGAAAAAGACTGAAGTTGGAATGTAGTGGGCAAGGGAAAGAACTGTGTAAAATGGGATTGTCACAGAGGGCAGGGACCAGATTATGGCCTTCTGGGCGCAGGTAAAAGGGTTGAATTTATTTGACGTGGAAAGGGAAGATGTGTAAGCAGAAAGGTCTTGATGTGATTTGCATTTTTAAAATATCATTCAGGCTGCTGTGTGGAACTTAGATTTGAGGATGACAAAAGTGAAGGCACCATTTTAAAGGCTCGTGCAGGATTTTAGGCAGTAAATAATGATTTGGCCAAGGGTTGTAGCAGAAATCAGGGAAATGGATGAGTTCACAATATTTTGGAGGTAGAAACAGGATTTACTGATGTGTTAGTATGAAATGGAGGAAAGGTTTTGGCATGATTTTCAGGTATCTGACTTGACTTTGTGGTGGTGTCATTTACTGAGATGGAAGAGACTGAGAAAGGAAAGGTTTTGGGGGCAGGAATCAAAAGTTCTATTTTGATTTTTTTGTTAAAATTTCGGATTCATTTAAGTCATTTAGGTAGAGATGCAAAACAGGTGGTTGGATTTGTGAGTCTGGTCTCAGAGGGGAGATATTATATTATATCAAATACAGATTTGACACTTAGATGATCATCTTGTAGATGATCTTATATAGAATCTCAAAGAAGTTAAATGACTTACCCAAGGTCTCACACAGAGTTTGTGGATTCTCCCTGTTCCTAAACTCAGTGGTCTGTGCATTTAGTTAGATGACCTCTTAGTCTGGGTTCCCTTTCCTCTCTCCTAAGTACTATCCCATGACCAGGTCTGCCCTGCCTGATGTGTGGCTGGAGGCTTGGCTGGTACCCACCCCTGTACTCTGTGCCCCCAGGATTGTGCACCTGTGCCTGCGCAAGGCTGACCAGAAGCTGGTGATCATCAAGCAGATCCCAGTGGAGCAGATGACCAAGGAAGAGCGGCAGGCAGCCCAAAATGAGTGCCAGGTCCTCAAGCTACTCAATCACCCCAATGTCATTGAGTACTATGAGAACTTCCTGGAGGATAAGGCCCTCATGATTGCCATGGAATATGCACCAGGTGGGCCAGCCTCCTTGCATTGTCCTGGCTCCAAGGGCCTCTCATCTCTGGGACAGGCAGACACAGATCTGCCAGCTTCACTCTTCAGAATGAGTTTGACGGAGGGTCAGAAGTATAGGGTTCTCACTCCAGTTGTGTGAGGCTGGGAGGTCCTTGCCCTGTCGGGGCTGCTTAGTTTCATAAAAGGAGAGTCCCAGGCATGGGGAGGCCTGGATCTTAAGTGGTTTTTTGTGGCTGCAGGTGGCACCCTAGCTGAGTTCATCCAAAAACGCTGTAATTCCCTGCTGGAAGAGGAGACCATCCTGCACTTCTTTGTGCAGATCCTGCTTGCGCTGCATCATGTGCACACCCATCTCATCCTGCATCGGGACCTTAAGACTCAAAACATCCTTCTTGACAAACACCGCATGGTTGTCAAGATCGGTGACTTCGGCATCTCCAAGATCCTTAGCAGCAAGAGCAAGGCCTACACGGTGCCTGGGCATGGAGGGGACCTCAAGGGTGCTGGAGGTTTTGAGGGCCAAGGCCCACTCTGTATCCCAACTCCCTCCCCACCACAAGACCTTGGCCCTGAGGCCCTGGCTAGGTGGTCCTGCAGGAAGAAGCACTTGGGCCTACTTTGGGGAGAAGCTATCGCCTTGTCTCCTGGTGGACCTTGGACAGAGCCTTTCCTCTCCCACCCTAAACTGTAGTAATACCCTCCTCCCTCCTGCAGGTGGTGGGGACTCCATGCTACATCTCCCCTGAACTGTGTGAGGGCAAGCCTTACAACCAGAAGAGTGACATCTGGGCCCTGGGCTGTGTACTCTATGAACTAGCCAGTCTCAAGAGAGCTTTCGAGGCTGCGGTGAGTTACTACCCCCATGGGGACAACTAGGACCTCTCTGCCTCCCTCCCCAGGAAGTCCTTGGCTCCAACCACCTCTTATTTCTTCTCTTTCGGCTGAGTTATGTTTCCCTCATCAGACTGGTAGATTAGCCCAGGGCAGGGCTGTGGCTTCCCTCAGGCCATGGGTTCCTGGGATTGAGGTTTGGGTTCCCCAGCTAAACTGAGGACTCCTGAGGGCAGAGCTCTCCCATCATATTAGGGACCCCCCACCTAAGGGCAAGACTTGAGTTCTCCCAACAACCTAGGGTCCTTGAAGACATAACTGAAGCTCCCCCTTTCAGGAGTTCTTGAAAGCAGGGTTCAGCAACTGTATCACTGGGAGTCCCCTCATCAGACTGAAAGTTCTAAGTGCAGGGTTATGACCACCCATTAGACTCGGGGTGGGCCACCCAAGAGCATGGCTCTGGCTGTGGCCAACCTCACACTTAGTGCTTTCACAGAACCTGCCAGCGCTGGTGCTGAAGATCATGAGTGGCACCTTTGCACCCATCTCTGACCGGTACAGCCCTGAGCTGCGCCAGCTCGTCCTGAGTCTGCTCAGCCTGGAGCCCTCACAGCGGCCGCCGCTCAGCCACATCATGGCACAGCCCCTCTGCATCCGGGCCCTCCTCAACCTCCACACAGACCTGGGGAGCATCCGCATGAGGAGGCCTGTGCAAGGAGGGAGGGGGGCTCTGGGCCCAGGGGGGCGCCCAAAGGGAGGAGCACAATAAGCCTGGGGCAGAGGGAGCTCCGGGCTATGTCCTCCCTTCCTGAGTGTGGGAGGGCCAGGAATGGTCCATGTCTTGAACCCCCCACCCATCTGACCCACAGGGCAGAGAAGTCCCTGGTCCCTGGGCCACCCATGGCTCCGGGCAGCACAGGGAGCAGGACCACAGGCGCCCGCTGCAGAGGTAAGTCCGAGCCGCCCACCGGTGCCCAAGGCTGCCAAGCCATTCTCACTAGTTTAACAGGCCTGAAGCACTGTCCCCGCAGGCATACCCCGGGGACCCGCAAGGCCGGCCATTCCGCCACCGCTATCGTCAGTGTACGCGTGGGGCAGCGGGCTCAGCACCCCACTGCGGCTACCGATGCTCAACACAGAGGTGGTCCAGGTGGCAGCCGGGCGCACGCAGAAGGCGGGTGTCACACGCTCGGGGCGCCTCATTTTGTGGGAGGTGAGCGGGCTGGGGCGGCCCAGACTGTAAGGGGGACTCGGGGAAGCCTGGGCACCGCCCACACCCTCCCGGCCTCTGGCAGGCCCCGCCCCTAGGCCCCGGAGGGGGTGCGCTCCTGCCGGGGGCGCTGGAGCAGCAGCAGCCCCAGTTCGTCTCCCGTTTCCTGGAGGGCCAGTCGGGCGTGACTATCAAACATGTGGCCTGCGGGGACCTCTTCACAGCCTGTCTGACTGGTGAGTCCCTCACGGGAGGTTGGAAAGCCCCCCCCCCCCCCCCCCCGGCAGCTTCCTTCATTGCTTTGTCATTTGCAAACTGCACACTCGATTAATAAATAACTCCTCTCTATCTTTATTCCACACTAGATGCTTTACTCACCCACTCTTCTTTACCCTTCACAATAGGCCTGGCCAGGTAGTTACTATATATTGTACTCATTTGAGGGAGGCTTGGAGAGAGAGAGATCTGGAAAGCTCAGATGTTAAAGCTCAAAGAGAAGGGGCACCTCTGGGACTCAGTTGGTTAAGCGCCTGATTGTTGATCTCGGGTCAGGTCATTGATCTCACAACTGGTGAGATGGAGCCTTGCTTCGGGGCAGAGCCTGCTTGGAATTAGCTCTCCCTGTCTCTCTGCCCCTCCCTAGCTCGTACTCTCTCTTTCAAAAAAAAAAAAAAAAAGGTAAACAAAGCTCAGAGACTGTCACTTGTCCCAAGTCACACACTTGAGAAGAGACCCCTCTGCCTTTCCTTTTCTACCTCCTGTCCCATTCTTCCAGCTTTCTCTTGTTCCTCCAAACCATGGACTAGCTTATCTGGAAAAACAACCCAACTTCTCTCTCCCTTCTCTTTCCTCACCACCCCCCTCTCCAGACCGAGGTATCATCATGACCTTCGGCAGTGGCAGTAACGGGTGCCTTGGCCATGGCAGCCTCAATGACATCAGCCAGGTGGGTGTTGCATGTACCTTGGGGAGGACGAAGTGGGGAGATGGCAAGGAGCCCACATCTGAGAGCTGACACCAGGCTGGGGCAGGGAATCCCCAGCAGCTAGGTCCCTCTAGCTCCCAGGCTGCACCTGTCCTGGGCAGCACCAGGGGAAGTACAGAAAGACCAGCCTTCCCCAGTGGTTGCAGTGGGGGTGGGAGGGCAGTTAAAGAGACAGCCGTCTCTTAAGAATTTGCAGCTTCCAACTTCATTCCTACCTGGGATGCTGAGGCCAGGCAGCTGGTCTAGGCCCCTTGCTGACTCTCTTGCTTCCTTCCCCTCCCCCTCTAGCCCACCATTGTGGAGGCCCTGCTGGGCTATGAGATGGTGCAGGTGGCCTGCGGGGCCTCTCACGTGCTGGCACTGTCCACAGAGCGAGAACTATTTTCGTGGGGCCGTGGAGATGGTGGTAAGCTCCCCACCCCATTTCAGCCTCTAGGCTGCATCTCACAGCATCCTGGCCATTTGTACCCCTTCATACCCACCTCCTACCCCATGACTCGTTCCCCCTCTTTTCTCTTCAACTTTATTCATTTACTCATTTATAAAACTTTACTGCACATTGACTTTGAGCCCCCAAGGGGCTGGGTGCAGAGACAAGATGAAAAAGAGTCACTTCCTTCAGGTGCTTGTGATGTAAAGGTGGTGGGGGAGGGAGATTTCTTTCATCAGATAGTATTTCTGGTGGCCCCCCTCTGGGTCAGACAGTACCGCTGGGCTTTGAAACAGAGAAGACCTACATGGGGTTTCTGACCTCCTGGCAGACTCATTCTAGGGGGGAGAAGGATGACATCTCCCTATGACAAAAGACAGCATGAGGGCTCCCCCCAAGGTCCAGAGATGTGAGAACCCAAGGAATGGCATGGCACTTTCCTGGAGGAGACAGAGGTGGCATATGGATAGGGTCTTAAGAAACAGTAGGGTTTTGACCACAGAGGGGCCAAGCATGGGCATTTCAGGGTGAGGGCACAGCCTTCACTCAGGCTGTTACCTCTTCTCCGTGACTCCTCATCCTGGCATCACCAACCCTAAAACTCAAACCAGCCCCCTCCTGGTTTCTCATTGTAGGCCGGCTGGGACTGGGCACCAGGGAGTGCCACAGCTGTCCCCAGCAGGTGTCCATACCCCCAGGACAGGAAGCCCAGCGGGTTGTCTGTGGCATTGACTCCTCCATGATCCTCACTGTGCCTGGCCGAGCCCTGGCCTGTGGGAGTAACAGGTAAATAGGTACACTGGGACAACTAGTCTGCCCCCTTCCCCTCCCTGGCTGCTAATGTGACATCTGTCATTGTCTACCACCAAGTGTCAGAACTAGGGGGGCGCTGAGCACTACTGGGTTCAACCCAGGGTGGGATCTGTTCCCCTGGTGACCAGCTCTTGCTCAGATTGCTGGGAGCAGGTGAGTCTATACAAACTGTCAGTTACACTTGGCTTCTGGCTGCACCTTCAGGTTCAATAAGCTGGGCCTGGACCACTGCTCCCTGGGGGAGGAGCCTGCCCCCCACCAGCAGGTAGAAGAGGCCCTGAGCTTCACACCACTAGGTTCAGCACCCCTGGATCAGGATCCCCTGCTGAGTGTGGACCTGGGCACTGCTCATTCAGCCGCTGTAACTGGTGAGTAGGACCTGGGCACAGGAGGCCACAGGCGGACTCTCCTGGCCTCCTTGGAATCTCACTTGAGGCATCCCTTTCCTTCCTTTCCTCTTTCCTCCCCTACAGCCTCTGGTAACTGTTACACTTTCGGCAGCAATCAGCATGGGCAGTTGGGCACCAATGCCCGCCGGGTTAGCCGGGCACCTTGTCAAGTCCAAGGCCTGCAGAACATCAAGATAGTGATGGTGGCCTGTGGGGATGCCTTCACGGTAGCCATTGGGGCAGGTGATTAGTGGGCACCATGGGGGCAGATAGGGGTTGGGCAGGCTCATGGGCCGTCTGCGGTTATCACGTTTAGGGTCCCGAACCTTGAGATGGGGCCCGTATGGCAATCCAGGAGGAGCGTTGCTCACTAGGCTGGGTCCTCCTCCTATTTCTCTCCTTGGGATTCTCTTTGGCAGACGGTGAAGTGTACTCTTGGGGCAAAGGGGCCCGAGGTCGGCTGGGAAGAAGGGATGAGCATGCTGGACTTCCTCGGCCAGTGCAGCTGGATGAGACGCAGCCCTACACTGTGACGTCTGTGTCCTGTTGCCATGGCAACACTCTACTGGCTGTTCGCCGTGAGTTATTATAACTTTTCCCACTTCATCTACGTGAGGGTTAATCCAGCCGACCCCTGCCCACATTCCCATCCCCAGTGGTCACAGCCCCAATCCCAAAAAGCCCCCAGATAAATGACAGCAGAAGCTACAGGGTAAAACAGCTTCCTATCTGGGGAGAGCAAAGGCGTTTACTTCTTGGGTCTCGTTGAAGGCCTGCCCCGGTGCCTCCCAGGGTTCTCCTACCTTCAGTCCAGTTTAGTCTGAATCTCTCTTTCTGGCCTGCCAGGGTCCAGAGTCCAGGGCCCAGTGTGGGAGTGGGAGCAGAAGTAGGTGTCCCTTGCCAGAGCATTGCCCTCTGGGTCGCTGCAGCAGTTTCTGTACCCTCCAGCATTTACGGATGAGTCAGTCCCACCCTGAGGCACCCAGATACACTTCTGGACCTGGACCACCCTGATGTTGCTTCTCCTCTGAACGTTCTTGAAATGTGCAGATGCTGCAGCAAGACTGTGCCCACCAGCCCCCTGAATGGTCATTAACGGGGTATTAAGAACTAGCCACGCAACCACTCCCCTTCAGCCCTGGATTTGAAAACCTCAAACCCTCCCCCCACAACAGCTCTCTTTTCCCTCCCCACCTTCTTGTCTCTTAAGCTGATGTCCCCAGGGGACCAGTCTGGCTAGAGCTGGAAACCAGACCTAACTTTGGGAAGCAGGGTGGTCTCCAGACTCTTGGCAGAAACAAAGCTGGAGGCGGCTGTGGCTCCACCCAGATCCTGCCCTTTCCCCCAGCCCAGTTAGAAAATAAGTCGCTGGTGCCCCCTGGGAGAGCAGCTCTGCTTTGGAGCAGGACAAGCCCATTCCTGCCTGGACTGGCCATTCTGGCCGCCTAGCTTCTGCATTGCCTAGGGCAGGGAGCCTTGCCACCTACCCCTACTCCCGATATCCTGAGGCACGGATTTGCACAACCTCTGAGCTCTTCCTTCCCCTGTGGACTGGAAACGCATCTGCCAAGGGTACCACAGTGTCTACTGCGGAGGGGATCCCTGCTGCCCTGCTGAAGGTGGCCCTTCATCCTAGCCATTCCCCCCCAAAGCAGGCTGGGAGAAAGGGTTGCTCGCTGGGCCAGCAGACCAGTTTTCCAGATGACTGGGAAATAGCGCCAATAAAAACATCAGCTGCCTGCCTAGAATGTGGTCTCTTCAGGGTTGGGGGTGGCGACACCCCCGGGGCTGGGCAGGGCCTCGGTCCGCGAGGAATGTGGGCGCAGCCTGAGGCTGGGGCCGAGGATCCTCTGGCCCAGCGCCCAGCACCGCTTGCCCGCGACAGCCGAGCTCCTCAGATCTGGTTGCCAGGCTTCGGCTGCCTAGCACCTGCAAGCTGGAGTCCGGGCCCCTGGGCGACACGTGGCCCCCGCGACCAAGCTGCAGACTCGGGAGAAGCGAACCTTTGTGGTGCGGTCCAGTCCGGCCGCCAGGACCCACCGCCCCATCCAGCTTCAGCCCCCCCGCCCCCATCCCTGGGGAGAAACGGAGCCACAGTCTCTCTTCCGAAGGGAACAGAGGAGCCCGTACGCGTCGGAGGGCACGAGGCTGGTCGTCCGCCCATCCCAAAGCCGCGAGCCAGCGAAGTGGCTGGAGGCGCCAATGGCGGGCGCTAGGACCGCGCGGGCGCGGCTCCACCCCCTCTTCCGGCGGGCGGGCTCGCGG
>NC_043716.1:16695377-16815274 GCF_006229205.1 Suricata suricatta | reverse complement strand
TACAAGTTCCTGGAGAAGCCCAAGCGGCGGCTGCTGTGCCCGCTGTGCGGGAAACCCATGCGCGAGCCTGTGCAGGTTTCTACCTGCGGCCACCGCTTCTGCGACACCTGCCTGCAGGAGTTCCTCAGGTGCGGGACGGGGGTAGCGGGGAACGGCCGGTGGCGACGGCCTGGGGGAACGACGCATGGGGAGGGGCCCGGGCCGGAGGCACGCCGGGCCTTTGTCTGCGCCGCGGCTCCGTGTCCTCAGGGGCGCCCGCCGTGACGTCACGGGGAGGCGGTGACGTCAGGCCCCGAGGGAGGACCCCCCCCCCAAGCACTGACCCGGAGGGGCCCAGGGCCCACAGGCTCCCTAGCCTGCGGGGTGGGGGTGGGAGAATACGCCCTTCCTGACCTGTGGCCGGCCCTCCCCCCCTCACCTGAAAGCTGGAGCGGCCTCATCCTTGGACTTTGAATCCTTACGGGAAGAGGAGGACAGAACCCTCCGTCCCGCGCAGTACCTTAAGCCTCCGGAGTTTCCGCCCATCTAACCCCTTCTGGTTCTAACAATCCGAGGACGGCAGCTATTGTTCTCCCATTTCACAGATGATGAAACTAGAGATTCAAAGAAAGGCTGCGACTTGCCCACGGTCACAGTTACTTAAAGGCTTAACTGGGATTTCAGCCCGGGCTGCCTCTGGTCGCACAAGAGTGGGAGGACTGTGACGCTACAGATCGCCCCTGAAGCAGAGGAACCCCTTGGGTGTCCCTCCTTGCCCTTGGGGATCTTGACTACGCGGGTGGTCTATAAATCATCAGGGAGAGGGTCGTAACCTGAGTGTTACTGAAGCAGGTGACCCCTTGGCCCTGGGGCATTTGTTGAGTTAGGGGCACCCTGCGGTGTTCTGCGTCTAACGCCTTTGCTGGAAACTGCTCAAGCCAGGTGTGCGGAGGCAAGATGAGGGAGCCCTCATTCCTGGGGAGGTCATGCCCCAAGAGCACAGGGAAAAGCTAGGTCAGCCACTGACTGCCTCCTGTCTGGAGGCTGTTAGCTGAGGGGTGCTAGGGGTGCAGGCAGGAACGCGTCTGGGGCTCCTGTTTTCAGTGCTACTCCCCTCCCTCTCTCAGCCCTCCGCAGCCCCTCGCTGGCAGAAATCTCAGCAGGCCCTTTGTTTTCCGTTCCCCGCAGCCCGGGCCGGCTCCTGCCCTCACATATGCTCCTGCAGGAGCTGCTGTGCTGCCCCCTCCTCCTTTTCCCTCAGCCTCCTCGGTCCTCCCTCCTCCCTTCAGTGTACACACATACTCCCCTACAGACACACAGTCCCATTGTCTTCCGCGGTGCCCTTCCCCGGCCCTCTGGTTTCCAGATGAGGCCAGCTGAGCCCCCGCCCCCACTCGCAGCTGACCCACCCTGACTGCCTTGGAGGGGGGCGGCTGTCAGGCCGTTTCCCTCCACCTCCTCCTCTGCCCCTCTCCCCAGCTTCTGCCCCTCCCCCTCCCGGAAATCCCCTCTTCCTCTCCCACAGCCCCCGCCCCCCATCCTGTTTTCTCCCCTGGGCCTGGGCCTCCACTGCACCGCCTGGAGCAGTCTTGGCCCCGGGTTCCCCCACCCCACCCCCCCAGAGCCCAAGCGGTGCAGCTGAGGCGCCGGAAGAAAAGAAGTGGTTGTGCAGGCTCTGTCCCTCACCACCACTCCCTGTCCTACAAGCACGGGTGTCCATAGCCCCCATAGAACCTTTGTCCCGGCCGGGCCCCAAGCTGCTCAGGCTAATCTGCCTGAAGCCTGGGGACTTGCCTTAGTCCCCTCCCTGTCTCCAAAACCACCAAATCAGCACATTCCTGAAGGAGCCAGGCAGACCCCTCCCCCATGGCCCACCCCTCTTTCCCCATTCCTGCCAGGGCTATTACTCAGGTCTGTCCAGGAAGGCTGGTTGCCCTGTGGGCATGGGCACACCTCTTCAGTGCCTGGACATGTATCGTTCTTGGCATTGGCATCATGGCCAAGTGGTGGTAGTGGGGTCAGGGGAGACGGGTGCTAGAAATCCTTTGGGCAGCTGGGGCATGAACTGCCGAGGTCCTACAGGATACCATCATGGACCGGGCTGCCATGTGGCTTCTGCTTCCGCCTTGATCTCTGCCTCCCACCTACCTGACTCAGACCTGCGGGGAATGCCATGCCTGAGGGCCTTCAGCCCTACTGAGTGAGCCCTGGGCTCTGCTCAGGCCCTGCCAGGTGTGTGTGACTGATCCTGGCTGGGGTCAGCAAGGACATGTCGATAGAAGAAGGCGTGTGAACAGGTTCATTGATGCAGGGTCAAAAAGCTTTCAAGTGCATGCCCTGCAGTGACCATAGGTTTGGCTGTGCTTGCCTGGGCAGTTTTTCTTGCGCCAGCCTCTCTTCTGTGTTGTGGTGTAGTAGAATCTGTGAGCTGGGGAATCCGACAGGTATCATCCAGGTGCTGCTCCACCCGTGAGTCTCAGTTCTTTGATCTGCAAAATGGGACCATGCAGCCCCTTGGCAGAGGCAGGCGGTTAGGGCTGGATGGGAGTGTAAACAGTGCCTTAGAGTGCGGCTCTCCTCCTCTTTGCTTTAGGAGGCACACCCTCATGGGAGGAGGGAAGGGATGGGGTAAAGTGGCCCCAAGCTGACCTTTGCCCTGGGTTCTTGGACAAGAACCCTGATGGGGGCTGGGCAGCCCTGGCACTTAATCTCAGTGCTTTCCGCCACGCCCCCCCCCCCCAGCCCCCCAGCCAGTGAAAACTTAACAGGGTGGAGGGCCTGGTGTCCTTTTCCTCTCCCAGTCCAGCTGCCCTCCTGGGGGGAGGGGTACCAGCTGCCACCTGTTGGCCAAATGCTGTCTGAGACAGCTGCCTGCCTCTGCGGGGCCCATAACCCTCTCCCCAGGACAAGAGCTAGGATCTCCTGGGGTCTGCTGGAGAACAGGCCTAGTGAGAGAGGGAGGCTGCCCTGGTTGAGGGGTGGGACCAGGGTTCCCATAGCTGGAGCCTGACTCTGTCCCCTCCCACTTCACAGTGAAGGAGTCTTCAAATGCCCTGAGGACCAACTTCCTCTGGATTATGCCAAGGTGAGTCCACAGTGCTAGGAGGGGGCCCCGGTTATAGGCTTTTGCCCTTGGTGGCGGCTGGAGCTGTTGGCAGCCAGTTTGGCTTAGGGCCAATGTCAACCCTGTACCGTGGAATCATGTGCCCCCACAAATGTGGCCCCTTCCCTCCCACCAGGCCGGTTTGCAAATGAGGCCAGTGTTTGCCCTGGAGGGCAGGCACAATGCCCAGCCTGTGGGGGTGTACAGAGCGGCTCTGTGCTCACAAGACGTGCTCCCCTCCCCTTTGGGTGGCAAGCCAGACCCCTGGCTGGGGGCCAGGACCCCTCTACCAGGAGGAAGGAAGCAGAGGATCGGGAGGCTGCCTGGAACTGAGCAGGCTGATTGTTTGTCACTCCAAAGGGAGTGTCCTGTGCAGGGGTGTTGGGGACCCTGGTATCCAGCTTTGGAGCAGATACCTGCTCTGCCTTCCATCCCCTGGCACAGAGGGGACTGTAGCTCAAGAGAAGCTGTCACTGACTCTGAGGTGGAGCTGTCCTGTTTGGGGGCAGAGGGGGTGGAAACAGCATGGTAGCGGGCTTGACCCTGTTCCGTTCCTCCCCATCTACCCAGATCTACCCAGACCCAGAGCTGGAGGTACAGGTTTTGGGGCTGCCCATCCGCTGCATCCACAGTGAGGAGGGCTGCCGCTGGAGTGGGCCGCTGCGCCACCTACAGGTGAGTCTCTGGTGGGAGGGATGGGACTACCCTTTTCTTGGCAGGCACTGACTGTCTTGCTTCCCTCCCCACCTCCTCTGCAGAGCCACCTGAACACCTGCAGCTTCAATGTAATCCCCTGCCCCAATCGCTGCCCCACCAAGCTGAGCCGCCGGGACCTGCCTGCACACTTGCAGCACGATTGCCCCAAGCGGCGCCTCAAGTGCGAGTTTTGTGGCTGTGACTTCAGTGGGGAGGCCTTTGAGGTGGGTGGGACCGGCAGAGGGCAGAGAGTGAGTGGGGCACCTGGTGGCCCAAAGATCCCCTAAATCGGCCTCTCTGGCATTTCCACAGAGCCACGAGGGTGTATGCCCCCAAGAGAGTGTGTACTGTGAGAACAAGTGTGGTGCCCGCATGATGCGGCGCCTGCTGGCCCAGCATGCCACCTCTGAGTGCCCCAAGCGCACCCAGCCTTGCACCTACTGCACCAAGGAGTTCGTCTTTGACACCATCCAGGTGAGGCCCTCCCGGAGCTGCGGGCTGTGGGGCAGGTGGCAGGGAAGGGATGGGGGTCCGCCTACTGACAGCTGTCTCTCTGCCCCTGTGGCCATAGAGCCACCAGTACCAGTGCCCGAGGTTGCCTGTGCCCTGCCCCAACCAGTGTGGCGTGGGCACGGTGGCTCGGGAGGACCTGCCTAGCCATCTGAAGGAGAGCTGTAGCACCGCCCTGGTGCTTTGCCCGTTCAAAGACTCTGGCTGCAAACACAGGGTGAGACACCCCTCGTCTGCCCTGTCCTCCCCTTCTTGGTCCTTGAAGGCTCAGATGGAGACCAGGCCTTGCTGGTCCTACCTCGCTGCTCTGAAGCCTTCAGTCCTTCCTTCTGCTGGCCAGCAGCGGCCTCCTAAGTGTCCTCTACCGTCCCCGGTCCGAGCTGGGTGCCTGCAGTCCCGTCCCTACTCCCCCCCACCCCCCGTCTCCCCTGGGCTTGCCCCTACCGATGACTGTTCTCCCTCCCTTCCCCCGTGGCTGTGGGGCTTTGCCAACAGTGCCCCAAGCTGGCGATGGCCCGGCATGTGGAGGAGAGCGTGAAGCCGCACCTGGCCATGATGTGTGCCCTGGTGAGCCGGCAGCGGCAGGAGCTGCAGGAGCTGCGGCGAGAGCTGGAGGAGCTGTCGGTGGGCAGCGACGGCGTGCTCATCTGGAAGATCGGCAGCTACGGGCGGCGGCTCCAGGAGGCCAAAGCGAAGCCCAACCTGGAGTGCTTCAGCCCGGCCTTCTATACACACAAGTACGGCTACAAGTTGCAGGTGTCTGCGTTCCTCAATGGCAATGGCAGCGGTGAGGGCACACACCTCTCGCTCTACATTCGCGTGCTGCCGGGTGCCTTTGACAATCTCCTTGAGTGGCCGTTTGCCCGCCGTGTCACCTTCTCCCTGCTGGATCAGAGCGACCCTGGGCTGGCTAAGCCACAGCATGTCACTGAGACCTTTCACCCTGACCCAAACTGGAAGAATTTCCAAAAACCAGGCACTTGGCGGGGCTCCCTGGATGAGAGTTCTCTGGGCTTCGGTTACCCCAAGTTCATCTCCCACCAGGATATCCGCAAGCGAAACTACGTACGGGATGATGCCGTCTTCATCCGTGCCTCTGTCGAATTGCCCCGAAAGATCCTCAGCTGAGTGCAGACGGGGCTGCAGGAGAAAGGGGGGGGGGGGTGGAGCATGACCTCAGCCAGGAATGGGCTGAACCTGGAGAAGGGGCCGGACCCCCTTTCAGCTGCTTCTGCTGCCCAGGTTCTGTTCCCCTGTGCCCCCTCCCCTCTTCCTTACCACCCTCAGGTGCCTCCTATTGGTGCTTCAGCCCTGGCCCCTGGGGGGAGCAGGTCTTGGGGTCATCAAGGGCTTGGAAAAAGTGATCCCAGGGCCTGTGTCCTCTCCTGGGCAGGGAAGACATGCCTTGGTGCCGGCCACACTCTACCCGGGACTGAGGCACCTGCTGGTGCTATGTCCCAAGAGCCATATGGGGGGGGGGGGGGGGGGGGGGGGGTGGGAATTGGGAATGTGAGGGGTAGTTCACAGAATCTGTCTTGAGATCTGATTTTTTTGTCCCCTTTCCCCAGCTGTGCCCCCTCTGGTTATTTATTTACTTAGTGCCAGGAGGGCAAGGCAGGGGATCCCTGGTTTTTAATAAATCCTGAAATGTATTTATTAACTTGGTTCCAGCCTGACTTATCTGGGATGGTGAGGGCCCTGGAAGGCTGGGCCTGACTGTGGAGGCATAGGGCCAATGTCTGGGTGCCTGGGTGCTGCTTAACACTCTCCGCTGCTGGATCGCCCTCTGGCGGACGACAAGGAAACTGCACAAAGCTTTGTGCACAAGCCAGTTGCTTGCCACTACGTCTGGTGGTTAAGTGGGGGGAGTTGCAGGTTCTGAACGTTGTATAAGCCTGTAGTCTTTGATCCATACTCCACTGAAGACTACATACTGCTTTTGCCCCCAGGCAAGTCCTATCTTAATGATAATAGCTCTCCTGTAGCAGACACTGCTAAGGACAAATATCCGTTATTTCGTTTAATGCAACAGGCAAATGAAATCACTTGTCACCATCCTTAAAAGGACCCGTCTCAGTCGTCTGTAGTGAAGATTTAGTGAAATGATGCTTGTTCCAGGGCAAAACGTGCTCGACAGAATGTTAATCCAACTCCAAAGCCCAGCCCATACCCAGGGACTAAGCTGAGCCAAGGGACTTTTGAAGTGTATTTGGATTTTCTCATCCATATTCATTTATTTTTCATACAGCCCTCCATGAGTGCCTGTTTACTATAAAACAGAGGTGTGAACTGACTTAGTGATAATTTCAGCTGGTTTGGGGCAGGGCCTGGCTTCTGTTTTAAGCTCTAGCAATTCCTAGGAGTAAAGCTCTTCAATAATGGCAGTAGAATTGGGTTTGGATCCTTGCTGTGCTTACTTTCTGGCTCGCTGCTTAGCTACATGGGGCACCGTTACTCTCACTGGCAAAATGAAAGTAATCCTGTTCACCTAGACTTGTAAATTACAATGAATCACCATAAAGTCCCTTATTCTCCTTGCCAGGCCCTGTGAAGAGGCCCAGGGTATGGCAACTCTTATCTAGTAAGGAGAGGGTTCAAGGGTGGTAGTGTTTGCCTTCTCCACTCTCCCACACACAGGTTGAGGTGAAAAGACCCTGTATCCGGTGACAGGGAAAGACACAGTCAGCCAGCCAGCCTGAGGAACTAACCAGCTCTGCCTTCAAAAGGTCCAATTCACTGATCTAGGGGGAGATGGGGCCCTCGCTGCCTGGCTGGGAAAGACAGCCCCTTCTCCAGACAAGCCATCTTGGCCTGGAAGCCGGCAGGGAAAACCATAGGTCACCAGGGGCTCTAGCAATTGCCTTCTCTTGAGCTCCTGCGATAGGTAATAGGTGACCCAGCATCAGCTTTCCAAGAGAAGTTGGACATTCTCAGCCAAGTTGGGGCTCCCTCTGCCGGCAGGACCGCGCCACTGTGCCACTCCAGGGGCACACTGGGAAAGCGGGATGGTGCCTCCTGGAATTACCCCCACACCCAGGCCTAGACCTCATTCCAGTGCTGCTGCAGACAGAACTGCTATGTGGAACTCGGGCCAGGTTTTGCATCAAAACCTGAGGTGCTGGTCTCCCCGAGCACCTGCCCAAAGTGGCCAGGCAGAGGGGGGCTCACTGGTCTGCTTAGAGCTGCATGGCCTTAGGCTGACAGGCTGGTATGTGACCCAGGTAGGTGGCTTTCTCCCACAGGGATGGCTTGAGGCTTAAAGGGGACAAGGTCACCTTGTATGGGCGAGACAGAGAAGGGCCTGCTCCGAAGGGAACTGTGCTTTCAAGTCCATCAGTACCCCGAGGGGCCACTTTTCCTGTTAGAGATTACAGCACCTATTACTTCCACCTGTCAAAGGCCCTCAGCAATTCCAAGGTGGTGGAGGTGGGAGAAGGGGAGGGAGGGACACTTTAGTCTTCAATGGGCTCTTCAGCAAACCAGATCCTGGTTTTCCAGTAGTCCTGGGAGTAAAAGTGGCAGCACCTGGAGCCTGCAGAGCAGGGCAGGAAACCACGTTTTCCCACCGATCCCAGCATGCCCCAGGCGCCCTCCTAGGTGAGGCCCCCACGTGCCGGCTTCCCAATCACCACGGCAGCTGGTCAGGGATAACCGACTGGGTGGACTTCTGAGTGGGACCGACACTCTAAGGGCTCCCCTCCTAAAACCGAGGACTCGCTTCGCTTCTGGAAAGGAGACGTGTTAGGAGTCATTACAAGAAAAGTCACCTCAAACATTCACAGCATTCAACGAATAGGACAAAATCAGGTGAGGTTTTTCTTTTTACTGGTTTATAATAATCTTAAAAACCCCATCACACCCATAAACCACCACAGGTGAGCAGATGAGGGAGCTGGAGAATGACTGCTACAGTATGTGGACAGTGCAGGGAATCCGGGTACTCCCTAGGGGCAGTGTGGGATGGAGGCCCTGGCTTGGACCCTTTATTGCTGGTTGGGGGTTGGCTGGCAGAGGAGGGAGAGGGGCTCAGGGTGAACTAGGAAACATCTCACACCAAAGGCAAGGGCAATTGGGGGGGCACAGGGAGGGATCACAGTACATTTTTCCATGCAGACTAGGGGTGGGAGAGCTTCAGAGATTTGCACCCCTACACAGGAAGAGATTTGAGGGTTTGAGGTTTGATTTAAAGCCCCCAAGTTGGTGTCTGGTCCAATTTCCTAAGATGGCAGCTCACCTTTCGGGGAGAGGCATTGGAATAACTTAACAGCAAAAATATCTGGTTTGGAGATCAAGCAAGGGATACAGGGAGACGGTAGTGCTCTCTGACTCCGAGGAGTGAGAACCGGAAGGGGCCCTGGGTGAGCCGGTGGTGGTCAAGCCTTGGAGGGCGCTGCACCAGAAGCTGCAGGTGCTCCTGAGAGCTCAGGGACAGGGAGGTACCAGTGTTCACAGACAGCAGGAAAACAATCAGGAAAATAACTTAGGACTTCATGTTGCTATCATTTGGCGTAACACAATCAGGCTTTTTTTTTTCTTTCTTTTTTTAAATATAAGGCAACTTGCCAACACATAATTTAAAAACTGGTCTTCAGTCACATTGCTTCAGATCACTAGAGAATTTCTGGCTAAAGAACAGTGGATAGTATAGTAAACAAAACCCCAAATCTTAAATAAGAACATCAGCTCACATTCCCCAGAGACAAGGAGAAAGGTAAGGGCTTATTTGGTTTAAAAAAAAAAAAAAAAAAAAAAAAGGCAGAGCCCAACTTTAACAGAAGGGTGCAAAAAATTACAAAACATGATCTAAATTTAAAGTTACAGAAAAGTTTTAAATTTCTAGCCAACTAATTGCCACTTGGGAATGAAACACGTGGAGCATGGGGTGGAGGATGGGCACGTGAAGGATGGGTGCGGGCAGGAGGGGCTGCTTCCAATGTGGGTCCGCCTCCAGCTGTTAGAACCATGCTCATTTGGTAAAGGAAGAATTCAAAGAGCTTAAGGCTTTGTGTTTCTTTCTTTCTTTCTTCATTAAACTGAGGGGCCGCAAAAGGAGGTGATTAGAGGGAGAATGTACCTGTGGGGCCGCTCACACAATGCTACTCACACCCACACTGCATTCGTACAGAAACAGGACATTTAAAACTTACAGTGTAGAGCAATACTCTTAGCCAGTGTAGAGAACCAAATGCATTTTAACTTTTTTTTTTGGTGTTTTTAATTCCGAACTCCAATGTGATCATCCTTTACCTACCTAATTCCTCAAGATCCTATTTTGTTTTGTTTTGCTTGTGTTCTTGGAGGGGTGTGGAGGATGGGAGCGGCAAGTGAGTCGGCACAGAGAGACGAGTGAGAAAGGGATCTTGGATGTACTGGAAGGTCACTACCTTTCTCTAGGGCTGGAAAGGGGTGTCAGGAACTAAGATACCAACACAAAAGACATATTTTCTCCCCAGGTCTCAAGGCTATGGCCAAGTGCCTTTGGGGTGCCCTTGAGTGTATCAAGGACAAATGCAGTGGCTCTGGAGTCAATGCAGATGTAAAACAAAAGCCCTGAGGAATGGAGAGGGGTGGGAGAAGACTGGGTCAGTTTTTGACATCTTTGGGTGAATAAGGAATTAACTTCCAGAGCACTTGGGAAGTCTGGGTTCTTAGTCCCAAAGAGAGGCAGATAGGGAGAGGCCTAGCTTAAGGGGCTGGGCACCTACAGCCACCTCACCTAGGGTCCTTCCTTACCCACACCTCAGTCCTAAGGAAAATGGGCAGAGGTGCAAGAAGACAGGAGGTGGCTGGTGGGAAATAGCCAAGGTGGAGGGACTGATAGGCAGCAGAGAGAAAAGCCTGGAGTTGGGGTTAGGTCCTAACATAAACCCAGAAGTTGCTAGGGATGGTGGAGGGTGACGGTGAGGGCACAGGGGACCTCCCTCAGTCCTCAATTAGATCCCACCAAATTCCCTTTCGTAGACCTCTAAGAACAATCACATTGGAGCAGCGAAACTCTGAAACTATCCAATTACTCAAAAGTAAGTCTAAACCTAGGAGGGTGATGTATGATGTGTAGCTTGTGGAGGGCACCGGGCCTACCTATCTATACCCAGGATGCTGAATATGAAGATTTCGACTATCTGCGGGATCAGGGGCTCGGCTGCCAGGGGCTCGGTGGGCCTTGCTCAGCATGGCCAGGCTCTGTTCTCGAAAGCAGGCCTGTTGGAAATCCCCACTTAGGTAATCCACCGTCTGCATCAAGCTGTTCTGGCTTGCCACTGGGCCGCCCCCGGTCCCCGCTCGGTAGTGGGCCCCAGCAGCCGTCCCACAGTCAAGGGGTGCACCCGTGGGCTGCCCACCGTGGAACGGCATGGCGAGGTCCTGAGACCCCGAGCTGTCGCTATTGGGAGTGGGCAGAATGTTGTTCCACAGGGGTTGGAAGTAGTGACCGTTGGGGTAGGCCAGTGGGGCTGCCAGGCCGTTGACAGGTGGGGACGGGGTTGGCTTCTCCAGGGGTGGCTTCAGATGGAAGGACTGTGCCAAGCAGAGTTCCTGCGGGTAGGCAGGGGCCTTGCCCACAAAGCCAGGCCCTGCCAACTCGCGTCCTGCTGCGTGCTTGCCTGTCAGGCCAGGGGCCGGCGTCCCGCCGGCCTCACTGCACATCTGTTGTAGGTGGGCCAGCTGGTGCTGGTTCCAGGCGACTGGCTTGAGGTCGCTAGGGTAGCCAGCGGGGGCTCGAGAGATGCCCGTGGGCAGGTTGACAGGGCCTGTGGCAGGCAACGCGGCTGTGGCCGCGTGAGTGTGCTCCATGGGATTGACCACACATGAAGGCATTGGTGTGGGGACGCTGTGGGTCGACACCCGGGTGCTTGCATTGATGAGCAGACTGCGACTAATGGGGCTGGGGTTGGCGATCTGGCCCTCACACACTGAGGTAGTGCTGATGCCTGCCCTCGTCTGGCAAAACTGGTTGATCTGGTGCACGATGCTGCTCAGGTCCGGGGGCTGGCTGTGCTGCAGGGTGGCCGCCATTGAAAGGGGGATAGTTGAGGTAGACACGGTCACATTCGGGGGGGCATCTGAGTCTGGCATCTTCCGGCCTCCATGCAGCAAGGGATTTGGGGGGTGCTGGAGACCCTGGTGAGACAGGGCCTGAGGGTGGACCAAGCCCTGGGTTTGGGCCATGGGCTGAGGGTGGCCCAGGCCCTGAGGCTGCTGGAGGCTCTGAGGGTGGGACAGCGCCTGGGGTGGCGGGATACCCTGAGGGTGCTGCAGCGTCTGGGGAGGGGCATGGGCCAGGGTCTGTGCATGCTGCAGGGCCTGCTGGCGGGCCAGAGCCTGGGCCTGGGGGTGGGCTAAAGTGCTGGGTGCCACAGTAGCATAGGGCGCCACTGGGGGGTTCATGATGGCCTCAGGGAGCAATCGGGCTCGGGTGCCGTCAAAGTCCTTGAGTATGCTTTTGGCTGGCACTTTGACAATGGCAAGCAGGCCTGCCTTGGTGGCTGCCTGAGTCGGGTAGGGGCTGTAGCGCTGGGCTGATGTGTCGAGGCCGTTCACAGTACGACGAACGTGTTTCCGCTGGGGAACCTTCACACTGTTGGGGAAGATTTTTATAGTCAGTGGGTTGTTTGCGACCTTCTTAGCATACGCGTCCAATTCGGCTGGGGTAGGATAGTGAGCAGCTCTCATTTTCTGTGTAGTGTCCCCTAGAGAGAGAGAAGGATAAGGAGAGCAAAGAAGGAGAGGGAGCTCATCAGTGCCAAGCCAATCAGCCCTTCTAGATTCCCCTCTTGAGGGCCTAGGGTGGAGTAGGGGCTAACGAAGTTAGACGTGGCCTCACTGAGCCCCCAAGTAACAAGCACTGCTAACGTTCAGTCAGCGCTCACAACTGGCCAGGCCTTGTGCCCAAGCGAAAGGCCATCTCAGTTGAATCCTCATTACTGCTTTGGAAGGCAGGTACTATCAGGAGTGTCCTTTATAAATGAGGCCACCAAAGATCAGAACAGCAGAGCAACTTTCAAAGTTCTGGATTTTGGAGAGCCTGAACCTGGCCAATTCTCACAGAAGTAACTGAAAGTTGCTTCTCTCTCCAAGTTCCTACCAGCCCATGCTGGCCTCGGCAGTGAAGGCTCTAAGCAGATGCCCTGGTAGAGAGGGCGCCTGGAGTGACTGCTCTTCGGTCTGCAGTGGCAGCGAGACAGCAGCTTTCTCTGGTGCCTTGGCAGCTGAGGCGCCATACCCACTAGGTGGGCATCCTGGCTCGGCCAACAGGATGCCTTTTTTTCAGAAGCAGAGGAATGAGCTGCCAAGATCCCTCCCCTAGCCTTATGTCACAAGTTCACGTTTGTTTACTGCTTACCCTCTGCCTGACTGGGTGAAGATCAAAAGACTTTATTTCCTCGTGGGGGGTGACAATAATGACAGGACAGCAGGGAGGGAATTGAGAAGAAAGGTTGCAGGGAATCTTTAAGTCCTGAGAGCCAAAAATAGTCTGTATTAGGCCCTTGTCAGCTGTGACTTTCCAAAATGAAAGAGGAAAAACCTGCCTTCCTTTGGATGCGCCGGAAATACCCACTCAATGCGCCTCATTAATGTTAACAGTTTCTTTGTTCCCATATCCAGGGACCGCCCAGCAGGGGGCTCCAGCGGGTGTTGGACTTCCAGTAAAAAAGGAAAAGGTTCCGAGAACAAGGAGCTCTTTAAGGATGCTAGGCTCCTGCAAAAGGTCTCAGCTCTGTTCTCCCTCTCTGAGGTAGGGTGTCTCCCATGTATACATAGAAGGTGCTTAATAAAGGCTTGCTAAGTACCCTCCCAGTCTGCCCCAGCAGAAGGAAGGGGCTTGGCGGGGAGCCTAGGCTCAGCGAGCTAACTCCCACCCTATTTCCTCCCCCTGCAGAAGGCAGCCAGGAACAGAGCAGGGAACAAGTTGATTAAATGCCCAGCTTGTGGCCTCAGCTGCCTTGGCCCAAGACGACTCCATTCAGTCATGTCAATGGGCAGCAACTACAAGAGAAGGGGGGCAAGGAGTGTGCCAGAAGGAAGAGGGCACAGCTGCCTTCCTTTGGTGGCATTGCTGGTTAGCCTGGCAGCAACTGCTTAGAAAAGGCTGCTCTTGGAGGCAGGAAAAGAGAGCTGATGTCCACAAGGCACAGAAATATTTGGTCCCGTGCTCACCAATGCAGAACTTAGCAAAGGAGCACAGAGAGGAAAAGAGCTGGGCTGTCAGGGGCAGTGCGCCTCCATGTAGCAGGGACGCCCACATGTTTAAGGTCTGCTTGATTAACTGTACAGACTAGACGCTCTGTCCACAAATGAAATGTCTGTAAGATGACTGATTTGCAGAAGGTCTTTTTAAAATTTTTATCTATTTATTCATTTATTTTATTTCTGAGAGAGAGAGAGCACGCGCGCATGCGTGAGCAAGGAAGGGTCAGAGAGAGAGGGAAATACATAATCTGAAGACAGCTGTCAGCACCTCTAAGCTGTTAGTTCGAACCCACGAACTGTGAGATCATGACCTGAGCCGAAGTTGGATGCTTAACCGACTGAGCCACCCAGGCGCCCCTGGAGAAGGTCTTAAAAGGATGAATCTGGGGGTGCCTGGGTGGTTCAGTCGGTTGAGCGTCTGGCTTCGGCTCAGGTCATGATCTCACAGTTTGTGAGTTTGAGCCCCACGTCGGGCTCTGTGTTGACAACTAGCTCAGAGCCTAGAGCCTGCTTCGGATTCTGTTGTCTCCCTCTCTCTCTCTCTGACCTTCCCCTGCTCGTGCTCTCTCTTTCTGTCTCTCAAAAATAAATTTAAAACATTAAAAAAATTAGGGGGAAAAAAAAGGATGAATCTGACAGTGACAATTGAGGGCAAGGAGGCGAGGGAGGCAGAGAGGCCCAGAAATCTTATGTTCACTAGGTAGTACTAGCTGGTGAGCAGAATCAAAGCCATGACAGCAGAGTCGGAGTTCTGCTTCTTACAAGCCACTGACCCTCAATGGTCTTCAGTCTCCATAAAGTGGGGCCTTTTTCTGACCCTTGTCACATTCTCCTGGACAAGAAAATACCAAAAAGTCTGGGATCACTGAGAGTCTCTCAAGACACCATAATTCCATTAGAAAATGCCCAGGTCAGCCCTGCATTCCGGTGTCTGGTCAAAATCCCACGACACTGCTAGTCCAGCGCTTTGCCTGGAGCACACTCAGCAAGCGCCATCAGGACAGGTTCTACACCGACTGAACAACTCCGGGCTCAGCTGGGTAATGGCAGTCAGCAGCAGCTGGGTTTTATTTATTTATTTATTTTTAAAATTTTAACATTTATTTATTTTTGAGAGAGAGAGCCTTAGTAAGCGGGGGAGGGGCAGAGACAGAGGGAGACACAGACTCTGAAGCAGGCTCCAGGCTCTGAGCTGTCAGCACAGAGCCAAACATGGGGCTGGCTCAACCCCATGCATGGGGAGATCATGACCTGAGCCAAAGTCAGATGCTTAACCAACTGAGCCACCCAGGTGCCCCTGCTGGGTTTTAGTTCAGACAGGTAATACAGGTCTGCCTCTGGGCTTTTCTCCTTGAAGGCCAGGTGTGAGAGAGAGGTACAGTGGCTTACTGAGTAATAGAGTTCCTTTGTTCCAAGTCAGTACCAACTCTCAGGGTATTTTTCTTTCCTCCTAGCAGAGGGAGAAGGTAGCTTGGCCTGATTCAAGAGTATGGAATGGGACACTTATACCTGAATGGTTCTCTTTTAGTTCTCTTCACCCTGTTTCGCTGATGTTGACTGTGGTGATGAGAACAGTCATATAAAGGAATCAGAATCAAAAGGAAATAAGGGTGGGAAGGGTGGATATAGGCTACAGTATCTTTGTTTTGAGAAAGAAGGGGTGCAAGTTAGTTAAGCGGCAGAGAAAGTGAGAGAGAGAATCCCATGAGGGGCAGAGAGAAAAAGGGAGAGGGATAAAAAGAGAGAAGCAGGGCTCAAGCTTACCCGATGCAGGGTTCAAATTCATGAACTGTGAGATCATGACCTAAGCCAAAGTCAGATGCTTAATTGACTGAGCTTAGCCCTTAAAAAAAAAAAACACCAAAAACCAAGTTTCCTGAACACTTTCTTATCTCAGTCCCACAGGGCACCCTGGAATCTTTCCTTCTTTTGTAACATCTTCCTCTAAGTGTACAGCTAACACAAATACCATGGCTTTGTAAGCAATTCATTCATTCATTCATGTAAGCAATTCATTCATTCACTCATTACTTTGTAAAGTAAGCTCTGTGCCCAAGTGGGCCTCAGACTCACAACTCTAATATCAAGAATCACATATTCTACTGAGTCAGCCAAGTGCCCCTGTAAGCAATATATTTAAAGAGCTGGTACCAAAGCTTATCGGGAATAAGGCAGTGGAGAGAACAAGGAATCTGTGATTAGAATAAGGTTAGAGAGATCCAGATTCAAGTACTGGCTTTATTAGCTGACTACTCAGGGTCTCAGGGACTCTTCTTCATTTGTGAATTTTTAAAAGGTGTTCATCTATTTTTGAGAGGCGGGGGGACAGCAGGGGAGGGGCAGAGAAAGAGGGAGACTCAGAATCGGAAGCAGGGTCCAAGCTCTAAGCTGTCTGCACAGAGCCCAATGCAGGGCCAAGATCATGACCTGAGCCAAAGTCAGATGCTTAACTGACTGAGGCACCCAGGCGCCCCAGCCACTCCTCATTTATAAACAGGGATGACACCTGCTATTGTACCTCATACAATCACAAAGATGAAGAGATTCAATGAAAAGGAAAAAGGTCTGCAAACAGGAACCATGACTATCAAAAGTTATTATTCAAGGACAGCAGGTTTGGTTGAGTGCACATAGACAGGAAAAAGTAAACCGACCAAGAAAGCGGGCTGGTCTGGAGTCTGGGAGTTAAATGCAGTAGAAAGCACTGTTGTCTACACTAGGGACTGGGTAGAGGAGGTAATCCCCCTGAATCCCAGCTTCCCTACAGGGGCCTCCCTGTTTATCCTTCTGTTTTGAAGGTCAGAAGACACAAGTGCCAGATGCGGCAGGGAACTATCAGCTGGTGGCGAGGCCCCAGGCAGTGTGTTTCAAACACCCCAGCTTTGGAGTCTGACCCAAGTATGACTTCTAACCACGTCACAGAACAGTAATGTGACACTGGCAAGTGCTACTCTAGAGCTTCTCCTTAAAAGAAAGATAAGAGTTTCTCATACGGAATTATTGAGAAATGAATGAGAACAAAGATAAAAATACTCAAAATAGTGCCTGGCATACAGTAAGCACTCAAATATTAACTAGTTTCTGAGGTTTCTATGGGTTTATTCAGTTATTGGGTCAACTCACCATTTCCAGGCCCTTCCACTAGGGGGCAGATAGGCACAGAAAATAGTAGTTAAAAATAGGTGATTTTTATATTTGTCTTAGGCCCTGATAACTCCACAATGAAGGATGTCAAAGCTACTGTCTAAAATATTATTTGAGAACCAAGAACCTTTGGTCATGTCAGCCATTCACCTGGAAATATTACAGGTATACCTGACAGTGAGCTGGGGAGGTAGGAGCAGACGCTTGGGGTTAATGAAAAGAAAAATGTTCAAAAACACCTTTCCTGGTGAACTGGGTAAAGATGGGTCAGAGGAAATTTTGCCAACTAAGGTTCTAAAACAGCTGAGAACTCTCAAAGCAAATGACAGCATGGGATATATAGAAAAGAAGGTCATCCACCTCACCCCAACTGTGGTCCTGTATCAAATGCAGGACCCATCAAAGCCAAAATGTTCCTTAATCCAGACTGCCCCATGGCAGGGTGGGAAATGCATTACATCCTCCTACACACATAGAAAAGGAAGGGGAGATGAGAAAATGTTGGAGGGGAAGGGACCAGTCCTGTGATTCTGTATATGTGGTGGGTTAAGCCTGGGGAAGGCAACTGGCTAGGTAACTTATAGAGCTGGCCAAGAAACCACATAACCCATCTCCTGACCCCTGATCCATCTCTCCTGACTGAGCTCTTACAATATAAAGCACAATAATCTATATAAACATTTGTACCCTGTCCCTGCCCCACCAGATACCAAGCTCTGTTTCTAACAACTTGTAAGACCCTCCTGAGGGTGAGGGGCAGGGAAAGAGCATAACCACAAAACTGGTTCTCAAGTCTCTATAGCTGAGAGGCCTGGGCTCTGAGTGGGGCTTGGTGCTCTTTTCAAAAGGGTAGAGTTTATGCTCTATCTCACCTTAATGTTCAATACTAACAGCCACAAGTTACAGGGCAGAATTTTTTTTTTTACATACATTTTGGGAGAGGTGAAAAAAAAGCAAGTAAGCTTAAAACATCATTGGGTTTCCTTCTCTGCAAAGGCTTGGGTATAGTTAAGCATGGTAACCAAGTGAGTGAGTGAGTGGGGAATTCAAGTGAGGCAAAGGGATTCCAATACACTGTTCCTCCAAACAGACAAGCCTGAAACCAGGGAAGGTGATCTCAAATCTTGAATAAAAGTTTGAGGACAGTGGTTGGCAGAGGCTGCTTTGGGAAGGGGTGGAGATCCAAAGTCATCACCCAATATAAAGCTACCAATGTGCCTTTCTTCCCAAATGGCTCCCCCTTAATCCTCCATCTCTGGGTAAAGCTGTCTGAGTACAGGAAGGAACCTAGAAGAAAGTCTGCGAGCTACTCTGTCATGCTTCCAGGTAAATTCCGTTCTCCAGTTGTGTTCCTGGACCCCAGAACCAATCAAAACGCCATTAGTGTGCAGATTTCAGTGGCCAGGGAGCACAAACAACTTTATCACCCAATCATCGTTTATTGAGAGAAAGATGGGGGCGGGGGGGGGGTGAAGCTGGTACAGCATGGCATAGCTTGCCTATTGGGTCAGGCAGCTGCAGAAGGAAGACTGTTGAGTTTTAGCGTCGTTACAGCAGTTGGATTCATTGGCCAAATTCCAGAACTCATCAGGCTCTTGGTCTTACTCTCCTTTAAAGAAATGAGTCAAGAGGCTAGACCATTTTTAACTTCTGAAGATGATCTAGCAGAGCAGGGGTCGACAAACTACAGTCTGTGGGCCAAAATACAGCTGCTGTGTTTTTGTAAAAAATATTATCATAACACAGCCACACTCATTTGATTATGTGTTTTTGTAGCTGCCTCTGCCCTACAACAGTAGATGCAACAGGGACCATATGCCCTACAAAGCCTAAAGTATTTGCTGCCCTTTTTAGAAAAAGTTTACCGAGCCTTGTCATAAAGGATTCAGGTAAAGTGCTGAAGCATCTTTTCTATTAAAGGGTAAATCTAAATGTCTCAAGTGATTTCCTTTGCTCTGAAAGGGAGGTCTATCCCAAATTTAGGACCATTTTTATACTTGAAGACACTGTACATGGTAATGAGCTAGGAATAGACTCTTTTCCTTGCACATCATTGTAGTGCAGGGACAGAAGCCAGGAATATGGGAAAATATGAGGCATAAAGCTCCAATTCCAGCCAGTTTAAGATAAGAATCTGGGGCACCTGGCTTGCTCAGTCAGTAGAGCATGTAACCCTTGATCTTCTTGATCTCAGGGCCATGAATTCGAGCCTCACGTTGGGCATAGAGCTTACTTAAAAAAAAAAAAAAACACAAAAAACAGGAATCTAATAGTTCTCAAAAGCTCAATCTTGTGGGCAAGTTTATTAGTAGGAATATACCCAGAGAGACTAAGAAAGCTATCTCCTTATCCCTTTTGGAGGTGAAACCTTCTTTACTTATAAACTGAGGTCACTGGCTCAGCAGACAGCAAAGCCAAAGGGAACTGTCTGTTTCCATGGTAGAGAATGCTCAGAGAGTCCAAAACAACAGAAAAGGGTAAATAGTTTGTTTCCAAGATACGGTAAGTAATCAAGACTGTGAGTTTCATTCAATTCCTCATGGGGGTTCAAACTGAAAGGTGACATATATATCCATGTACAACCCCTTATAGCTTTGGTGCTCAACAGATAGCTAGCAGCAACAATTACAATTAAGATGCTGGACACTAGGGAATTCTAGTATTTAAGAGGATCTTTCTGACCAGAAGTGTTCACATTGTTGACAAGTTTTATAGCTGTGTTCTTGCTTTCTGTGCTGAAGAATATCTTGGAAGTACCAAAGTTCACAGTCAACATACCCCTGATGTGCCTCTGGGATTATTCAAATGGAAGGACAAAATAAAGATCACGTCCTACCCTGGGATCCAGATTACTTACATTTCTGAAGTCCAGTGTTCATCTGCGTGTGAGGAAGAAGCTGAAAGGACAGGTCACCTGGCCCTGGTAGACAGGCTAGCATGGCAGACCGGCATCAACACAACATGGGGCAGTCACTCACACTGCAATGAACACAAAAACAAGGTCATGGAATAAGGGCAACTCACTCAAGGAAGATACCAGGGACATCGGATATGAGCAGCAGAGGCCCAAGTTTAGATAGATAAGCAATTTAATTAGCAGGATGTTGGTTGAAAATATATCTATGCCTTTATCTGCAACAACAATTTGCCCTTAACTGTTACTATGGCTAAAGTTATGTTTCAGTCAGCACAGATACATGGGCCAGGGGGGAAATAAAACCTGGAAATACCTATCTATACAAATAACTGGAGAATAAGGTGCATTGGTAAATTTTTTTACAGTTCACAAGCTTTAGATGCACTCTTTCAGCATCTGCATTTCCTGCAGATGGCCTCTCCCTGCTGCTTTTAGATAGGCCCATGGGGTTGCCATCCAGATACAGGACCTGCTAGCTCTCATCTGTCTGTGTGCTCCTGAGGCAGGAGCAGAAAGGCTAGGGCAGATTCTAACTGAGGTGAAAGGAAAAATGACTTCTCTGTGAAAACAGAACAGGGTTCCTGAAGAGATGGCATTAACAGGGCTTGGTTCAGTCTATTTACAGGCCTGGTTGGGGCAGGGGCAGTCAGACATTGCCAGAGGCAGAGCAGTCTACGAGCTGCAAAGGCACCCGAAGTCCAACTTGCTATGGCAGAAATCTGAGCTTACTTTTTAGAAGAAAGAAGGGGCAAAGCATCCTAGGAGACAAAATTAACTACTGTTAAAGCAAATTCTGTTTGTAAGTTTCTGGGGATTTACCTTCCCTATTGTCTACCACACAATTAGACTCCCTGGACCCCAGAAAAGAAAACAAATTTGCATTGTTCCCAGAGTAAATCAGTGAGGTGGCAGGCTGCCGGCAACCCTCTCCAGGGCAGGTCATCCTGACATTATGTCAAGATGGCATGGTTTCATCTGTGATGTCTACCAGCAAGACCTGCCCCAGAGAGTGGCCCTGATGTGGCCTCCTGTAGGAAAGAGCAATGCAAGCTCCCTTTGTACCAAGGACCATGCTTTTCTCAAATAAATATATTATACTAAAATACATGAAATTCCTTTCCTATACTGCAAACCCCAGAAATCAGGGTGGCTACGTTAAAGCTTTAATCCCAACAAAAACAGAGTGGGGGGAAAGCTCAAGTGTTAAACAAAGACTGCAAACCCGCTTTCATTCTCCCTCTCGGCCACGTGAAACTACCTCCTCACAAGAGTACCTGAGAGCCCCAGCTTGCGAGACCACACAGCTGAGAAGACACCCTGTAAAAGGGGCTGCTCAAACCGCGTCTAAGACAGCAACCGGAGAAAGAACTGAAGCTTGAACGCTTCCGTGAGAACAGAGCTGCCCAAGAGTTCTGGCACAGATTCAGCCTTTTCAGGTTTCCAGTGGTGGGATAACAGAATGCACACAGGGCGCCAACTGCAGTGCCTCAAGAAATAAAAAGGCTTCTGTTGGGGTCAAATGACTGAGGTACAGTTTATAATCCCTTCTCTTGTGAATGCCATTCTCTGTTTAATAACCTCTCCCTTATGATCCGAATGTTTGAGAAGACAAAAATCCAAGGAAAGGAAGGAAATTAACAAATACCGGAGCCTAATATTATGAAATGGGCTGTATGAGGGGCGTTAGTGATGTTTTCTCAATCAGGTCTCCCAGGCTTTCCTGGAGACAGGTAGTCCACACATCACCTGTCCTCTCACCATCTCCCACCTGCATTACTACCATAGCCTCCTAAATGGTTTCCCTGTTCCACCCTTGCCCCTATCACCCACACTATTCTCCACACAGCAGCCAGAGTAATTTTTTTAAATTAGAAATCGTATCAATTCAAAACTTTCCAATGTTATCCCATCTCACATAGAATAAAATTCAAAACGCTAACAGGTCCACAAGGCCTTCCATGATCTGTTACTACTACTTCTCTGACCTCCTCTTCTAACATCCCCTGTCCTTCATCCAGATTCTACTTGCAGCGCCTCCAAGAGCCAAGCACACTTCCGCCTCCATGCCTTGTACTCCATTTGGACAGCAGCGGTACTGTGATGACGGAGGTACAGAGAACACATTCACTAAGCTGTCCTGCAGATACACTCTTACCCTGTACTTTCTGGAAGGAACCAATCTAGCATGATCACCACCACCTCTGACACACTTCTTAAACCTTGATGCCTACAACCAGGAAGCAAGGAGTGGGGGGAGCTGTGGATCCTAAGAATAGACCATAACATACTGCACCTCAAACCACAACTCTGGGTTTCCAATAGGAAGAACAGGAGACAATTAAACTAAACTGTGGCAAAAACACATTAATGGATTTATTGATATTGAACAAAGCAAAAACAATAGGTGAATGCTGTAAAGACTCAAGAGATTCGGGGTACCTGGCTGGCTCAATCAGTGAAGCATGCAGCTCTTGATCTCAGAGTTGTGAGTTTGGGCCCTACGATGGGTATACAGATTACTTTAAAAAAAAAGGGGGGGCGGGCGCCTGGGTGGCTCAGTCGGTTAAGCCTCCGGCTTCAGCTCAGGTCAGATCTCACATTCGTGGGTTCGAGTCCCGCATCAGGCTCTATGCTGACAGCTAGCTCAGAGCCTGGAGCCTGCTTCCGGTTCTGTGTCTCCTTCTCTCTCTGCCCCTCCCCCTCTCATGCTCTGTCTCTCTCTGTATCAAAAGTAAATAAAACATTAAAAAAAATAAAAAAATAAAAGAACACAGAAAATAAAATTTTAGTTTGGGCAGGAGGGGGTGAATGAGGAAGAAAGATACCAGACCTTGGGGCCCTCCAAGATAACGTCCCCAATAGGAACCACCCAACAACTCTAGAAAACTCATCATTGAGGCTGCTAGAAGTACAGCCCCTAATTTGTGACCCTTTCTTTAAGAGTTCAAGGCTCTATCTGCCATCCCTTCCAAAAGACTGCTTTCTGTACTAAGGAGGTCTCCAAGCCCCTTGACCAGTTTCACTGAAGTCAGGAATCAGATTCTGCTGGCAGGGAAGGCAGGCAAAGTCATGAGGGTTGTGATGAAACAGGACAGAAACAATTTCCTTCCACAACCCATTCTAGAAAGAGGAGATGTGCAGTATAAAGTACTCCTCCGGAGGCCTGGCAGCTGAGCACAAGCCTTTTCTTTAAAACCTTCAAACCACCCACACATTCTGATTACCACCTGGTTTTTACTAAAAAGAAAATTCCAATATAATTTTACAGTTGACACTTACAGAAGCCCAAGCAGAGTTAGAACTCAACACTAGCACTACCTCCTGAAGAGGCCTCAAAATTCAAGTCCTGACTTCTAAACAGAATCAAGGAGTAATATAAAGCTCAGGCCAAGTGAGCTGCAGACATTACAGAGAAAGTAACAGAGATCTCCTTGGTGAAGCCTCTCTGTGAGCTCTCAGCCAGCTTCCCTACCGCCATCTGGCCTGCTCCCTAAGCAGAGGGACTACAGTACCACGGTACACCCAGAAGGAAGGTGTTCAAAGTCTCCTGGGGCACTCACACCAGTGCTAGCGTTTTCAGACTATCTCTATTTGAGGAACAAAACCCTTGTGCCCACTGGGAAAATTCAGAAGTACCTTCATCTGTCCTCCCACCCATCCACCCCTACCCTACTCAGGACTGCCAGCAGTTACATTAGAGTTGTGACGTCACACTCTGCTTTCCTCGGTCGCATCTGATAAAACACTATCTCTACCATAGGGCAGGTCTGTGCAGGTAAGAAAACCTCAGCTGTGTCTGTGCTACTTGTCCCTGCTTATGCTTAAGACCACTGAAAGGTACAGACAAGAGGAGAGAAGACAAAGTGCTAGAAAAGGGATTGTTTTTTAAATTTTTTTTAATTTATTTTTGAGAGAGACAGCATGAGCAGGGGAGGGTCAGAGAGAGAGAGAGACAGACAGACAGACAGACAGAATCCAAAGACAGGCTCCAGGATCTGAGCTTAGCTGTCAGCATAGAGCTTGATGTGGGGCTCAAACCCACGAGCTGTGAGATCGTGCCCTGAGCCGAAGTCGGACACTTAACTGAGCCACCCAGGCGCCCCAAAAGGGATTTATTTTTACTCAAGGGGTTCTAGGGTGAGGTGAAGTGGTCTACAGCCATCACTTCCAGCCCAGTTTCAACACCCACAATCTACCGCCTCCCACTACACTTGTTTGCCAATTTTCTCTTGTCTGTTTTCCCTACACACTTAGAAAGAACCCTCCTCCCTCCCAGAAGAAACTGATTCATGCTGTGGTTCAAGTGTATCAATCTGCCACCATGGTTTAGAGAGAGAAAAGGCACGGAGCAGGGGCAGGGAGAGGGGGAGAGAGAGAATCCTAAGCAGGCTCCACACTGTCAGCAAAGAGCCTGTATGTGGGGCTCAATCTCCCACACCTTGAATCATGACCTGAACCAAAATCAAGATTCAGACGCTTAACCAACAGGGCCACCCAGGTGCCCCCCATATATATGCATCTTAAGAGAATATGATTAATACTGAAAAACTGCATTAATTAAGAGTCCTTTGGGGCACCTGGGTGGCTCAGTTGGTTGAGCATCTGACTTCGGCTCAGGTCATGATCTTGGGGTTCGTGAGTTCAAGCCCTGTTATCAGGCTCTACGCTTGTGACAGCTCAGAGTCTGCTTCAGATTCTGTGTCTCCCTCTCTCTCTGCCCTCCCCTGCTCATGCTCTGTCTCTCAAAAATAAATAAATGTAAAAAAAAAAGTCCTTAGTACCTCTGATTAAAGCCGCCTCATCCATGAGCTAAAGGCTTATCTAAAAAGACTACTTTTGGGGGCACCTGGATGGTTCAAGCAGTTAAGCATCTGACTCAAGCCCATAGTCATCCTGAGAGAGAGCTGGGCATGGAGCCTGCTTAAGATTCTCTCTCTCCCTCTCCCTCTGACCTCCCTCCTACCTGCACGTGCAGGTGCTCTCTCTCAATCAATAAAATAAAAAGACTACTTTCTGATAATAGGGAAAAACATTTTATCCTACAGCTCCCTTTTCCTTTACTCCTGGGGTCCACGAAGTTAGGCTAACACCTAACGGAAACATCAAAATAGTGCTCTGGGGAAAATAAACAGGGCAAAAGAGAGCAAAAATTACATGTTTATCAAATCAGACTTTGCAAAATCAGTCATCTTTATGGTCTGTTACAATAAAACAATTTATTCAACAGATAACTTTGTCAGTCCAGGTTTAACTATGAACTTCCAGCTGAACTGTACTTTTCACTAAATACCCAACCTCAATAAAGTTCAGCTGCTGCTCAAAGGCATCTTTCTTCTCTATTTTTAACCCATAAGGAGGCTAAAATTCACTTGGAACTGTGACCCCGCAACTCTAGGAGAGGTGGGGTGCGAGTAGCGAATGTTCAATCTGGGCTTTTTTTTTTTTTTAATTCAACACTTTTATTTTTTATTTTAAGTTTGAGAGAGAGAGCACACGTGAGTGCATGAGTGAGGGAAAGGTACAGAGAAGGAAAGATGTAGGATCGCAAGCAGGCTCTGCACTGTCAACACAAGCCCTATGTGAGGATTGAACTCACCAACTGTGAGATTATGACCTAAGCAGAAATCATGACTGAACCACCCAGGTGCCCCTGGGCTTTTTAAATTTTTTATTTATTTTTATTTGTTTTAAGTAATCTCTACAACCAATGCCAGGCTCTATCTCAGGAACCCAAGATCAGAGTCACATGCTCCAGGGGCTGAGCCAGCCAGGAGTCCCTGGGCTTACTTTTTTGAAAGCCCAGAACCACCTCTACTGCAAATCATCCCCACTTACGGGTTTGGAAACATTACTCCTACTAACTACCCTTTAGAACCTATTCCACACGGTCGGTCGTCTTCCTGTCCTGGGTCCCACCCTATCCTAGTCCCAAAAGGTACTTTCTCTACCAGTGCTTTCTTCGGCAAGGATGCTCTTTCTGGATCCTCTTATTGTTTAACTCATCCATGACCCAGTGCTTTCTCTTGAATGTGTTATTCAGGTACTGGAAAGTATTCTCCCTGGATATTCTAACCTTTCAACTTGAGTGTGTGTGAGCTTCCAAAGACCAGAACCTGTCTTTTATTTATCCTTCTAAATTAGAGAGTCAGGAACAAGATTGTCACATAACAGATACTGAGTATCACTGGCTCGCTTTCTTGAAGAATAGCATATACTTTAATGGCACACTCTGGAAATTATCTTAATTTACATCCTTGAATCACACAGATAATACAAGTGCCAACGAGTGCCTGTGCATGTGTGTGTGCAGGTACCTTCACTCTGTGAGAGAACACAGGAGATTAAAAATGCCGGGGCAGCTCTTTCCACCTCTGGCAGCCACAGTGAGAGGAGCTGCTGCCATGTTCGCCCACCTGCAATGATGCTCCTGCAGAAGCGCTCCAGCTTCCTGATCAAAAGGAACAAGCAGACATACAGCACTGAACTCAATATCCTGAAGGCTCACAACTCCTGCTAAAACCAGTGGATTCACTGCAAGACTGTGGGTGTGGAGCTGGCAGCTGCTGGTAGAGGTTAGTGGTGGTCTCGAAGACAAGATCCTGCCAGTGCAAACCCTGCCCCTCCTACACCTGGACCACGATTACCAAGAATGCCGGGGCACTGTCTGCAGCATTGGGCACATGGTCCTCAAGAACAAGCACTGCCCACATCTGTGCATGGCTGCCATCCACAGAGCCAGTGCCATCCTCTGCAGCCAGAAGTCCGTGATGAAGAGGAAACAGGGCACCCACCACACCAAGAGTTCCTGAGCACCTTCATCCCACCTCCAAAGCAATAAAGATGTCAACCACCACACACACACACACACACACACACACACACACACACACACACGGCCTGGGGCACTTAAAAAAAAAAAAGCCCAGATACTACTTTTATTTACACTGTATTGAAACGTATCATTTGATTTCTATACTTTAATCTCCACTAAATAGAAATCAGTGTTCCTAAAAATGTGAAAATGCAGACTGTGTTTATTGTAGGCAGTGAAATCAGAACTTGCAATTTTTCATTATGGTATGTAATAGGCTTGAGTTTCTAAAGGCCAATCAGGGCTGAATCACTATAACTTAAGACGAACCATCTTAGAAAGAATGATCTCTGCATTTAACCACATTCATAACTGCAAGCAGGGCTGTCAAACTGGGTAGAATTTCACTCACAAGTACCTGAGACTGAGCCCAGAAAGACAATGAAAACAAGAAACCAGAAGAAACCATTTCCACGAGATAAGACACAAATACTGGATTTTTATCTTTCTTCAAAGCCTAAGTCTCACATGAGCCCATGAAAAGCTGCCCAGTGACAGAGAAACACTGAACTCACACCCAGATGGAAAAACTGAGGCAAAAGATCCAAACTGTTTTTTAAAAGGGAAATCTGTTCGGGTGCCTGGGTGTCTCAGTCGGTGAACGTCTGACTCTTTAAAAAAAATTTTTTTAAATGTTTATTTACTTTTGACAGAAACAGAATATGAGCAGCAGGAGAAGGGCAGAGAGGGAAGAAGAGACAGAATCAGAAGCAGACTCCAGGCTCTGAGCTGTTAGCACAGAGCCCGACGTGGGGCTCAAACTCAAGGAATGGTGATATCATGCATGAACCCAAGTTGGACACTCAACAGACTGAGCCACCCAGGCACCCTAAACATCTGACTCTTGATATCAGCTAAGGTGGTGATCTCACAGTCCTGGTATCGAGCCCTGCTTCAGGCTCTGTGCTGAGCATGGAGCCTGCTTAAGATTCTCTCCCTCTGCCCTTCCTCTGCTCACACACATGCAAGCACTCTCTTAAAATAAACTTAGAAAAAAAAATTTTTTTAAAGGAAATCTGTTGAAAAGATATCAAAGTTGGGTATAATTTTAAGTCTTAGGGTGTCAAGAAAGACCTTTAATAGGCCCTGATTGAGCCTAAAACAAGTCAGACAGGTATTTAGTCTGATAAAAATAAAAAAGGCAGTTCCCCAGTTAGTTTCTGTAAACTTAGATAGCCCACAGCCACAACACAGAAAAAGAATTTTAAGAATTTAGCAGGCTGTTAAAAAATTCTGGCGAGCATGTGTTTACAGAACAGCTAAACAAGTTGCTTATTCATGTCCTTTCTCATCTCCTCACTGCACAAGGTACAACAGAAGCTAGATTTCTCTAGTGACCCAGAATCACCTCACCAGAGTAGGCCCTCTAACCTAGTCTAGAGTCCAACTTTCAAGTCGGAAGGGGTACAGGTATTGAAGAGGCTTAAGGGTACTTGGCTGGCTCCATTCTGGGTATGTAACTACAAGGTACTGAACCAAGTCTAGGTGAAAGTGTCTGAATCCATGTGTGCCTATGTTTCCTAACCCCAGTACAGAGGTGTCTTTCTTTCTTTCTTTTTAATGTTTTTTAAATTTATTTTTGAGAGAGAGAAAGCATGAGCAGGGGAGGGGGGAAAAGAGAGAGAGAGAGAGAGAGAGAGAGAGAGAGAGAGAGAGAGAGGGAAAGAGAGAGAAAGAGGGAGGAGGGAGGGAGAGAAAGAATCCGAAGACAGGCTCCGGGCTCTGAGCTGTCAGCACAGAGCCCAATGCGGGGCTCGAACCCATGAACTGTGAGATCATGACCTGAGCTGAAGTTGGACGCTTCACTGACTGAGCCACCCAGGTGCCCCCAGAGGTGTCTTTCTTTCCTGGATCTAATGTACCTCATCAAAGTCTAAAGTGCAGGGTTTAGGAATTTCAAGAAACATGTATAAATCAACATTTTTGCTATGTGGGGCACCTGGAGGCTCAGTCAGTTAAGCATCCAACTCCTGATTTCGGCTCAGGTCATGATCTCACAGTTTGTGGGTTCAAGCCCCTGCATCGGGCTCTGTGCTGACAGCTCAGAGCCTGGAGCCTGCTTCACATTCTGTGTCTCTCTCTGCCCCTCCCCAACTTGTGCTCTCTCTCTCTCTCTCTCTCAAAACTAAACATTAACAAAAAAATTTAATGAATTAAAAAATTCACAAAATCAAAAATGTTTATTGTTTCATAATTCTTGTTTCAATTATCTCAATTATATTGTGTATTTATTGGGAGTGTAATCCCTATTGGGAACATAGACAAAACTGTTTGGAAAACATGGCAATATGCCACAGCTGCCTCTCAAGTCAGTATTTATTGACCACCTATCATATCCCTCTTCTTACACTATTATATACAATAAAAAAAATAAAATTCTAAGTCACGGTTTTGTTTTTTAAGTATGAATGTAATTACTGACTTTCCTATGCATTTGGGGAATTGCCTGTCCCAGATCAGCACTCTGCACTAGAACTCTATTATACATTGGCTAGCAATCAGCTCTTAGTGAAAAATCCTTTCAAGGTGAACTATAAAGCCAGCAACTGTAACCAAGGTACGAATGCACTGGGAAAGTGACTACATAAAGGTAAAGAAAGACTTTATGTTCAACTTGTCAAATTTCTTATTTTCTTTCAGAGAAAAGCTGTATCAATTTATACTGAGGAACCTATAACCAAGAATAATACAAGTAATGATGAAACAAAGTTATCTCTCATTCTCAAACGATCCTGGCACAGAAAACTCTGTCCCTCCCTTCCTAATGCTCTTCCTGAATGTTAGAGGTAAATTCTAACTCTGAACCTACTTCCAACTCATACCTTTTCAAAGTCAGCTTCCATTTGGACACTGCTATGACAGCGTTTGGAAGCTGGGCATCACAGACCCTACCTAAGTGTCTTGACAGGAAATAGCCCTCGGCTCCCTCAGTTGTTTTAAAATTGGGGGGGGGGGCGAGGGGGAAGAGGGGCTCATACCTTTCAATGCCATGCATCTACTATATCTATATATTCACTTTGCTACTTTCTCAGAATTTGTTCTCTGTACACAATGCCTTGAATTTATGTGCCTTCCATATCCAGTGAAGTTTCAGAAAGGCTAATAGATTCAGCGCAGATAGGGGACAAAGTTTTATTTATAGTTAACATATCACCATCCAGGGTTAGTTTGTCAGTAGGCAGATTTCATGATAAGACAAAGCATAATTGCTATCTTTTTTTTTTTAATTTTAATGTTTATTTATTTTTGAGAGAGAGTGTGAGTGGGGGAGGGTCAGAGAGAGAGGGAGACACAGAATCAGAAACAGGCTCCAGGCTCTGAGCTGTCAGCACAGAGCCCAACACCAGGCTCAAACCCATGAACTGTGAGATCATGACCTGAGCTGAAGTCAGCCGCTTAACCAAATGAGCCACCCAAGTGCCCCCATAATTGTTATCCTTAATACATTCTGTTCATTTAGGCCCTCCCTTCTCCTCTGCCACTGGGAGTAGAGGACTGTGAGGAATCCTGATGTGTAACAATTTTGGGTGAGGGCTTCTATAACCTTACCAAAATAGAAAGATTTGACCTTGTCATTTCACTGAGATTCACTATAGCCTGAAGCTTTATGGTTCACACTCCACATATCCAAGGGATCACCAGGTTTCTGAAGCTAAAGGGCCTATCTATGAAAGTAGGAAAGACTGCTAAGTCTCAAAAGGACCCAGGAACTGAAAGCCTACTGAGAAGAGGAGCACCTCCTCCTTCTACATCCTAGAAACCACTGCAACGAGCTAATGATATGTAAAATACTGGTTCATTCCACAGGAAGAAGAGAGAACACAGACGGGGTCCCTGGGAGGCTTTATCAATTATGTTTCCAACTTCGGCTCAGGTCATGATCTTGCAGTTCATGGGTTTGAGCCCTGCGTTGGGCTCTGTGCTGACAGCACAGAGCCTGGAGCCTGCTTTGGATTCTATGTCTCCCTCTCTCTCTGCCCCTCTCCAGCTTGTGCTCCCTCTCTTTCTCTCTCAAATGAATAAAAGAAGAGAGAACAGACAGTCCCTGCTAGAAGAGTATTTTACAGCTAGAGTAAACACCCACTGAAATAAAATTTTGAGCTTAGCTTTAAGAGGCTTCCTCATTTCAGAAACTGCCTTGTAAAACAAAATAAAAACAATTACCCTTTAAACTTCTCAAAGATTCAAAGTACATAACTCATACATCTTTTAATTTTTTTTTATGTTTTTATTTATTTTTGATACAGAGAGAGACAGAGCATGAGAGGGGGAGGGGCAGAGAGAGGAGGAGACACAGAACAGGAAGCAGGCTCCAGGCTCTGAGCTAGCTGTCAGCACAGAGCCCGACGTGGGGCTCGAACCCACGAACGTGAGATCTGACCTGAGCCGAAGTCGGAGGCTTAACCGACTGAGCCACCCAGGCACCCCCACAACTCATACATACACCGATCAGCAGAATTCTTTTGCTCCTTTCTGTAGCTCTGAAAAATTCCATAATCATTCAGCATTGTTTTTGTTTATCAGTGGTTCTAACTGGTCAAATATGTGTCTTATACCATGTTAAGCCCTACTCAAACAAAGCAATTTGACTCAAGATTACTTTAGTATTGAATAAATCAGGAAAAAAATTATGTATGTTTTATCCTACAGATGTCCAAATGATGTGCTTTTCTTAATCTCAAAGATACCTCAAAGAAATACGACTAACACTACCCAAATTAACATCTATGGACAGGAGCAGAAAACAAAAATTCCTAACTCTTCTATTCCTGGTACACTGCCTCCTTCACTCATGTACCCATTCGCTCTCCTAATTTCTCCTCTGTAAATTCTCTCCATGGCATCTCTTACCAACTGCATGTCCTTATCAACCTTCACCCTTTTCCCTCTGTTAAATCACTCCAGACTGGAAATAGAAATTACCCAAACAGACTTAAGGATGGCAGCCACAAAGCGGTGGGGGGCCTGCTATGGGGAGCCAGAACCCAAGTGGTATGGGAGCGTCCCCAGAGGGATGCAGTGACTACTCTACCATCCAAGAGCGATGAGCCCCAATAAGGTCAAATTGGATCCTGATTTCTAGATACCTGATTTCTAAATCTCTCTACTAACAGGAACAGAGGTTATTTGGAGAAATGGCTGAGGCACAGAAATGACTCCAGAACGTTTTACTGTGCAGGAAAAGGAAGGAAATGCTCAATGACTAACAGTGATATGTCAAAGAACACAGAAGCTTTGAGATGTTCAATTGGTGAGGGAAACTCCTGAGAGAGAAGTTTACACAGGAGAAATCGGAAAGAACAATGAATAGGTACATGAGTGAATGAAGCATGTCCTTGCAATAGAATAATTACAAACTAATGTTTTCTACCACTGTTCATAAGATCTTTGGGTACTATCAGCCAATCTTTTGAAATAAAAGTAAAGCAAATCATTTGATAACCTTTAGGAATAAACATATAAGTATATAAATTTTTCCTGATTATACTGCAAATCCTGGGATAATTTGAACATCTAACAAGTAATAAAAGATTATATATCTTATTGAATAAAACAGAAAATCCATAACATATCAAGAAGTTGAGGGGCACCTGGGTGGCTCAGTCGTTTAAGCGTCGACTTCGGCTCAGGTCATGATTTCATGGTTCATGGGTTCGAGCCCCGTGTCACGCTCTGTGCTGACAGCTCAGAGCCTGGAGCCTACTTAGGATTCTGTCTCTCTCTGTCTCTCTCTCTCTCTCTGCCCCTCCCCTGATCACACAGTCTCTGTCTCTCAAAAATAAATAAATGTTAAAAAAAATTTTTTTAAAGTCAAATAACTATTCTTATACACTTGAAACTAATGTGACATTGTACATCAACTATACTTCAATTACAAAAAAAATTAATAGAAAATCATGAGTCTATATTAATATAAATATATAAACTAATAAATTTAAAAGAGTGGAGAAGAACAGGATATTTCCAGAGTTTCAAAGTATCTCCTGGGGCGCCTGGGTGGCTCAGTCAGTTCGGCATCCGGCTTCGGCTCAGGTCACGATCTCACGATTATGGGTTCGAGCCCCACGTCGGGCTCTGTGCTGACAGCTAGCTCAGAGTCTGAAGCCTGCTTCGGATTCTGTGTCTCCTTCTCTCTCTGACCCTCCCCTGCTCGCGCTGTCTCTGTCTCTCAAAAATAAAAAAATTTCTTAAAAAGTTAAAAAACAAAACAAAACAAAGTCCTCCTTCCAAAATACAAATAACAAAAGGAAAAAGAGTAACTTTACACTGGAAATGTCCAGCAGGCGCCACCTTAATCAAGTGATTGAACATTACCGGTAATAGGACACATAAAAATTCTGCACTTCTTGAAATTATGCAATGAAATTATGCATTCCTCTCATAATACTCCTGCTGAAGATATATAACCTAAATTAAACATGAGGAACCATCAGGCAACCCTAAATTTAGGGACGTTTTACAAATTAACTGTCAGAAGCATTAAAGTCATTAAATTCAAAGGCCTGAAGAACTATTCCAGATTGAAGGAGATCAAGAATATACAACAGATAAATGCACTTGTGTGGGACACTTGGCTATCTCAGTTGGTAGAGCACGTGACTCTTGACTTCAGGGTTGTGAATTCGAGCTCCAAGTTGAGAGCAGAGTTTACTTAAATAAATTAAAAAATGCAATGTGTGGTGGGGCGCCTAGGTGGCTCAGCTGATTGACCGTCTGACCTTGGCTCAGGTCATGATCACATGGTTTGTGAGCTGAGGCCCCACATGGGGCTCACTGATGTCAGTGTAGAGCCCGTTTCGGATCCTCTGCCCACCACCACCACCCCGCTCCTCCCCGATTCATGCTCTCTCTCTCAAAAATGAACATTAGAAAAAAATGCAACATGATTCTGAACCGGATCCTTACTGAAATGAAAGACATTACTCATACAAAGAGCAACATCTGGGGTTCCTGGCTGGCTCAGTCAGTGAAGCAACCAACTCTCTCTCTCTTGTTTTTTGATGTTTTCTTTTCTTTTTGAGAGAGAGGGGACTGAGTTTGAGTCGGGGAGGGGCAGAGAAAGGGGCAGAGAAAGCGGGAGACACAGACTCTGAAGTAGGCTCCAGGTTCTAAGCTATCAGGCCAGAGCCCGACGTGGGGCTCAAATGATGAGCTGTGTGATCATGACCTGAGCTGAAGTCAGATGCTCAACTGAGTGAGCCACCCAGTGTCCCCAACCAACTCTTGATCTTGGCTCAGGTCACAATCATGCAGCTGGTGAATTCCAACCCTTGGTCTGGTTCTATGCTGACAGTGTGAAGGCTGCTTGGGATTTTCTCTCTTCCTCTCTCTCTCTGCCCCTCCCCTGCTCATGCACACCTCCACACAAGCTCTCTATCTTGCTCTCAAATAAACTTTAAAATAAAAAAACAAATAGCAATATCTGAGAGGGGTCTGAGAATAATAATAATGTATCAATGTTACTGATTTTGATGGTTTTAGTATGGTAATGCTGGAGGGGGAGTACCTTTGTTGTTAAAGATAAATACTACTAAGCTCTCTCTCTCTCCGCTATACCAGCTGGGAGTGAGCAGAGGTCCGGTTCGAACCTGAAATAAACAATCTTTGTTGTTTAGCTTTGAAAAAAAAAAAAAAGATAAATACTAAAGTATTCTCAGATGATGAAGCAATCAGGTCAAATGATCAAGGAAGAAAAATATTCTTTGTACTATACTTTCAACTTTTCTATAAATCTAAGGTTGTTTCTACACATTTTACTTAAAAAACAAAAAATATGAGGTCCCTGGGTGGCTCAGTCGGTTAAGCATCCAAATCTTTTTTTTTTTTTAATGTTTTATTTATTTTTGATACAAAGGGAGACAGAGCATGAGAGGGGGAGGGTCAGAGAGAGAAGGAGACACAGAACCGGAAGCAGGCTTCAGGCTCTGAGCTAGCCATCAGCACAGAGCACAATGCGGGGCTCGAACCCACGAACGTGAGATCTGACCTGAGCCGAAGTTGGAGGCTTAACCTACTGAGCCACCCAGGCACCCCACAAATCTTTTTTTTTTTAAACATCCAAATCTTGATCTCAGTTCAGGTCATGATCTAAGGGTTGTGAGTTCAGTCCCTTCATTGGGCTCCGTGCAAAGCACAGAGCCTATTTTAAAAAACAAAAAACAAAAATCAAAAAACAGGCATCTGGGTGGCTCAGTCAGTTAAACGTGCAACTTCAGAAGCTCAGGTTATGATCTCCTGGTACATAGGTTTAAGCCCCATGTCAGGTTCTGTGCTGACAGCTCAGAGCCTGGAGCCTGTTTCACATTCTGTTTTCCTCTTTCTCTGCCCCACCCCACCCCCATCCACGCTCTCTCTCTTCTCTCTCAAAAATAAAAACATTAAAAAAATTTTTAAAGAAAAAAACTAACAAAACAGGGGCACCGAAGTGGCTCAGTCAGTTAGGTGTTGACTTTTTTGATTTCAGCTCAGGTCATGCATGGAGCCTGATGCAGGGCTTGATCTCTCCCTTTCTCTCTGCCCCTCCCCAACTCATTCTCTCTCTCAAAATAAATAAGTGACCTTTATAAAAAAATAAATTAAACAAAAAAGATGGTGTTGAAGTCTGGAAAGGGAGTGGGGACTGGAGATCATAAAGAAGAGTTGGAGAAAGTGGTCTGTTGGTAACCATTATTATTTCATCTAAACGCAGATAATTTAGCTCTACATTGGTAAGTGCTGACATGTAGGGTTCTTACCATCTGGAATAGGTTTCCTGTATCTTTCTGCCTTATCAACTTCCAATTTCTTTTCAACACTTACCTGAATAAAATTTTCTCCAATGTCTATATTTCAAATTCTCCCCCAATCTCCATTCTGTTCTGGCAATGCTTACACTGTGTAGCATTCAGTGCAACCCTCTTACCCTAAAGATAGAGAATTTCAGGGGCGCCTGGGTGTCAATCAATTAAGCATCCGATTACAGCTCGAGTCATGATCTTGCAGTTTGTGGGTTCAAGCTCTGCATCAGGCTCTGTGCCGACAGCTCAGAGCCTGGAGGCTGCTTCTGATTGTGTCTCCCCCTCTCTCTGCCCCTCCCCACCCCTCGTGCTCTGTCTCGCAAAAATAAATAAAATGTAAAAAAAAAAAAAGGAGAATTTCACTTTTGGAAAGGTTCCAAAAGAAATGTCTATCCAGAACAAGGTGCTATTAATAACCCTTCTTTTTCAGGCCTGACATTCACTAACATTCCCTTCAAGTTCATGTTTCGGTAAGAGTTTTGCAAGCCCTCTCTTTCCAAGCACACATCCCGAACCTCATCAGTACTGCCTACAAACTCCTATGCTCTAAGGGTAACCCTTGTTACATCTTCCGGAGTATAACAGAGTTATAACATTCTTTCCTCCCACCATACAAAAAGTTTCAAATGACATCATAAACTTTATCTCTAGACTTCCTGAAAAGGACCCACTACAACTAGCTTCTCCACTTTCACACCAACAGCAGCTGGCAGGCAGAGTCTTGGTTATTCCACAGCAGAAAGGTTTTCGGTAACAATCAATGAAGAGCTTTGAAGTAGTGTAAGGACCTCTTTCCTTTTTAGTGTGATCAGGGAAGCTTTGGAGGAGAAACAAGTGTATTACAGCTCCTTTCCAAAGAGCCATGAACTTTTTTCCCTTACTTCACACGAACACTAAGAAAAACAAACTCTTAAAATGCATTGCCATACTCCTTGGCCACTTATTCTCAACAAACATTTTTGTTAATTTTTTTTTTACATTTATTTATTTTTGAGAGACAGAGTGAGACAGAGCACGAGCGGAGCAGGGGCAGAGAGAGAAGGAGACACAGAATCTGAAGCAGGCTTCAGGATCTAAGCAAGAGTTCAGCACAGAGCCCAATGTGGGGCTTGAACACATGAACCATGAAATTATGACCTGTGCCAGAAGTTGGACACTTAACTGACTGAGCCACCCAGGTGCCCCTCAACAAAATTCTTATGTAGCCACATCCATAACGAATCTAAGGAAACCGATAAGCCCTTGTAAAGAGAGCCTAATAACAAAGGACACTAAAGTGAGCAAAGACCGGGCGCCTGGGTGGCTCAGTTGGTTAAGCCTCTGACTTCGGCTCAGGTCAGATCTCACATTCGTGGGTTCGAGCCCTGCGTCAGGCTCTGGGCTGACAGCTAGCTCAGAGCCTGAAGCCTGCTTCCAGTTCTGCGTCTCCTTCTCTCTCTGTCCCTCCCCCTCTCATGCTCTGTCTCTGCCTGTATCAAAAATAAATAAAACATTAAAAAAATTTTTTTAATTAAAAAAATAATAAAATGAGCAAAGACATCTGAAACAGGCGGGGGGCGGGGGGGGGGGGGAAACGGACAGCAAGTTACCTGAAGATCTAAGAACAGCCCCAGGTTGGAACTGACTAGTCTTTTGCATGTCAAGGAGATAAGCTTTTACTTATGAGACCATTTACATCAAACAATTGAAGGCAAAGTCTGAAGGAAAACAGCACAGGGACTTTGTCATCTTCAGAGAAAGACAAACTATTCCTTCCTCTTTTTTCACCTAGCAAGGATGTTTCCAAAGATACCATGCAACCTTCTATTAAAATAAAAACTACAATAAAACATTTTTTCAGAGAGGCATCTTTGAGCTCTCTGAGTAGATACCATGAGCGAAGCTCAACTCACCCTTTCAAGTTAAAAAAATTTATGGACAAGAAATTATCATCAAAATTAAATGGTAGCAGACATGTCCAAGGAATACTGCAAGGGTTCAATCCCTTTATGAATCTTACGATAGATGAATGTGTGGAGATGGCAATTAGTGAACAACAGACTACTAATGGAATGGCGGTAATACGAGGAAATTGTGTCATCATGTTAGAGGCCTCAGAACGAGTATAAACAATGGGGATGTTCACCTGAAAATACCAACTGCTTCTACATGTCCTCTCTCCATAGCACCTGTTTTACTACAATATGAAAATAAGATCATGTGCATTAAAAAAATTTTTTAGCGTTTATTTACTTTTGAGAGAGAGAGAGAGAGACAGAGGGTGAGCGGGGGATGGTCAGAGAGAGAGACACACACACACAGAATAAGGGAGAATCAGAAGCAGGCTCCAGGTTCTGAGCTGTCAGCACAGAGCCTGACATGGGGCTCAAACCCACAAACAGTGAGATCATAACCTGAGCTGAAGTTGGCCGCTTAGCCAACTGAGCACCCAGGCGCCCTTATCATGTGCATTTTCATACTGAACTATTTTGTTAAATAAACTTTTTAATAGCCCAATATTAAAAAAAAAAAAGTCATACTAAAATTCCTATAGCATTACGAAATGTATCCTCAGTGTCCTACTGATTTTTAAAGTGCCTCAAACTAAAGTTTACTTCTGTACTTTGAAGGAATTTCATATGCAAGCAGAAGACTAAACTGCACCTTGCCAATTACTATAATCTTACAATAAGCACAAATTGCTGTGAATGACATTTAGTTCCATCTCAGTCTATTCTCTTATGATAAGGAGCAATGAACTCAAGGGTATGATCTCAGAATATAAAAAGCCATTAAGGCTGCTCCTAATAGATTCTTTTAAAATATAATCCTACACAGGATCCTCTTCAAAAGAAGGACAATATGTTTTAATCGTAAGATGAATTTTTACAATGCTTTGATCTCCTGTCTAAAAGAGGTCTGTAAAAAGAAATAACTACAGTGGAGGGAAGGAGTAAAATGTGTCATTCTGGTTATTAAAATCCATCAAGTTCATACTTCGGTCTTAGGATAACTGCAGCCAAAAACTGACTTGCAAGTAATTATCCCCACTATCTGCAATAAAAGTTAATTGAACATAATTGAACTAACGCCCTAATCGGAGGGAAGCTGCAACTGGCAAACAGCCCACTCCTCCTGCTTCTTCAATCTGCAAATGAAACTGCTAATGATAATTTGTGGACAAACAAGAAATTGCTCTCATGGTTTCCCCAGTGCAAATCACTCAGCAATTCGGCTAATGCCCAGCATGTTGAGCCAGAAGAAAAATCATTAACGAGTGCTTCCTTTGATAAAGATGAATTTTAACAATAAACAAGTCCATTAAGGCTGAGGGTTGCTGAGAATTGTTAAATTTCCCCTAAACACTGTTGGCTTGGTCTCTATACCCTGTACTATGCACTAAATGTGCCCTGGGCTACTACCATGTAGTACGAAGAGGAGACATCATACAAGGCCAGAAGCTACTATTACACTAATAACTTATCTTCTTCTAAGAGAATCCTGGGTAATCTCATTTTTTAGACAGGCAAATGGCATTGTTGATCTGCTTCAACAGCAAAGATTAAATCACTTCTGAATGGATTTTGGAGTTGATAGATCCCTGCTGCCTGGCTCATCTGCCTTCAATTCTGGATAAGAGCTGCATCCTTTCTCCTGGAATTTAGTGCCACTCTCTGTTTCTCAACTGTGTCTAACACTCCCGTAAGGTTATTGTGGAATCTTAGGAAGCCACTCTGTTTTACAGAATGAGAAGATCATGGTCTTTATATCAACAGGACTTATAAACGTGTAATGACCCTGCTAAGGTGACAAAAAGGAAAAGAGAGGAGCCCAGGTGGCTCAGTTGGTTAAGCGTCTGACTCTTGATATCAGCTCAGGTCAGGATCTCACAGTTTGTGAGACGGAGCCCCATGTGGCACTCTGTGCTGACAGCATGGAACCTGCTTGGGACTCTTTCTCTCCCTCTCTCTCTCTTCCCGTCCCCAACTCACTCTCACTCTAAGTAAATAAATAAATAAATTTCAAAAAGAAAAGGAAAAGAGTAAAGCAGGTACACAGTGCTCACCTCTGCTGACTTTCATTTTTTAAAGTAATCTCTACACCCAACATGTTCTTGAACTCACAACCCTGAGATTAAGAGTCTCATACTCTACCAACTGAGCCATCCAGGTGCCCCCTCTCTGCTTATTTTACTTGGGCTCTATTCTGGCAAGGAGGTGGCTAGAAATTAATACATTCAGAACCTTTCCCAAAGCAGCAGCTGGACAACTGGCTCATTTGGTACATTTTTTGTTAAAAGTTATTGGGGGAGGGGGTGTTGGAAAAAAAAGTTATTTTAGAATGTTTCAGTTCACTCCTGCAGTCATTAAAATATACTTTCTGATGGAAATAGAGGAAAGCCTAGAAATAGCTCAACCAAGATATACAAAAACAAAAACAAAAAAACGAGAGAGGATCTAGAAACTGTAATATGCATAGTAAAGGGAAAAAGAGTTGAACCTGAAAAAGAGAACACTTAGTAGGAACATCCTTCATTCATTTGCTCCCTGGGCATCTGTGATGCACTAGGCACTGTGAGAGTACTATGTATTGGAAACACAAATATGACAGATAATAGCCCTGGTAAGAAATGTGATTACTGTGGTGAATGTTTCACAGTATATACAAATATCAAATTATTATGTTATATACCTTAAACTAATACAATGTTGTATGTCAATTATATTTCAAAAAGAAAAAAGTGAATAAAGTTGTTTGAAAACCAAAATAATGAAACAAATATTTCCAAGGAACAGTGAGAAAGAAGGGAGAACAAAAATATAGGTCACTGAAAGCTGAGCAAGAATGTACCAGATTGAGAAGGGTAAGCCACTCCAGGCTGAGAAAACTAGCATAATGAAAGGCAAGCACAACTATACTAGAAAACTACCATTATTAGGGGCGCCTGGGTGGCTCGGTTGGCTAAGCATCCAACTCTTGATCTCAGCTCAGGTCCTTATCTCCGAGTTACGAGTTTAAGCCCCACGTTGCGCTCCATGCTGGATGTAACCCTACTTAAAAAAAAAAAAAAAAAAGTAGCCTAACTAAATGTATGTTTGGGAACCCACAAGTGGTATAGTATGAAGAGTTGGGTGTTGAATGTATGCACCAAACCTGGAGATTGAACCTGGTGTGCCAAATTATGAAGAGCCTTAAATTTCATATTAGAGGGACAAAACAACAGATTAAGAATAAAGCTGGGTTAGAGTCCCATGTTTCAAGAGAGTAACATGATCAGATGTCTATTTTAAAAAATTATTTTTTATGTTTATTTTTTGAGAGAGTGAGAAACAGAGTGCGAGCAGGGAAGGGACAGAGAGAGAGGGAGATGCAAAGTCCAAAGCAGCTCCTGACCTGTCAGCAGAGCCTGACTCAGAACTTGAATCCATGCACTGTGAGATCATGACCTGAGCCAAACTCAGATGTTTAACTGACTGAGCCATCCAGGCGCCCTTCAGATGTCTATTTGAAATAAATCTGTTGAAAATGTGAAAGATAAACAGGAGATGGCAGAAATCAGTTAAGTGGCTATAGTGATTTCAAGGATGACATCAGATGATGATGATCTTTAAAAAGGGTGTCATAAGAGAGCCATCATACAAAGGAGGGAGTAATTTCTTTTTTGTTGTTTTCTTAAGATTTTTTAAGTAATCTCTACACCCAATGTGGGGCTCAAACTCACAAACTCAAGATCAAAAAACGAGAGAGGATCTAGAAACTGTAATATGGATAGTAAAGGGAAAAAGAGTTGAACCTGAAAAAGAGAATCACATGCTCCACCAACTCAGCCAGTCAGGTGCCCCTAGTAGATATATTTCTGAGCTTAAAAATAGATTAATAAAGTATGAAGAAAGGCAATTTTAAACTAATATGAACAACACTTTGACCTTACTCAATAGTGGCATACTACTAGAAATACTGAAGCAAAAGCAATGACTATTCCTTAAAAATAAAAGAATTTATTTTCAGTAACTAAGAATTTAGACTATATGACCATTAAACCAACTTCCAGATTCCAAGATTCTAAATCACTTACAAAGGTGATTTTATAAAGTCATTAACGACTGCTTACTTTTGTAGAGAGGTTTATAATTTCCTAAGCGCTTTCACATGGATTCTCACTCGCTTTTCTCAAATGCCCTATGAGATAGTTTGCACAGGGATCCTCTGTCTCTTTTTCAGAGATAAACTAGGAAAAGCTCAGAAGTGCCTCAACTACAACCAGGCTTTCTGTCCCCCCGCTCTGTGCTCTTTCTGTTCTCACCACTGCCTCCAACAGTGCCTCCGCCAAAAATCAATTCTGAGAAACCATCCCTCTTTGGTCATCGGTTCCAGTGTTTATTTCGAAATCAGGAAATTCTGCATGTCTTCTATTCATTGTTCAGGAGTTTCAGCCTAGTCCTGTGTCCTCTTCTAGGTGAATACGAGCTGGTCATCTATCTTATATAAAATTCCTTCGTATTTGTATACTATAAAAGATCTATCATTTCCTAATCCTGGCTAATTACGCCCAATTCCTTGAGGATTTTTCCCCATATATTCTTTCCCTCCTTAAACTAGTCCAGTAATGTGATCCCCAATTTTGTACTAGCTCCAGGAAGACAATGAAGTCTTCCCATAGACTCCACTTCTAATCCCCAAGTTTCTATTCAAAAGTACCTCTCCAATTAATTCATACCAATATTTACTGAGTACTTACTATGTAGCAAGACATTGTTCTAGGAGTGAGGGACTTGGCAAAAGAGAAAAAAAGAAAATAACTCGCACTTCCATTTTTACATGGTATATAGTGAGAGGGTCAGACAAACTTAATGAACTAAGTTGCTCTTAGGTGATAAATGCTATGAAAAGGAAAATAAAGCCATATAGGGAAATGAGGACTATTGGATGGGACAGCCATTTAAAGTAGCATAGTTAGAGTGGTCCTCACTGAGAAACTGTAGTTCTCTCCATGGTTTATCTGCCTAGTTTCAGTGCAAGACAGCAAGACAGCTTTTAATTACAGAACAGATTTTTAAAGCAATTAAACTATAACCAATATAGTTTTTCCCTTCTCTCATTTCGAGTTTAAGTTAGACACTTGTACTTTTTAAAGTTTTATTTATTTATTTGTTTGTTTTTGAGAGAGAGAGACAGAGAGAGCGAGAGCAAGCAGGCAAGGGGAAGAAGAGATACACGGAGACACAGAATCTGAAGCAGGCTCCAGCGTCTGAGCTGGCAGCACAGAGCCTGCGCAGGGCTGGAACTCGTGAACCATGAGATCATGACCTGAGTCGAAGTTGGACGCTTAACCAACTGAGCCACTCAGGACACTTGCACTTTTAATAAAAAGCAATTTATCAACTTGTTTAGAAGAAGGGAATCTTATTTCTGTAATGTACAAATACTCTTCAAGCAATACTACAACAAAATAATTCAAGCCTGCACAGGCAGGCGCACGCACACATACACACACCTCTGACTTTGATAAGGACTAGCATTTCCCTGGTTGAGCAACAGTACTTTCTGAAGTAGCTGTGGGAAGCTAAGACATGAGCAGATGTAGATAGATAGGTGGATGGAGGCAGCTGGTGGAAACAATTTCAGAGAGCTACAGAATTGATGTGTAGGCTTAAGTGGTATCAGCCTCTCACTTCCAAGTGCACTTGGAACAATGTCCCAAAAATGTACTATGAATGATAAAAATGATACATCTCATTTGGGGCATTTGTTTAGCTTAGAGAAGAGGCAAAAATTAAAACACAGCTTCCTGAAAAAGCAACTTGTTCCAACTTAATTTTGCCATGGACCACAGAAATAGGCAAAGGACTTTTTTTCTTTTTAAATTTTTTAAGTTTATTTATGGTGGGGGGGATAGAGAGTGGGGGGTGGGGTAGAATCCACGCAACACCGAGCCTGACATGGGGCTCAATATCACAAACTGAAACCATGACCTGAGCAGTCCTTAACCAACAGAGCCACCCAGGAGCCCCCAAAGGAGTTTCCTTTTGTCTTTCTGCAGAAATGCTCTAACACAGTATCACACTCCAATTGTACCATAACCTCACAGGGATTGAATGAACCCTAAGTACTAAAATCCTTTGTAAAGCACTTTAGTGAATGCACAGTAACACTTAGCAGGACAGGTTAAAACCAAGATATGGGATTCTTCATTAATCAAGTGGTCTTACTTTCTGTTGAATGAAAAAAAGGTTCTGGGAGGATAAGATAAGCAAAAGGCAAACAAGAACCTTTACAGTTACAAAATTAATGTCTTCACAATAGTACAACCACTCTCAGCTGAACAGCTGGGTAATACCTAAGGCCCATTCAGAAACCCAGGAAATGTGTTTTTTCCACTGATATACTGTGACCTGGGATGAGCGGCCTTTAACTTCTCATAGTCTTGATACATCTTTCCTTTTTTTTTTTTTTAAGGTCTATTTATTTTTGATAGAGAGAGCGGGGAGGGGGGGGTAGGGAGAGGGAGTAGGGGAAGGGCAGAGAGAGGGAGACACAGAATCTGAAGCAGGCTCCAGGCTCTGAGCTGTCATCACAGAGCCCGATGCAAGGCTCAAACTCACAAATCATGAGATCATGACCTGAGCCAAAGTCAGATGCTCAACCAACTGAGCCACCCAGGTGCCCCACATCTTTCCTTTTAAAATAGATTAAGTTCTACCCTTTACATAGTAAGTGATAAGTGAAATGCCAATGGAAGAAATACTTCAGATTTTGGAAGGAAAAAAGAAATTTAAGTTATGACTAATAACGCTGATGGTTCTCCTCTGAAGCAATCGGGATGATGTCTAAATCCTTTCAATTCTGCAAGTGGCATAAAATCTTATTTTCACTCACATCAGCAACTGGTCCTCAAAACCACTTTGCTGAGTGCAAAGAATTAGCAACTGGTCATGGAAACCTTGCCTTTTAAATCTGCTGTAACATTCAGTTGACCTCCCAGAGAGAGAGAGAACATTTCCCCACCAAACAGTACTTAGAGAAATCCTGAGCTCTGAAATGTATAATGTATGGTACTTCTTTAATCACAACCTGATATATGACTTCTAAATGGATTTCATTTTGGCCAACAGCTCTCACCACAAGAGAATATACAGCCCAATGTTAGGAGGAGGGGTTTGTTTTGATAACACCTCTTTGGCTTTCCATCTATGGATGAAATACTGGCAAATACCATGGGGCCAGAAGATGACAACAAAGAAAGTATATTAGTACCAAAAGCTAGTTTATCTATGATCTACTTGGAAAATCTTAATTCTCCCTAGGACCTCAGTGTAATTATGTGACAAAGTCTTCAAAAATTAAATAAACAGGGAACTCCTGGGTGGCTCAGTTGGTTAAGCATCTAACTGACTTTGGCTCGTCATGATCTCACCGTTCATGAGTTCGAGCCCTGTGTCAGGCTCTGGGCTGCCAGCTCAGAGCCTGGAGCCTGCTTTGGATTCTTTGTCTCCCTCTCTCTAAGCACCTCTCTCTAAGCACCTCCCCTGTCTCGTGCTCTGTTTCCTTAAAATAAATAAATAAATATTTTTTTGTGCTCTGTCTCTCAAAAATAAATATTTTTAAAAATTAAAAAAGAGGGGCACCTGGTGGCTCAGTCGGTTAAGCGTCTGACTTCGCCTCGGGTCATGATCTCACAGTCCGTGGGTTCCAGCCCAGCATCAGGCTCTGCTGACAGCTCAGAGCCTGGAGCCTGCTTCAGATTCTGTGTCTCCTTCTCTCTCTGCCCCTCCCCTGCTCACTCTCTGTCTCTCAAAATAAAATAAAGACATAAAAAAATTAAAAATTTAAAAAGGAAGGAAGGAAGGAACGAACGAAGTTTAATCCAAGCTGTATCTTACTTACTGGTCTTTTGAATGACCAGAGAAAGAAAACAAATCTCTAATAATCAGTTTGTTCAGCTAGAAAGTCCCAGTTAAAAAGCAGAAGAGGTTACTAAAGCTATTGCTAGGAATATCTTTGAATTTTTACCTGTCTGTATTTTGCCTGCTTGCCTTTCTGCATGAATAATCAAGTACTGACTCTGTTCTCTGATCAGGAATGAATTAACTATAGCTCTGCCCATGTGTTGGTAAAGACACCTCTGCCCTTTTCAACTTGGTTGAAATGTAACAAACTCAGTCAATGATTGAATTTGATATAAGCAGCCCAATGGTCCTTCCCTCAGATCCATCAGCACCAAATATAATAAAACTTCAGTTTGGCCTTTTCTTTACAGCTCTATCTTTTATTCCTCCACCATCTCATCCTGAACCTTCCTCCTTTTCTTGATTGATAGTGGCATCTTTGTCTTTGAATTCCCCTCATCACTACAGAAATAAAACAATCTCTCACAGCAGAAATAGGAAAATTTCAAGTCATTTCAAATAAGGATCTTGAAAGGAGTTCTTAGAGAAAATAATTAAATATATTAGAAATACAGAGCACCCGGCTGGCTTAGTCAGTAGAGCATGTGATTCTTGATCTCAGGGTAGTAAATTCAAGCCCCACCTTGGAATAAAAAAATTTAGATATAAAAGTTTATATCTAAAAGGCAACTGTTTCTGAATAGCTCTAACAATCCCTTAATAAGTGCAGTATCAAACATAGGGTAATTGATTCAGTGGACTTTTCCCCTTTCACTGACAGATTGAATCTCCTTCACTCTCCTAGGGCTCAGTTGGAAGATTCATTATTTATGCCCTCAATTGTTTACTCTGTCCTATTTTCCATCCATCCAGGCCCAAGGGCAGTGTTATCATTGGCCTGTTTCCAAAATGAATGTATTAGTTCACTGCCTAACTAGTTACAAAACCAAAGATAATCAAACACAGTGGTATCCTACGACTGAAGAGCAACCCTACCCACCAATGGATCCAGTAGAGAAGTTAATGACAATGCTGACCCAATGTTACCAAAAGCTAATTCTCTTAGATGGATGAAGTGAGATCTATCCATCATTCTAGCCTCCCCACCTCTCTTCTCTTTTTTTTGGGGGGGGGGGTGAGCCATTGAGCAACATATATGCAAATCTAACAGGATTCTTAAAGGGCAGTATCATTAGAAAGGCAGCTCTGGCCCTCACTGAGAGACCTGTAAACTATCGTGGATTAAACTGATTGAGATGCATTTTGCCTAGCAACCATTCATTAGGAAGAGTTCAGTAACTCACCAACAATCGATTCCACGTCTTTATCTGAGCAGGTAACAGACTCTACCAAGTCCTCTACCCTCTGGATTCAGACTTAGAGCAAACAACTTCCTCAAAAGATTCAGCTTCCAAGAGTCAACCCCTGGGGGAGGGGGCTGGGTTTTAAAACCCACAAAATATTGTCTAAGACACCTGACTGACAAAGCTGAATAGCTTAAAAACTACCACCATTCACATCTCCATATGAATGCATTCATTGTCTCTAAAGGAGTCTCTCACAAAACAGCATTCCCAGTTCTTTTTGCTTCTAATATTTTCTAATCTTGAGCAAGCTTTCCCCAATTCCAAACCTTACAACACTCAAGCTGATTATTATGAGAATCAACGCCAAGGGTCCAATCTTTTCCTTTACCTTCTCAAGGGGATCATTTTATACTTCTGATGTGAATGGAGGATTGGGCTTGAATCTCCTTTTAGAGAGAACACAGGGCCCTTTTTCTTAACACATCCTAAGCTGTGACTCACAGAAATAATCAGGATGGATAAAAACAGATTGCTAAAGAAAATTAAATCAGCTACTTTTAACTTCAGTGGCGCCATGTCCCCTCAACTAAGAGACTATGGGAAGTCATGGCTTCATATAATTGTTTCCTTGCAGAGGACCAAATCTGACAAGTTCCAGTTCCCTTAAATGGTATTTGGAGATGAGTGTAAATATACCTACGATTAGTTCTATACATAGCCTTTGTCTCCTGGGGGAAATTCTTTGGGGAAATCACTGTACCATGCAAAATATTGATTACACAAATCAGGCAAGAAAATAATAAAAATATAAAGTGAATGAAGAGTAACAGAACTTTACAAAGCTGTATTGTTTACCCATGGGTAGACAAAAAACCCCCTAGGACCCCAAATAGGCTGGCAACTTATTTTTTAGTAGAATCAAGATGCTTTAATATAGCCTTCAAATATTTTTTTTGTTACTTTCTCAGTTTGCTATAACTTAGACACCAAAGTGCACTTTGTTTTACTCAAAGCTTCAACCAATGATTTTTAATAGTTCATTCTCAGTAACAAGTCATGTAAAATAAGATATCTGGGGCCTTTCAATTTAAACATTATGGAGTTGTATGGGATAAATGGATAATAAAGACAACCCAAATCCAACAAAGGTTTACTACGAGTCAACTTTTTGCACAGTTCTTTTTTTAGATTTTTTAAAAAGTAATCCCTACACCTTACATGGGGCTCGAACTTACAACCACTAGATTAAGAGCTGCATGCTCCACTGACTGAGTCAGCCAGGTGCCCTTTTTTTGTATAATTCTGTAGCAAGGCTACTTGAAATGTAAAAGATAGATATGCACATAGATAGACAGACAGACAGATGGACTCCTGATCCCTAGTAAGCTTCTACAACTAAGACGGTTTCCTATCCTATTACACCTCTTCCTCATAATACTTAGCTTTCACCACAAACTGCCCCTTATCAGAGATCCAATAGTCAATGCAAAGAAAAAACACTGATCCAATTAAAACTGTAAGACAGCTCTAGCATATCAATTCTGGAATTCCAGTTAGAACAATCTGTGGAAACTGAACCTGGATTGTAAGAATCTCTCAATCATTTCAATTCCTATTTACCAAAAAGTGCTGCCAAAAATTGATACTTATCCCATCTGGCATTCTAGATCTTTGCTAAGCAACATTAAGATAAACCTGGTACAAACACCTTTGGTGAAAATGCCCAGGTAAATTAAGCAAGTTTAACATAAACACTGCCACAGAAAGACACACACACACACACACACACACACACACACCCCATTGTTTCTAATATCATAAAATTTGGGTTTTCTATCTTCAATTGATAACTTTCTACTCAATTAAAAACTTATAAAGAGGTTCCTGTTTTGGCTGAAGATAAGCTCTGTGTCCTTCAAAAAGAAGGGATCTATAAATTATAGAAATAAAAGAACTCAAAAGAGATAAATATACTTTAAATTGTAATGCTATAGCCACCCAGTTCCATAAAGTTTGGGAGGGAGGAAACTTTTAAAAGTAACTGAACAAAATCCATCTGGATTTTTTAAAAGTTTGGTTCTGGTTTTTCATGACAGAAACTAACCTCTCTGAAAATATATGGATATAAAAAATAAACTGATGGAGAAACAGACACGACTTTAAGTTTCAGTAACAGTAAGGCAAGTTTGCTTCTTTTCTAGATTTCTCCAGTAGGGCTGAGTACTAAACAAAGCCAGTGACAAGGTACTCAGGAGGAGACTAACAGAGTTAATTGCTAACAACTATTAGGATTTCCTTTAACCACAATTTGACAGTGGCTGCTCTTTCCACTAGCACCTTCTTCCTTTTCAGATTGTTTTTGCTGAATAAGGCAGTCCCAAGTAAAAAAATGGTGAAGACAGCCTTAATGGACACGGATGCAGTACAGTTCCAAAAACCCATTTCTAGCCTTTTTTTTCCCCTTTCTGTATCTTATCTTTTCTTTTCTTTTCCTTCCTTTCTTCCTTTCTCCCTTCCTTCCTTCTGTGTGGTTTACTGCATTAGATGCCACACAAGAAAGGGCTCCTCTTTTCTTCATTCATTTTATTTCATAAGAGACCGACATCGACATATCAGTAAAAAAGGAGGTAAGAGTCCTGAGTCTCCTTACCCTGCTGCAGTGGTGAGAAGATGGGAGGGAAAGAAGAATGAAGAGTAGAATCAGAAAATCAAAATAAACTGATGGGACATGGAGCTCTTACTTCCCATTCCATTTCCCCACAAGGTTAAGTCGGCTGAAGTCGGGGCTGCATTAGAAAAAGCGCGCGCTCGCGCGCACACACACACAGACACACAGAGACACACACACACACAGAGACACACACAGACAGACACACAGACAGACACACACACACACACACAGACAGACAGACACACACACACACACACACACCTCTTGAGCCAGGAGGGAAGGTGAGGTTCGCTCCGCAGCGCTCTGAGGGGTTCTAGGCTCCGCCCCGCCCGCTTGGGGCAGCTCAACCCTCCTCGCCCCGCCCCGGCAGGAGGGAAGAGAAGGGGCTTATAGCTGTCTTAGCAGGGGGAGGGGGAGATGGCAGCTCCGAGTGCCAGGCTCTCGGAGCACAGCACACGGTGGTGCGCCGACACCCCCTCCCCCAGCCGGCAGCCGCTTGCTCCCCTTTGCTGCCGGAAGCCAGCCCCGCCCCCTCAACTCCATCCCGGCCCTCCGCAAACCCCCTCCCGCCCGCACAGCCAATGGCAAGCCAGGGAGCCAGGAGAGCGACCCGCCAAGCAGCCAACTGGGGAGGCCCACTGGGAGGTCAGCCGCCGGGGATAGGCCAACTACCCGCGGCCCCGGCCCCTGCGCGGCTCCTCTTTGTTAGAGCTGCCCCCGTCTCTCCTGACTACCACCCCAAAGCCGGGAGACAAGCACCCCACAGCTGGGCCAGGTGATGCGGCGCCCCTCTACCGCTCCCCCGCCTGCTCTTTGCCGGGGTACTAGGAGTGGTCCCTAGCCAGGCAATACCTGCCAGGAGGCCTCAGACTTCAACAGCAATAGCCACCATATGACACCCGACAATAAAAAGATGCTCCTGGGGCCTCTCTGCCTCGCCCTTCTCTTCTCAGACTAATCAACTTCACACCGTGAATAGATTTAGGTTTGTGTATTCGATCTGCTGCAAACATCAATCCACCCTGTCAGAAACTCCTGTATCCTGCGACGTAGAAATTAAGAGGGGAGAGGGCATATAGGGAAGGTAGTTATCTGGAAGTTGGTGGGAGTAGGAGAAGGAATACATCAAATAATCTGCAAACACACACACCAAAACACACACAGTTGGCTCCAACCCAGTTCAGATATAAAACACCTACGTCCAATTAAATCCAAGCTAACCACTCCCTTAGCTGGTTTCAGTACAATCAGGAAACAAGTATTTTAAGTCTTGTTCAAGCCATATGCCAAAGATCAGGGGAAAAAACAAACAAACAAGCAACAAAAACCTCTCAGCAACCACCAGGTCACCGCATAACTGGCAAGCTGCATCAACACTTCAATCACTTAATGCCAACGTTAGGGGCATAACACAGCTGGGATGGAAATGTATCAAAGATTGTAGGAATTTTAAAAATATAATGTTTTATTTATTTTTGAGAGAGAGAGAGAGAGACAACGTGAGCCGGGGAGGGTCAGAGAGAGAGGGATACACAGAATCTGAAGACAGGCGCGCCAGGCTCTGAGCTAGCTGTCAGCTGACGCGGGGCTCAAACCCACAAACCGCGAGATCATGACCTGACTGAGCCACCCAGGCGCCCCCCATAAAATATTTTCTTAAGTACTGTGTTGAAGCAGTGCATGGGACTCATTTAAGAAAAATAAAATGGGGCACCTGGGTGGCTCAGTTGGGTGTCAGACTTCAGCTCAGATCAGACCTATCTCAGGGCTCCTGAGGTGGAGCCCCACATCAGGCTCTATGTCACTAACTCAGAGCCTGGAGCCTCCTTCAAATTCTGTGTCTCCTCCTCTCTGCACTCCCCCTCCCCCCACATTCTGGCTTTCTCTCTCTCAAAAACAAATAAATATAAAAAAATTTAAAAAGTAAAATAAAAATAAAATAGAGAGGCACTTGGGTGGCTCAGTCAGTTAAGTGTCAGACTCTTGATTTCACTCAGGTCATGATCTCATGGTCATGAGATCTCATGCATGGCTCAGGAGTTGGAGCCCTATGCATCGGGCTCTTTGCTGTCAATGCAGAGCCCACTTCAGATCCTCTGTCCCCTTCTCTCTCCTCAGATCCTCCCTGCTCATGCTCTTAAAAATAAATAAAACATTGGGGCATCTGGATGGCTTAGTTGGTTGGGTGTCCAACTCTTGGTGTCAGCTCAGGTCATGAACTCGGGGTTTGTGAGCCCTAGCCCAGTGTCAAGCTCTTTACTGAAAGCGTGGAGCCTGCTTGGAATTCTCTCTCTGCCCCTCCCCTTCTCGCTCTCAAAATAAGTAACTTAAAAAAATAAATAAAACATCTTCTTAATAAAGAAAAAGAAAATGAGGATCAGAAAAGGTAAGCTATTACCTATATTGTCATTTTTGTCCACAGAATTCTTGCAACTGTTAAATACCTATATCATACTCTACAATTCCACTTAGTTCCCCCAAGTAATACTATAATTTTTTTAATTCTTAATGTTTTTTATTTATTTTTGAGAGACAAAGAGAGAGAGACAGCACAAGCAGGAGAGGGTCAGAGAGAGAGGGAGACAAAGAATCTGAAGCAGGCTCCAGGCTCTGAGCTAGCTGCCAGCACAGAGCCTGATGCAGGGCTCGAACCCACAAACCGTGAGATCATGACCTGAGCCAAAGTCGGATGCTTAACCGACTGAGCCACCCAGGCGCCCCTAATTCTTAAAAGACAACAAAATGTACTTGCAATTTAAGCAGCCCTTTCTTTCTTTTGTAATGTTTATTTTTGAGAGAGACAGAATCCAAAGCAGGCTCCAGGCTCTGAACTGTCAGCACAGAGCCCCACATGGGGCTAGAACTCACAGGGTGTGAGATCATGACCTGACCCAAAGTAGGACGCTTAACCAACTGATCCACCCAGGCGCCCCTAAGTAGCCCTTTCTTAATATGGAGTTCAAAGCATTTCATATCTATAACCTCAGACTTCTTGTAAGATGGAAAAAGGAGCTGTGTGGACATGCCCATTTTAAAGACAGCTCTTCTTTCTAACCCAAATTAAAAGGCTGGCTTAAACAGATTTACAGAGGAACCTCACTGATGTTTCATAGAGTAGCATTCATTAGGTTCCATGAAAAGAACTAAATGTGAAAAATTTTTTTAATTTTAAAGTTTGCTAGTGTGCCTAGCAGGTAAGTCTAGTCTCATCCCATCTTCTCCTGATCTAAACCAAAAATTCAAGAACTCTCTAATTCACATCATTTAGCAGTCATCTGGCATTTTCTATGTTAAAATAACTACACAATAAGAAGCTACTGCTCAAAGTAGCTAACTATAAACGTAATCTTGATGTCCAATCTTGATGCACCAATTAATTTGCCAAGACATCAAAAACAAAGAAACAAACATACCGGTCTCACCACTATTATCACAAATATTCTTGGCAAATGGATAATTCAGATAAAATTTCTGATATCCTCTTCTAAAATATAAACATGGGACTCTTAGGGAGTTTCAAATACCTTAACTTAATTAAAAAGTCAAAGTCATCTTGCCCAAGTATCTATACAGTCCACTGAGACATTACAACTATTTAATAAAAGATCACTGGAGAAGCTCAAAACATTTTCTAAAGAATTCAAGTCCAATTTCTTTCCATGTCTCTCAAATGTACTCTACCTTTAAAAAATTTTTAATGTTTTTTTTAAATTTAAAAAAAAAATTTTTTTTGAGAGACAGGGAGAGACAGCACTGAGCAAGGGAGGGTCAGAGAGAGAGGGAGGCAGAGAATCCGAAGACAGGCTCCAGGCTCTGAACTAGCTGTCAGCACAGAGCCTGATGTGGGGCTCAAACCCACGAACCACCAGATCATGACCTGAGCCAAAGTCAGAAGCTTAACTGACTGAGCCACCCAGGCATCCCAAATGTACTTTATCTTTATTACCATAAACCTAAGAGAGACCCTTAACATGTCTGTGGGGTAACTATAACTTCTTTCTAGTCTTCCTCATTCTGCATACCATTGCTTTCAAGCATTTGTTGTTCTTAAAAAAGGCAGAGCGGTGCTTGGGTGGCTCAGTTGGTTGGGAGTCTGATTTCGGCTCAGGTCATGATCTCCCGGTTCATGAGTTCCAGCATCGGGTTCTGTGCTGACAGTTCAGAGCCTGAAACCTGCTTCAGATTCTGTGTCTCCTTCTCTCTCTGCCCCTCTCCCTTTGTCTCGCTCTCAAAAATAAATACATTTTAAAAAATCTAAAAAAACAAACAAACAAAAAACCCAGGGGCACCTGGGTGGCTCAGCCGGTTAAGCATCCAGCTCCGGCTCAGGTCATGATCTCATGGTTCGTGGGTTCAAGCCCTGAGTTGGGCTCTGCGCTGACAAGCTAGCTCAGAACCTGGAGCCTGTTTCAGATTCTGTGCCTCCCTCTTTCTCTGACCCTCCCCTGCTCGTGCTGTCTCTATCAAAAATAAATAAAAAACAGAAAAAAAAATTTTTTTAAACCCAAACACTAATTTTTTTTAAAAGACACAGAAAGTTACATTTATTGCACATTTACCAGGCCCAAGGCCCTGTGGCAAGAACTATATGTTTATATTTAGTATTTTGTCATAATAAGCCTATGACAATTTCCCCATTTTTACAGATAAAGAAACTGAGGCCCAGAGAGGTTGAAGAACCTTCTCTAAGTCATATGGCTAGTAAATGGAAAAGTCAATATTAGAATTTGGGGGTGGGGGTGGGGAAAGAATTTGAGTCTTTTGGGCTCCAAATCTAATACTCCGATCCATTAAGCTATATGTGGCTCTCTGGTACCTATGTCATCCAGCCAAGTTGCCACTCTATGGCTGCTACAGTTCCATAATCTGGCACTATTTTACACTATCAAACTTACTTCCTACCTTTCCCTAGCATGTTTCCCCCACACCAGACAAACGAATCTGCTTACTGTCTATCATATTCACCCATTTCTACTTTCATGCCATAACTTGTCCTGTTATAACCATCCCATTTAAATCCTACCCATTCTTCAAGCTCAAATTCCACCTTCCTTATAGAGCCTTCTTTGATACTGTCAGCAGTGATTCCTTTTCTGAATCACTATTACACAATTTAATTATTTTGTTGTCCAATATGTGATTTGTCTTCCTAATTTAGACTGTAACTCAGAACTTGTATTATATTTGCCTTTGTATCTTCTCCCTTCCCAATTATGCACAGTAAGGCATACATAGTAAAGTCCCCAATAACTATTTAGACCAGCAAACTTTATAGCAAAAGAGTGATCCAAATCACTAAAATGATCCTAGTTCTCAAAAAAAGCCACCAAAGTTGAAACCATTAATAAACCTCTTCATTTTCAAGATAAAACTATCAATTCTAACTCTGCCACTACTAATTACTTATCTAATCTGTACTTCAATAGTATCACGGACAAACTGATAGGAGGGGCTTCAAGAGGGCTGGGAGTGTTTCTTGATCTGGGAAACTAGTTACATATGTAACGTTCAATTTGTGAAAAGTCACTGAGCTGTACACTTTGTGCGCTTTTCTATACTGTATATATTTTGTCTCTGTGAAAAGTTTTAAAATATCAAGTTTCAGATTGTATTATAAAATCGTATCTATTTTTAAGCACATGGGAGTATTTTATGTGTCTGTAGGTCCAAAAAACTAGCTGGAAGTATATATACCAATCTGTCAATAGTGGTTATCACTAAGAGGAAGATAAGAAGGATTAGAGGGAGCAAAGGACAGAACTTAAAAAAAAATTTTTTTAATGTTTTTATTTATTTTTGAGAGAGAGAGAGAGAGAGAGAGAGAGAGAGATAGACCATGAGTGGGGGAGAGGCAGAGAAAGAGGGAGACACAGAATCTGAAGCAGGCTCCAGGCTCCGAGCTGTCACCACAGAGCACCAAAGAACCCAAGATGGGGCTCAAACTCAAACTGTGAGATTATGACCTGAGCCGAAGTCAGACATTTATTTGACTGAGCCACACACAAGCCCCCCAGAGAACTTTTTAAATATGTGTTTTATTGGATCTTTCACAAAGTAAACATGCATTAATTTTGTAATTTTAATAGATTAGCAAAGTAGTGGAACTAACATTATATTCTATAGTTTTTAAACATTTTATGCAGAGCATGTCTAACTTTTATAATCAGTAAAAGATGCTGAAACAGAAAAACATATTGGCTCTCAGAAACAAAAAGAAAAGATCAATGAGCTAGGCTGAAAACTAGTGCAGGTAACTAACATCCATCCAGTACTATCACACTTCAATATTTCTTAAGTACTCTGGCAAATTTCCCAAATGACATTTATAACAAACAAAACACCAATCAACCAACCAACACCAACAAACAAAACAAAACTGAAAAGTGTCAAAAGTGCCTTTGACACTTAATTTATTCCAATCACAATAAATATACTGAGGGGTGCCTGGGGTGGCTCAGTCGGTTGGGCACTGACTTTGGCTCAGGTCATGATCTCACGGCTCATGGGTTTGAGCCCCACATCAGGCTTTGTGTGAACAGTGCAGAGTCTGGAACCTACTTTGGATTCTGTGTCTCCCTCGCTGCCCTCTCTGGCTCTCTCTCTCTCTCTCTCTCTCAAAAAATAAATAAAAAATATACTGAAAACTCAGAACTGAATAACAAAGACAAAACAATAACAATTAGCTATCCTGAACAAAAGCTGAAACTTTTTTTTAATGTTTATTTATTTTTGAGAGAGAGAGCTTGAGTGGGGGAGAGAAGCCAAGAAGGGGGCAGAGAGAGAGAGGAAGAAATAGAAAGAGAAAGAGAGAATCTTAAGCAGGTTCCATGCCCAGCACAGAGTCCAAGGTAGAGCTCGATCTTAGAATCCTGAGATCATGACCTGAGCTGAAATCAAGAGTCAGAGGCTTAACCGACTGCACTACCTAGGTGCCAGAAGCTGAAATTACTAAAAGGGCATTTTCCCCATATAGACCTATCATGTAACATTTATAGGATTCAAATACCCATGTGATACAGACAGACTGATTTAAAAAAAGAAGAAAGAAAGAAAAGAAAAAAAAACACCTTATTATCCACCAGTCTTGTTTTTTTAAAACAATTTTTTTTTTAGCATTTATTGATTTTTGAGAGACAGAGAGAGACAGTGTGAGCAGGGGAGGGGCAGAGAGAGAGGGACACACAGAATCGGAAGCAGGCCCCAGGCTCTGAGCTGTCAGCACAGAGTCCGGAGCAGGGCTCGAACCCACAAACTACGAGATCATGACCTGAGCCGAAGTTGGATGCTCAACCGACTGAGCCACCCAGGCGCCCCTATCCACCAGTCTTAAAGAGAACAGCAGGTCTAAAATACAAGTATGAAAGTTAAAAAAAAAATGAGAAGGAAGGCAATGCCTTTAACTATTATTTTAATGTAGCAAAGTACTTTTTTTAAAGCTGGCTGTACATTCTCTTTCAGACACTAGAGGGAAGTGTAAAATCCATTCACTGTATCTTTGGGGATTAAATGTATTCATTCATTCACTCACATCATCATGTATTACTGCATTCCTGTAGACCAGGAAATCCATTAGACCCAGAGACAAAGAAAAGGTGAATAAGCTACAGTCCCTGTCTTTAAGGTGCTTAGTCTAGTGAGGGAAAACACAGAAGTTTAAAAAAAAAAAAAAAGCAAACTACAAAAAAGAACCAAACCTCAACTTTTACAAGACTGTGGGTTTTGGGAAGGGCAGAAGGGGAAGCATTTCTGGCAGAGGGACTAAAAAAACCATGTCCACATAAGAATTCACACTAGGGGCGCCTGGGTGGCTCAGTCGGTTGGGCCTCCGACTTTGGTTCAGGTCAGATCTCACGTTCGTGGGTTCGAGCCCCGCGTCAGGCTCTGTGCTGGCAGCTAGCTCAGAGCCTGGAGCCTGCTTCCGGTTCTGTGTCTCCCTCTCTCTCTGCCCCTCCCTCTCTCATGCTCTGTCTCTCTATCAAAAATAAATAAAACATTAAAAAAAAAAAGAATTCACACTAGACAAACCAGCATATCCAAACTGGCTTATTCTATTTATTTTCCCCATCTTAAACTAAATGGAAATAATTTATAACCACAAGTTATCTTTAAACAATTATCTATAGAAAGTAGACATGAAGTGTTAACATGTGTGGAAGATTTGCTAAAATATCAAAATGACTAGGTTTCAAAATCTACTATACACAGTTTTTAAATTTTTTATAAAAAGTTTATTTAAGTAAGCTCTATAACCAACATGGGGCTGAAACTCACACCCTGAAGTCAAGAATCACATGCTCTTCCAAATGAGTCAGCCATGCACCCCTATTATACAGTTTTAAAAACATGAAGTTTGGGGCTCTTGAGTGGCTTAGTCAGTTAAGTGTCTGACTCTTGATTTCAGGTCAGGTCTTCATCTCAAGGTGATGAGTTCAAGCCCTGCAACCGGCTCCATGCGGGGCATGGAACCTATTTAAAACAAACATGAAGGTAACAGATACACTTGGAGTTAACAAGGCTGCTTACATAATAAGGGTATCTGGGTGGCTCAGTCAGTTAAGCGTCCAACTTTGGCTCAGGTCATGTTCTTATGGTTCATGAATTGGAGGCCAGCATCAGGCTCTCGGCTGTCAGCACAGAACCTACTTTGGATCCTCCTCTGTTTCCCTCTCTCTGCCCCTCCCCTACTCATGCTCTCTCTCTGAAATAAACATTAAAAAAAAAAAAAAAAAGACTGCTTACATAATAAAAATTCTCATTTGAAATCATAATAAATTATGCAGCTCCCTGAAAAGTGTGTCAAGGATAAAAAATACAGGTTTCCTAAATGTGCTTTCTTATACAAACTAAGTTTCCCAAAGTCAGGAAATAGAATTCTCTGACAATTCGCTTTCACTGATGCCTTTGTAAAGAGACATCTTGGCTAGTAAATTATTTTCACACCTAAATAATTCAAACCTACACAGGAAAGACCAATAACTGAACTCAAAGTCCAATGACATGGAACAGAAACATTTGTGTGGTGTATTTTTCCCTAATCCTAAAATGATTGTAGCATTTTTTGCTATAGTTTGGGATGTCTGGAATGTGTGTGTTGGGGTTGGGGAGTTGGAGACAAGGAAAAAGTTGTTAACTTCTCATACTGAGGGTAAATTTCTCATACTCAAGGGGTGGCACAGGGTAGAAAAAGTAAAAGCCAACATCTTGAAAAAGTTTCACACACATACATAAAATGAGGCAGCAAACTTGTGAATCAAGCATGATTTGGCACCTTTAAATGCAGAGCCGATTCTCTTCTAGTGCCAAAGCCAATGGCTTCTCCTGTAGATGAAATGGCACAGTTCCTGAAAAAACCCTGGACGCTGTTTCCCCACAATCCTATAATCTGTCAGAAGACAGAAAACAAAAAGAAGGCTTCGCTAGCCAGAAAAAGCAAATTATAACCAACACAGAGCCAATACATTACTTCAGACAGAAGGAGCTCTTCTATGCATCTTTGGAAGGAGACAAAAGAAGCTTACTATTGCTCAAATAACCAAGGCAAACATTTTAACCAAACACCATCTTGGATAAGCATTTGATGCAACAGCCCGCTTTCTCACTTCTTATTCATAGCCTTAAAGAATAATTTGCCACATTTATGGAAAAGAATTGATGGCCACAAAATAAAAAGAATTTTTATAAATCATTAAGAAAAAGACAACCAAAGGGGAAATTTTCTTTTTTCTTCCCCCCACCAAGGGGAAATTTTCAAAGGGCATGAACTGGTAGTCACAGAAGAAATACATAAGGTCAAATATTATATATGATTCCATATTGTTAGAAAGCAGTAGAGGGGCACCTGGGTGGCTCAGATGGTTAAGCATCTGACTCCTGGTCTCAGTTCAGGTCATGATCTTATGGTTCATGAGCTTGAGCCCCACATGGAGCTCTGCACTGGTAGCATGGAGCCTGCCTGGGACTGACTCTCTCTCTCACTCTCTCTCTCTCTCTCTCTCTTTCTCTGCCCCTTCTCCACTTGTGCTCTCTATCTCAAAATAAATAAATAAACATTTTTAAAAAATGCAATAGAAAGTGCCTTCTCCATATAGGCAGCTCTTTTTGCCCCTGGATCCCATACTCGTGCTTTAATAAAACCTCCCTTTTTCACTAAAAGAAGAAGAAGAAGAGGAGGTGGAGATGGAGGAGGAAGAGAAAGAGGAGGAGGAAGAAGAAGGAAGGAAGGAAGCAAGGAAGGAAGGAAGGAAGGAAGGAAGGAAGGAAGGAAGGGGAAAGTGTTTCCCCTTACAATCCTAAAGATATTTTGACTGGAGAGTACTGTCAACTACAAGCCTCAGAGAAAAAACCTGGCTACTATGAATGAAAAAAACAAAAGATAATGATACTTAAAAATCATACTGTATAGGGGCTCAGTTACCTAAATGTGTGACTCTAGATTTCGGCTCAGGTCATGGTCTCACGGTTTGAGAAATCAAGCCCTAGACTGGGCTCTGTGCTGGTGGTGTGAAGCCTGCTTGAGATTCTCTGTCTCTGTCTCTCTCTCTGCCCCTCCCCAGCTTACAATCCCCTCCTCAAAATGAAACATTAAAAAAAACTTTTTAAATCACACTGTACACTTTAAATATCTTACAATTTTGTCAATTACACCCCCAAATAAGCTAGGAATGTTGGGGAGATAAGGGTGCCTAACATAAGTAACACATACCTAAAAATATTTAGAACAGAAGCTTTGTGAAACATCTACTCTGGGAAGGAAACTATTTAAAAAGAATGGATACAGGTAAACTGCAAACCAAAGGAACTAAAATAAGAATAAAAGATGAACCTTTACCTGTGAACATAAAACAGCTGAAGCCAATCCCCAAGCCTACAATGAACAAGGAAGATCACAGAGTTAAATAGAAGAAAGTCTAAATATAACCACAGAGGTAAAGCATCTCTAAGAATGTAAGCTTACTCAATTGCCTTGCTGTGGAAGCAGGCCACTCTGGGATCCCCTCTTCCAGTCACCAAATGCAAAAGAAAAGCAAATAATGGCTGGATGCGACAAAAGTCTTCCCATCAAAGAGGAAAAGAAAGCTAAGCCTTTTACTTGTCCTTGATACAAAGAGGGAAAGAACTGTGGGAGAACTCAAATTCCAGAAAAAAAGTTCAATTCAAAAAAAAAAAATTCAATTCCAAAGCTAAGAACTGACTGCATGTCACTTTGTTCTAAAATTAGCAATACACAGGTCCCTACTGAAAAAACAATACACAAGATCCCAACTGAGAGGTCAGCAGGATAAAGTTCTAATCACGTCAGCAGGTTACTGCTTAACCATTTCAGTTTTCCCTTATCAGTTTCAGACACAAAAGGCCCACATCCCAAGTTTTCTCTATTGTTAATGCCACTGTAGAGGCTGAGAAAATTTTAGTTCATCAGATTCAAATTTCAAGCATTTTCTAAGTACATTATAGGGAATGATGCCACAGATTCTATATTTAGCCTCAGGTGTGGAACAAGGAGTGCTAGCTTTGCCTGAAATGGCACCATGTCCCTCCTCCAAGCCTAACTGCAACCATCACCATTCATTAAAGTGGCTATACGGTGTCATCTAAAATAAATTAAAGTGCATTTCCAGTGCTTTTTTGTGAGTGGTTCCATTAATTGGCTACGATGCTTCAAATATAGATAATAAATCACCCCTACTGGTCCTTTAAACATTCAACATTATAACTTCCATAGGCTGTCAATTCATACCCTCGTTTGAACCAAAAAGCCAAGAATGGTAAAAACTCTCGTGATACAAATCCTCTGAAATGATATATATTTTTTTAAATGTCTATTTATTTTTTTTTAAGTTTTTTGTTAATGTCTTTATTTTTGAGAGACAGAGAGAGACAAGGTGAGCAGGGAAGGGTCAGTGAGAGAGGGAGACACAGAATCCGAAGCAGGCTCTGGGCTCTGAGCTAGCTGTCAGCACAGAGCCCGACATGGGGCTCGAATCCACGAACTGTGAGATCATGACCTGAGCCGAAGTTGGATGCTTATCCGACTGAGCCACCCAGGCGCCCCTAAATGTCTATTTATTTTTGAGAAGCAGAGAGATACAGAGCACAAGCAATGGAGGGGCAGAGAGAGAGGGAGACAAGGAATCAGAAGCAGACTCCAGGCTCTAAGCTGTCAGCACAGAGCCCGATGCAGGACTCGAACCCATGGGCCACGAGATCATGACCTGAGCCAAAGTTGGATGCTCAACTGACTGAGCCACCCAGGTGTCACTGAAGTGCTATTATAATAAATTTTTAGAAATATTCTCTTTAAAATTTATTTCATTATGTTTCCATAATTGTTACACTCCAAAAATTAGGGTAGCAATAACTTTTCCCAAATCCAGAGCTATTTTTTTCTTCAAATAGTACTTATAAAAATATATCACCTTTCTCAAAAGGAACTTAAGGCCTCTAACAGACAGCATGTTGCTAAATTTCACAACATCCCAATAAAGAACTATTATTTAGCATCTATATCACACTTTAACTTGCAAAAGTGTTTTACAATATTTTCATTAGTAGTCATGCCTCACAACCACCCATGAGCTAAACTGGTCCTGTTATCCTCATTTGACAGCTGAGAAAACTGATGTATTGTAAGGTCAAGGTCAAGCCAGTCTGCTTTTCCAAAACCAGGAACCTAACTCTTAAAAACAGTTTCATTCACTCAACCAGTTTATCTGTATTGCACATAGTCCTAGTTTTAAGTAGATTCTTAGAACACAGAAATCCATCTAAAATAAGGGTACAAAAACATTATATTATAAACACTTCAACAAAAATACACAACCACATTTGAATACAAATAGGTAAGGATTTAATAATGACACAGTGAGTTTTCAGAAACTGGTTTCCAAAACCTCTATGTCATCGCACAACAATAAAGGATCAAACGCTGCTTCAGGTTACTTTTCTTCTTAATCCACTACAATCAGACTTCTATCTCTATCACTCCAATGAGTGGTTCTAGTTAAGGTCACCAATAACTTCTAGGTTGCCAAACCCCATGTGTACATCTCTGTTCTTATCTGAGACAATAATCAATACAGTGGCCCACTCCATCCTGGAAACATATTCTTTACTTGGCTTCCATAACATCACTGGTTTTCCTCTTACCTCACTGGCTGCCCCTTTTCCTTCAGACCTCTCTTTTCTAGCCACAATCCATTCCTAGGTGACCTCCTGATTGAATTTAATGACTTCAAACTCTATCTACATGTTGACTTCACGTCCACAATGCCAGCCTAGATTTCTCCCAGGAATGCCAGGTTTTTCTATCTTATAGCTCCAGTTGGCTGTCTAACAAGCACCTCAAACTTGATATGACCAAAGCAAAATTCTTATGCCACAGTCTAACCTATCTCAATAAATATCATCACCTACCTAGTTGCCCTAGCCAATAATGCAGAACTTAGGCATCATTCCTCTTTGCCTCACTCTCCCTGGCTATTGCCAATCCCTGAGCAAGCCCTGCTGACTTCATTTCCAAAAGAAATTCCAAATCTGTCTATTTCTCTACAGTTCTTCTACCATCACTCCAATCCAAGTCACCATCAATTCTTATCTGAATTAGTGTAAGTCTTGTAACTAGTCTCCTTGCTCTACTCTGGATGCCCCTATAATCAATCCATTTCCACACAGTAAGCAGAACATTCTAATTAAAAATTAATTCATATAATATGCCCACTTAAAAACCTCCAAAGGAGGAGCTCAGGTTATGATCTCACAGTTCGTGGGTTTGAGCCCCGCGTCGGGCTCTGTGTTAATAGCTTGGAGACCAGAGCCTGCTTCAGATTCGGTGTCTCTTCTCTTTGCTCCTCCCCTGCTCGCGCTCTGTCTCTCAAAAATAAATAAATAAACACTTAAAAATTTAAAAAAAAAAAAAAAAACATTAAATTGGGGCACCTGGGTGGCTCAGTGGGTTGAGCATCTGACTTTGGCTCGGGTCATGATCTCACAGTTTGTGGGTTCAAGCCCCATGTCAGGCTCTGTGCTGACAGCTAGCTCAGAGCCTGGAGCCTGCTTCTGATTCTGTGTCTCCCTCTCTCTCTGTCTCTCCCCTCTTCATGCTCTGTCTCTCAAAAATAAATAAATGTAAAAAATAAATAAATAAACATTAAAAAATTAATTTAAAAAAAACCTCTAAAGGAAACACATTACCCTAGCTTTCAAATCTCAGAGTCATCTGGTCTCTGCCTTCTTCTGGCACCACTCTCCCTCTCGCCAGATTCAAATCGCACACATTAGCCTTATTTCTATCCTTCCAAGATGCGAAGTTCATTTTTTTTTAATGTTTTTTATTTATTTTTGAGAGACAGAGTCAGCGCGAGCAGGGGAGGGTCAGAGAGAGAAGACACAGAATCTGAAGCAGGCTCCAGGCTCTGAGCTAGCTGTCAGCACAGAGCCCGACCGACGCTGGGCCCAAACCCACAAACCATGAGATCAAGACCTGAGCCAAAGCCTGGTGCTCAACCGACTGAGCCACCCAGGTGCCCCCGAACTTCATTTCTCCTTAGCCTTGCACAGGAACGTTTGATCTGGTAATCTCTGAATTCTCCTAGATCTTAACTGCCATACTCTCTGAGAGGTATTCCCTATTCTCCTAAGTATCTGCCCATTCATTCTCTAACATTCTCTATTTTAATTCTCTGCATTGTATTTATCATAACTGGTTTTTAAAAAGTTTTTTGTGGGGCGCCTGGGTGGCTCAGTCGGTTAAGCGTCCGGCTTCGGCTCAGGTCAGATCTCACGGTTCGTGGGTTCGAGCCCTGCGTCGGGCTCTGTGCCGACAGCTAGCTCAAAGCCTGGAGCCTGTTTCAGATTCTGTGTCTCCCTCTCTCTCTGACCCTCCCCTGCTCCAGCTGTCTCTCTCTGTCTCTCAAAAATAAATAAAAAGCATTAAAAAAATTAAAAAAAAAAGTTTTTTGTTGGGGCGCCTGGGTGGCTCAGTCAGTTAAGTATCTGACTTTGGCTCAGGTCATGATATCACGGTTCATGGGTTCGAGCCCCGTGTTGAGCTCTGTGCCGACAGCTAGCTCAAAGCCTGGAGCCTGTCTTTGGATTTTATGTGTGTGTGTGTCTCTCTCTCTGACCCTCCCCTGCTCACACTGTCTCTCTCTCTCTCTCAAAAATAAATAAAAACATTAAATAAAAGTTGTTGTCTGTTTACCCTCCCTAGAATACAAACTCCATAAGAAAACAGACTCTATCTTGATTACTAGTGTCTTACTAGTGCTCTACACACACTAGAAACTCAAAAAATTTGGCAGGCTTAGTTACCCCTACCCACAAAGAGCTCACAATCTAGTTGAAGAAACAAAACAACATTTAAATAATAAATGTAATGCTAGCAGGATAATAACATGTCACAGTAGCCCAGCAGCAGGAGTGATTAATTCTGCCTTGAGAACTAGGAAGACTTCACAGAAGAAATGAGCTATGAGCTAAATCCTAAAGATTAATTAGGAGATTCACCAGATTATTGGTTATGTTTGCTTGTTTTGGAAGAAGTGTCCATGGAAGCAAAGAAAATATCTTGAGCAAAAATATAATGAGAAAAGGAGGAAGGAAGATGGAATCAATCATTTGCTATGCATTAGGCGCTGTGAATGATAAGGAATCCTAAAGGGAAAGAGCATAAGTCATCTGACAATTTAGAAAGTCGCTCTTATGACAATGTGGTGGATCAACTGAAGGGATAATAAGACTTGTGTCATGAAGAACAGTTAGGAGGTTATTGCAACTGTCCAAGTAAAAAATAAAAATGGTCAGGGCACCTGGGTGTCTCAGCCGGTTGAGCTTCGGACTCTTGGTTTCATCTCAGGTCATGATCTCTCGGTTTCATGAGCTGAAGTCCCACATCGGGCTCCCTCTAAAAGTGCGGGGTCTGCTTGGGAGTCTCTGTCTCCCTCTCTCCCTGCCCCTCCCCCACTCACGTATTAAATAAATAAATAAATAGGGACACCTGGGTGGCTCAATCAGTTACCCATCGGACTCTGCATCCTACTTCAGCTCAGGTCATGATCTCACTATTTGTGGGTTCTGCCGCACTTCAGGCTCTGTGCTACCAGCTAGGAGCCTGAAGCCTGCTTCAGATTCTGTGTCTCCTTCACTCTCCACCCCTCCCCCACTCATGCTCGCTCTCGGGCGCGCGCTCTCTCTCAAAAATAAATAAAACGTTAAAAAAAATTTTTAAAGAAATTTAAAAATGGTCTAATACATGACTTTGGCAATGGTTGGAAAGGGATTGGCAGATTTAGGAGATCTTCACAGTTAAAATCAAATCTAAGGATCAGGTAGATATGAGTGATAAGGGAGAAGAAAGAAGCAAGGTCAAATCTAATATTTTTTATTTAGGCAACTGTATGGCTATTAATAGCATTCAACCAGGCAGGGAATCTAAAAGGTTTAGATTTTGTGGCAAAAATAATGAATTCCCATATTTATAAGTGCCCATAAGATGTCCAGGTGGATTCTAAAAATATAGGTATGGATCCCAGAAGAGAGAGATTTGAGTTAAATATAAAGATTTGAATTACATTATCTGTGAAAAATAAAACAAGAAGAGGGTGGCTAAGAACAGAGTTCTCAGCAACATTAACTCTTAGGGACTGGATAGAAGAAAGGGAGACTATGAGGGAGACTAAAAAGGAATAGAAAAGAAAAATCAAGCATGGACAGTTTAAAGAAGCAGAGAACCAAAAATTTAAAAATTAGGGGCATCTGGGTGTCTCAGTCCGTTAATCATCCAAATCTTGATTTCGCCTCAGGTCATGATCTCACAGTTTGTGGGTATGAGTCCTACACTGGGCTCTGTGCTGACATCTTGGCATAGGCTTAGGATTCTGTCTCCTCCTCTCTCTGCCCCACCCCTGCTCACTCTCTACTTCTGTCTCAAAATAAATAAAAATAAACCTTAAAACAATTAAAAAATTATGGGTCACCTGGGTGGCTCAGTTGATTAAGCTTCTGACTTTGGCTCAGGTCATGATCTCACGGCTTGTGCGTTCAAGTCCCACATTGGGCTCTTTTCTGACAGCTCAGAGCCTGGAGCCTGCTTCAGATTTTCTGTCTCCCTCTCTCTCTGCCCCTCCCCAGCTCATTCTCCCCCCCTTCAAAAATAAATAAACATTAAAAATTTTTAATTAAAAAATTAAAAAATAAAAAAAATTTAAATAAATAAAAGCAGAAGGCAAAATAAATCAAGGACTAAAAAGCATCATCTGAGTTTGACAGGTCACTGAGCAGAGCAATTTCAGTGGAGTGTTGGAGACAAAAATCAAATTACAAGCTTGAGGAATAAATAGGCTGTGAGAAAGTAAAGAGAGCATGAGAAAGACTACTTTTAGGAACAGGAGAGAAACTGAGCAGTAGCTGGGGGTAAGGTGGAGACAAAGAATTGGGGAAAAGAAATAGCAACAAAAACCAGTGATACAACAAGGTTACAGAGGAATTAAACAATATGGAGAAGAAAGGAAAGGCCAATATGAATATGAATACAGTAAAGTCTGCAGGTGTGGAAAAAAGAAATAAAGATAATTTCCACTTGACAACCTTTGAGAGAAAGGTGGGGGAGAGAATAACATTAAGGGACTAGAGATCAGCTGGATTAACAATTTACAAAGAGCAGGCAAATATTCAAGTGAGATACAGGAGCCTAACCAGTCACCCCCACAACCTCCTACTAAGAGGAATGAGCTTACTTTATCTAAAAATAATTTTTAAATGTTTATTTATTTTTGAGAGACAGAGTGTGAGTGGGTTAGGGGTAGAGAGAGAGGGAGGGGTAGAGAGAGGCTGAGCTGTAAGACAGAGCCCGAACTTAAGAAGCATGAGATCATGACCTCAACCAAAGTCTGATGCTTAACCACCTTAGTCACCCAGGAGCCCCTGATCTTACTTTATCTAAATAAAAGTTCTTACTTAGGAATTTGAGATCTGATGGAAAATCAGAGTAGTTACGGAAAGAAAAAGCAGAGACATGATCCAGAAACACTAGCAAACAGTTCAAATTGCCTGTCACAAAAAAGCAATAGCAGAGGGAAGAGGAAGGATGCCAAACAGAGTGGGGAACACTGTTAATCAATATGGGACCTGGACCAGCTGCCCAAAAATCACAGCCAATTTTTTCAATGTCTTACCATATCTAAAAATCCACACTAACCTGGAAGCTATAATATTTCTAAGAATTTGAAGGGTATGTCCTGCCACAATATTCTGAGTGTCCAAGTTTCATTTCATTAAGCAATCGCTGGGAGAATAGATAGCTTGGCTAGACTTTGGGTAATATTCATATGTACCCCCATTAACTTGATAAATCTCTTCCTATACATTTTCATGCACAGGAGTGGAGAACATACTGATAACACAGCAGTGTCCTAGGATAGGAAGAGAATGGGGAAGGCAAGCTAATAGCTTCATGCTTAAGAATAAGCAAACTCCAGGTGCCTGGGTGACTCAGTCGAGTTAAAATGTCCGACTTCGGCTCAGGTCATGATCTCAAGGTTCATGGGTTCGAGCCCCGCGTCAGGCTCTGTGCTGACAGCTAGCTCAGAACCTGGAGCCTGTCTTCGGATTCCGTATCTCCCTCTCTCTCTCTGACCCTCCCCTGCTCATGCTGTCTCTCTCCGTCTCTCAAAAAAAATGACAGAATATTCTTGGAAGTCTTAAGAATTAGAGTACACATTGCAACAACGTGGATGGAACTAGAGGGTATCATGCTAAGCAAAATAAGTCAGTCAGAGAAACACAAACAACATAGAACTTCACTCATATGAGGACTTTAAGATACAAAAGAGATGAACAAAAGGGAAGGGAAGCAAAAAGAAACTCTTAAATACAGAGAGCAAACTGAGGGTTGCTGGAGGGGCTCTGGGTGGGGGAATGGACTAAATGGGTAAGGGGCAATAAGGAGGACACTTGTTGGGATGAGCACTGGGTGTCACACAAAGGGGATGAATCAATGGAATCTACTCAAAACATTATTGCACTATATGCTAACCAACTTGGATGCAAATTAAAATTAAATAAACAAATTTTAAAAAAGAATTAAAGTACACAACTGCATTTCAAAGTAAAATAAAGAAATTCTAAAGGATCTTGTCACTCAGAGAGTTTTCACCATGCATCTTTTTTTTTTCAAGTAGGCTCTACACCCACAACCCCAAAAATCCCATGCACTACTGACTAAGCTGGCCACACACTCCCAACTGTGTATCTTATAAATTACTTAAAATATATTCAAAAAATAAATGAAATTAAATTATAATTCAAATATATTTAGGAAACTGTATTTCTGCAGAGAGAGACAAAGCATGAGCAGGGAGGGGCAGAGAGAGAGAGAGGGAGACACAGAATCTGAAGCAGACTCCAGGCCCTGAACTGTCAGCACAGAGCCTGACGCGGGGCTCAAACCCACAGACTGCAAGATCATGACCTGAGTTGTAGTCGGACACTTAACCGACTGACCCACCCAGGCGCCCCCCCATAGACAGCTTTAGAATTGTTGTTAGATGTTTATGCTTGGAATCTTACCTCAAAATTTCAAATTCCTGATCTAGTTTCCTGTTGCCCCATAGTTTGCTTCCTCAGAAGATACAAATGGGGAGGAGGGGCACCTGGGTGGCTCAGTCAGTTGAGCATCCGACTTCAGCTCAGATCATGATCTTGCAGTCAGTGAGGTCGGGCTCTGTGCTGACAGCTCAGAGCCTGGAGCCTGCTTCAGATTCTGTGTCTCCCTCTCTCTCTGACCCTCTCCTGCTCACACTGTCTCTCTCTCTCTCAAAAATAAATAAAAAACATTAAAAACTTAAAAAAAATTTTTTAAGATACATTTAAAAATAAATAAATAAATAAATAAAGCTGCTATGAATATTCAAATACAGGATTTTATGTCCTAGGTTGTCACTCCACTTGGGTAAATACTTGGGTCGTATGTTAACTATTTGTTTTACCTAATAAGAAACTACCACAGTGTTTCCCAAAGTTCTAGTCATTCCACATCCCTGCCAACCCATAATCTAATCAGTTTTCTTCTGTTGTTTTAAGCTATTCTAATGGCATATCTCATTATGATTTTAATTTGCATTTCTCTAATGACCGAGATGTTGAGATTCTCACATCTTTACTTGCCATCAACCTACCTTCTCCAGTGAAACCATTCAAATCTTTCACTCATTTTTTTATGGTGCTGTTTGCTTCTTGATGAGTTTTGAGCTCTTTATATGTTCCAGATACAGGTCTATGTATGTCTGATATATGATTTGCAAATATTTTCTCCCACTTTGTGTCTTATTTATTTATTTATTTATTTGACTCCATGCCCAACAGGGGCTCCAGCTCACAACCCTGGGATCAAGAGTCACATCTCTACCAACAGAGCCGTGCCTTGTCTGTGTCTTCTCATTTCATTCACTTATGTATCTTTTGCAGAGTAAAAAGTTTTAAATTCTGATGAAGCCCAATTTATCAAAAAAAAATTTTCAGATCTTGTTTTTGGTGGTGTATCTAAGAATGCTTACCTAATTCAAGGTAACAAAGATTTTCTCCTATTTCCCCTGTATGAAATATTCCAAATATCTCCTAGTTTTCCCTTTTATATAGGCCTGTGATTGATTTTGAGTTAATCTTTACAAATGGTATGAAGTATAGTTTGAGGTACATCTTTTCTTTCTTTTACTTTAGATATCCAGTTGTTCCAACAACTTATTGTTGAGAAGACTATCTTTTCACCTTTGACTTGCCTTTGCACCTCTATCAAAAATCAAATGGCTGTATTTAATTGTGTGGGTCTATTTCTGGACTTTCTTTCTGTTCACTGATCTGTCAAACTACCCTTCTGCCAATACCACACGATCTTAATTACCATAGCTCTTCAGTAGTCTTGAAATCAGGTAGTAGGAGTCTTCCAACTTTGTTGTCCTTTTTCAAAATAGTTTTGGTTATCTTGGTCCTTTTGACTTTTTTTCTTTCCTAAAAATGTTTTTATTTATCTTTGAGAGAGAGAGAGAGAGAGAGAGAGAGAGCATGAGCAGGGGAGGGTCAGAAAGAGAGGGAGACAGAATCCAGAGACAGGCTCCAGGCTCTGAGCTAGCTGTCAGCACAGAGCCCGACGCAGGGCTCAAACCCATGAACTGTGAGATCCCGACCTGAGCCGAAGTCGGATGCTTAACCAACTGAGCCACCCAGGCGCCCCTTTCTTTTTCTTTTTTTTTTTAATGTTTTTATTTATTTTTGGGGCGCCTCTCATGCTCATAATGTTTTATTTTATTTTTGATACAGAGAGAGACAGAGCATGAGAGGGGGAGGGGCAGAGAGAGAAGGAGACACAGAACCGGAAGCAGGCTCCAGGCTCCGAGCTAGCTGCCAGCACAGAGCCTGACGCGGGGCTCGAACCCACCAACGTGATAGGAGTTCATTATATTGATGTCTACTCTCTCATAAATTTGAAATTTTCATAATAAAAAGGTAAAAAGAAAACCTATCTACAGAATTGATCTTCTCTTTAACATAAAATCCCTAAGGTATGGGAGAAAAGGAGAAGTATGAGGAGTTAAGCCTTGAATCAAGGTGAGACTCTAGGGATGTCTGGGATTCTCAGCATTTGATTTTCTTGTCAAAGCCAGACATCCTGTTTAATGTCAATATTAAAAATGTTTAACTAAAATCAACCAGCAACTATAGATACTCTGCATATTCCTTCCTTTCATCAAACATGTCTGTGCTTTTATTTCAAAATTATGAACTATAAAAAAGAGCACATAAATCATACTAAACTGTCCTTCCAGAAAACAACAACAGCATGTGTATCTTTCACTTACTATCAAGTATATTTATTTCACTGTTTTTAGTTCTTATATAACTGGTGAAAAAGCTACAAGTAACCAGAGAACTAGATAGTTAGTTGCCTTGAATTCCTAATCCCAACTCTGAACTACCCAGGCACTGGTTTAAGATTGTCCTGTGGTCCTCAAACCAAATATGCTGAGATTCTAGTTCATAATAAACAGTCAGGCTCTAATCAGAGGCATTCCATGGAAACAGATTCTTCCCCCCCCCCATCTTTATAATAGAACTGATGCTGGACAAGGCAGTTTCAGGATTCTTGGCTGGCTCGGTCAGTTATAGCCTGCAATTCTTGGTCTCAGGGTCAAGAGGTCAAACTCCATGTTGGGCATGGAGCCTACTTACAAAAAACTAAAAACTAAAAAAATTTTTAAAAGACAATTTTCCTAAGTCTGGTAAACCACTAAGAATAAGAGAAAAAACAAGTACAGGTAATATGTACACAATTCCTTTTTTTTTAATGTTTGTATGGAGCTCCTGGGTGGCTCAGTTGGTTAACTGTCCAACTTGAGCTCAGGTCATGACCTCATGGTCCATGGGCTCGAACCCTGTGTCAGGCTCTGTGCTGACAGCTCAGAGCTTGGCCTGCTTCAGATTCTGTGTCTCCGTCTCTCTGCCACTCCCCACTTATGCTCTCTTTCCATCTCTTAAAAATGAATAAATACTTAAAATATGTCTATTTACTTATTTATTTTGAAAGAGAGAGAGTGCACAGGCACACAAGTAGGACAGGGGCAGAAGAAGAGGGAGAGAACTTCAGGCACACTCCACACTTAGCACAGAGCCCAACATGGGTCTCAAACCCATGATCCCAGGATCATGACCTAAGCCAAAATTAAGAGTTGGGACACTTAACAGACTGAGCCACCCAGGCACTCCTGCACACTAATTCTTTCTTATTGAAAATCTCACTGGGAACCCTGGATGGCTCAGTCAGTAGAACATGTAACTCTTAATCTCATTGTAGTCATGAGTTCGAACCTTGTGTTGATTGTAGAGGTTACTTAAACAAATAAACACTTAAAAAAAATGGAAAAATAGGGTGCCCTGGTGGCTCAACCAATTAAGCATCCAATTTTAGCTCAGGTCATGATCTCACGGTTCATGAGTTTGAGCCCCACATCAGGCTCTCTGCTATCAGCACAGAGCTGGCTTTGGATCCTCTATCCCTCTCCCTCTCTGCCACTCCCCTGCTGGTTCACTCTCTTTCAAAATAAATAAATAAACTTTAAAATTTTTCAATAAATATAAATAGTGGAAAACTAAGAAAAGTATTAGCACTGAATGAACTACTATCGAGGTCCCTAGTGCCACATTCCTATAAAGCAAATCCCTCCAGATGATGTGAATGAACAATACATAAAGCAACTAAACCTCAGACCCACAGAGTAATCATGCTGACTTTACCTATCACTTATACCCTAACGATTCACAGATCTGCATCTCCATTCTAAATTTTTCTACTAAACTCAAGACCCAAATACCCAGAAGCTTATTGGACATTTGCTCCTAGATTTTCCTGACATTTCAAATCTGATATACCAAAATCACAGTCCCTCAAATATAACACCTTCTCACCCCTGCATTCCTACCTTGGTTAATAACATCACCATCCACTTGCCCAAGCAAATCCGTTTTTCATAACTCCTTCCCCTTTACCCACTCCTTAACATAAAGTCAGTAAGATCCTTCTGGTCAATCTCCTAAAAAGCTCATTAACCTGTCCACAATTCCACCATTACCACTGTATTTGAAATATTCAATAGCTCTCAAATGATCATCACACAAATGTCTCATAACCAACTATCCTCACCGTAGCCAATTTCACCCTTTAAAATCTAACTTCCACACTGCCAAGTGTTACTTTTTATTTATTTATGTATGTATGTATTTATTTTTTATTTATTTTTGAGAGAGAGACAGAGTACAAGCGGGTGAGGGGCAGAAATAGAAAAAGACACAGAATCCGAAGTAGGCTCCAGGCTCTGAGCTGTAGGCGCAGATGCAGGGCGTGAACTCACAAACCAGGAGATCATGGCCTGAGCCAAAGTCGGACGCTTAACCAACTAGCCACCCAGGTGCCCCAGTGTTACTTTTCTTAAAAGAGTGATCTGGGGGTGCCTGAGTGGCTCAGTTAGTTAAGCAACCAACTTCAGCTCAGGTCATGATCTCATGGTTCATGGGTTCGAGCCCCACATCAGGTTCTGTGCTGACAGCTCAGAGCCTGGAGCCTGTTACAGATTCTGTGTCTCCCTCTCTCTCTGCCCCTTCCCCACTAATGCTCTGTCTCTCTCTGTCTCAAAAATTAATAAACTATATATTAAAAAAAGAGTGATCTGAACTTGTCCCTTACCTGGCTTAAAACTCCCATGACTCCCTAGCATCTACAAAATAAAATTCAGACACCTCACCAAAGACATCCACAACTGGGCTCCAACTCCTCTTTCACTTCACTTCCTTCCATTCCTTCCTCACGCCCCATGATTTAGCCACATCAAACCACTGGCCCATAGGTCCACAATATAACTCTGTACCTTTGTGCAAGCTGCTACTATATTTGAAACACTATTCTCTCCAATCTTTTTTTTGTTGATAGCCAAATTATATTCATCCTTTAAGACCTAACTGACTCTCTAGGAAGCTTTGTCCAACCTTCTCCTCACCCTACCACACAGAATCAGTGCTCCCATAGCATTTAGTGCAGATCTCTATGACTGCACTTACTGTACTAATTCACAATTATTTATGTGCTAGTCTCCAATTAAAACATGAGCTTTTGGAGTGCCTGGGTGGCTCATTCGGTTAAGCATCCAACTTCGGCTCAGGTCATGATCTCACTGTTGGTGGGCTGAAGGCCATTCTGAGCCTGGAGCCTGCGTTGGATTCTGTGTCTCCTTCTCTTTCTGTCTCTCCCCCATTTGCATGCATGCTCATCTCAAAAATAAACAAACATTTAAAAACTGTGCACTCTTGGGGTACGTACCTGGATGGTTCAGTTGGTAGAGCATGCAACTCCTAATCTCAAGGTTGTGAGTTTGGGCCCCAGATGGGAAGAGAGATTACTAAAAAAATAAACTTTTAAATAAATACATAAACAAATTTATTACATAAAATCTTTTTTTTTAAACGTGGACTCTTTAGGGGTGCCTGTGTGGCATGTGACTCAATCTTGGTATCATGAGTCCAAACCCCACAATGAGTAATGAGCATAGAGCCACTTAAAAAAAAAAAAAAAAGAGGGCACCTGCATCCAATTCCTGGTTTCATCTCAGGTCATAATCTCATGGTTCAGGAGTTCAAGCCCTGCATCTGGCTCTGTGCTGACAGTACGGAGCCTGCTTGGGATTCTCTCTCCGCCCCTCCTTTGCGTGCGCGCGCTCTCTCTGTCTCTCTCAAAAATAAATAAACTTAAAAAAAAAAAGTTCAGGGCCTCATGGGTGGCTCAGACAGTTCAGTGTCCAACTCTTGATTTTGGCTCAGGTCATGATTCCAGGGTCCTGGGATCTAGACCCGCGTCCAGTTCCACACTAAGCATGCAGCTGGCCTAAGATTCTCTCTCTCCTGGAGAGCACCTGGGTGGCTCAGTCAGCTAAGCATCTGACTCTTAATTTCAGCTCAGGTCATGATTTCATGGTTCATGAGTTCAAGCCCCATATCAGGCTCCATGCTGACAGTGTGGAGCCTGCTTGGGATTCATTCTCTCTCTCCACTCCCCTGTTCTCTCACTCTCTCAAAATAAACTTATAATTTTTTAACCAAAAAACAATCCTCTCCCATCCTCAGCCCCTTTCCCTCTCCCCAACTTGCAAGTTAGCACTCTCTCTAAATCAAAAAAAAGCTAAAAAAATAAAAGTGCACTCCTTACAAAGATTATGTCATTCATATTTTAATTTCAGTGCCTAGCACAATTTCTAACACACAATAGGCACTTAAATGTCTGCTGAATTTGATTGCTTGAAAGGACCAACTCATTTTTTAATGAGACCAGAGACCAAAAAGCTTAAGAGATTCAAATCTAGCTTTGGTTTACTGATGAAAAGAAAAGACACTAGACAAATTTGTGCTCTTGGCTATTTCTAGTTTTTCATACTTTCCCCTACTGACTTCAGGGTTGGTTGCCAGAAAATTAGTAACTGAGTCTTGGGGTGCCTGGATGGCTCAGTTGGAGAAGTATCTGACTTCGGCTCAGGTCATGATCTCACAGTTCGTGGGTTTAAGCCCTGTGTGCTGACAGCTTGGAGCCCAGAGCCTGCTTCAAACTCTGTGTCTCCCTCTGTCTCTGGCTGACCCCCACTCATGCTCTGTCTCTCTCAAAAATAAATAAATGTTAAAATAATAATAAACTTAAAAATTAAAAAAAAGTAACTGAGTCTTTTAAATCCTCCTTAAATGACCTATATTTTCCCATGAAACAATACAATACAGTGCTCTAACACTAAGCCATCATTTGATAACTGAACCTTAATCCTGGTAACTTATTAACCCCCTTGTAGTAAATGCATTTTTAGGGATACATGGCCAGCTCAGTTGGGAAAGCATGGGACTCTTGATGTCAGGGTCATGAGTTCGAGCCCCATGTTGGGTACAGAAATTAAATACATGATCCTATAAAAATGAAAACATTTTTAATAAATAAAGTTTAGCATTTTCTCACTTGAGTTGTATTTCCTTTCACTCGAAGTTACAAAGCTCTAAAAGGGACATAACTAAGACCTTGATAGGCAGTGAAAAGACAGAAATAGATACTAAACACTTCTCTGCTGAGAAAGCATTCACCTCTCACCATGAGTACAGGGACTTCACACCTCTCCCTACTCTGTCAGCTGTGAAGCCTCAACCCTTCCCCTGGCCGCTTTGCTTCTCACACTACTCTCACTTTCCACTTTATTATACTAGTCTCATTCTATTGGAGTTGCTATTACGTTTTAGGAATTGAAATCCAAGAATGAGGCTTATGTCTCTTCTGAAAATGTTCCAAGCTTCCTGTCCTGCTCTGCTGCATTATACAATGTTACTCTGCCAAAGACTTAGCTCATTTCCTTCTCCTGCTGGTCCTGATATTGTGGTACACATCAATAATGCCCTCTCCCTTCCCGTTTTCAGACTTTCCTGTCTGCTTGTAATGCCCTATCTTCCTTGTCCACCTTTGAGGGGGTATCATATGCAGGTTATGCAAAGGATCTTTACTGACAATACCTGCACCCATCCATCCATCAACACTCACAAGTTGTACCTCCCTCTAGTAGAGCACTTGCTGTATTTCATCAATCTAAGGCATACTCCGCCCCCCCTATTTCTCTGAAAACAGGATATATCTTAGAACTGATAGCATGCCAGTCTCATTAGCATTTCTTCTTTCTCCTTCGCATGTAAAGTAATTGTGAGCCTTACAATCATTAGCACCACAAAGCTGATGAAATAAGGTATTACATTCTTTAATAATTACTTTCTATACATCTGTTTCCTCAGCTAAACTGAACTGAGAGGGTAGAGACTATGTTATAAACATCTTTGACCAGCATAGATTTGGGCAGAAAAAGAGGGTGCATCCAACAAACACTAGTTGAATAGTTATTTATTTAGCATTTGCTAAGAATTAAGTAGTATCCTAAACATTTACATGTATTAAACACATTTAACCCTCACAACAACCTGTGCAGGAAGTACAGTTATTATAGATGAAGAAACTGAGGAAAAGAAATATAGGAAGCTCATTCAAAGATACACAAAGTTCCAGATGATCAGAACTCACCTTCGCTTCTTATGTTTTATACTGCTTATCAATATAACAAAATACTTAACGAGCAACTACTCCAGGCCAACTATGTACTGCTAAACACAGGTAAGCAAAACCTGCCCTCTGGAGGCTACTGTGAATCATATATCAGGTCCTGATCCTCCAACATCAGAACAACCTATAAATTCACTAAGTTAAATCTGCTCTCCTCTTTTACTTTTCAACGTCTTCCCATATAACCCTTCTTTAAAGCTTTTAGCGCTCTATCAAGAACCAAACAAATGACAAAAACAACAACACCACCGCCACACAATAAAAAAAAACCTTATACTCAATTATTAGCAGGTGTGAAAACATCACAAGAGACTTCAGTTAAGGAATGGGTGGCAAGATCGAAAGGGTGCTAAAGGAACAAAGGTTCTGTTCATAAGCAAGCATTCAAAGAAAAAAGAGAGGGGGTAAAAATACATAATTTTGTTTTTATTTTTTATTATTTCTTAACACCATCATTTTGTTTTTAAATAGACTGCTTTAAAACGTTTTCCCCGAGGGTGCCTGGATGGCTCAGTTGGATGGGCTTCTAACTCCTGCTTTTGGCTCAGATCAAGATCTTGGGTTCCTGGGTTCGAGTCCTGCATCTGGTTCTGTGCTGCCTGTTTGGGATTCTCTCTCTGTCTCTCTCTCTCTCTCTCTCTCTGTGTCTCTCTCTCTCTCTCTCTCTCTCACCCACACACCCACATACACACACAAATAAATAAACTTAAGTTTTCCCAAGGCATAAAATGCTTTTAAAAGATTATTTATCATAATAAAAATAAGCTAGTAACCATTAATTCCTTTTTTTTAATCCTTACTATGTCAGAGATTCATGAGTAGTCCTTACACCCCCACTTTAGATAGACTGCTTACACAACAGGTAATCAAGGCACTGACCATACCCTTTTCTCTCCTCCAGGGGAAGGCTCTCCATTTGGTAAGTCATCTACTACATAAAAATAACCACAAATAGGAAAAAGAATAGAGAGAAGGACAGGAAATTCTCATCACAGCTGAACAAACCTCTTTCATTTTAACATGACACAGATGGCATTATGGACTCATTTGAACCAATGGAAATTCCCAGTAGAGGGAAAAACACATTACAAAATTAAAAATAAATGTCTAATTATTAAAATAAAATAGGCCAGCTAGGCCAGCTCTAACATTTCATACTTCTACCTCAGGTTCTATGTGCTGGTCAAAGAATAAATTTGTATTCTGTAAATGACCTATAACAACAATAACAAGTGCTTTCTTCTTAAAACTATCCTCTTAAGAAAAAATTGGCATCGCTTCTCGGCCTTTTGGCTAAGATCGAATATAGAAAAAATTGGCAGAGGCACCTCGCTGGCTCAGTGAGTTAAGTGTCCAACTTCAGCTCAGGTCATGATCTCACAGTCCGTGGGTTCGAGCCCTACATCGGGGTCTGGGCTGACAGCTCAGAGCCTGAAGCCTGCTTCCAATTCTGTGTGTGTGTCTCTCTGACCCTCCCCCACTCATGCTGTCTCTCTCAAAAATAAATAAACATTAATTTAAAAAAAAAGAAACAATCGCAGGGCGCCTGGATGGCTCAGTCAGTTAAGCCTCCGATTTCGGCTCAGGTCAGATCTCACATTCGTAGGTTCGAGCCCCACGTAGGGCTCTGTGCTGACAGCTAGCTCAGAGCCTGGAGCCTGCTTCCGGTTCTGTGTCTCCTTCTCTCTCTGCCCCTCCCCCTCTCATGCTCTGTCTCTCCGTATCAAAAATAAATAAAACATTTTTTAAAAAGTTAAGAAAAAAGAAACAATCGGTGTTATGGACAGTTATTGGGAGAGCCGAGGAACTAGAGCAAAAAATTAAAAATGATATATCACTGTACATTTCCAAGAAAAAGAGGTAAAACATGTTTTACCAGATGGAGAAGTTAAAGACAACTAGGGTTCATTTCCCCCATTCCTATAAAATAATTCACGGTTCTTATCTGTGACTCTTCAAGGACCTACCACAGCCACTCCCTACCTTTGCTCAGATGAAAGACAAATCACTAATATCGAAAAGGCCTTGCCATTTCAAGCTCTCAATCTTTAGGGCCAGCAAAGCTGAAACATCCATCTCATCCTGTCCTTTTGAAAGAAGTTTCCCCTCTTTCAAAAGCTGTGGCTAGAAAGCCATGTTCTCTCTCTAGAGGCACTCAGTTTAACCCTGTTCTCTGCTTTGTCTACCCTAAATAACAACAAAAGCCTCAGGAGTGCTCCGTCAGCCTCTCAGAAAAGAACAAGCCACCTCCTGGACTCTTGGCACAGCTGCTTGTCTTTCTCTGACAGACACTCCACCCTGGAGGTTCTGCAGGCAGGGCAACAGAAAGTGGAGCTGAAAAACTGCTATATACTTATCTGACCTCCAAAAGAGAGACTGGGTGTCCGGGCAGAGACTCCCACGCAAAATTAAACTTTTATACAATTAAAAAATAACAAACTATTTGCACACCCCTTTGTGCAGCCCTCCCAGCTTGTCTCAAACTAGTTTTCTTGACTCATAATAAAGCACATTAGTACCAACTGTGTTACAAGATGAGGAACCTGAGTGAGCTATGTTCACAAAGCATTTAACAGATTGGCCCTCCATTCTCTATTTCCTTCCTCTTGAGTAAGGAGCTACACACCATTTGTAAAAATGCCCAAGAGTATGGTATTTTTCCTACACAAGTCTGATGGCTAATTAGTCACATCACAAACTGGTATTTTTGCACATGATCTACTGTGCCTACGTACAACGCACATATGTGCCTACTGAGGTTTTACAAACAATATGCTTCGCCTTGACAAAGACATCAATCACTCTACTAATAACGGCAAGGTCTAAAATTCAGTAATATTGTTGGTGACAATGGTACCATCGGTATAGTACCTACGATTTACAATTTTCATAAACCATTTCAGTCACATACATGGATGCCTGCAAGAGCCCACCGAAGCACTACATCTTTCAGAGGTTCAGAAAGGTTAATTGGGACCTGCCCAAGGTTATCTATCAGCTTTATCAATAGTGGACGTCGTTTCGAACCTGGCAGGCTCTTAAGCCCCTAGCTTTTTCCCCTCAACCCCTCCCGGCTTTAAACAGAGGGCTCCTGACCCCCATCCTCCGCCCAGAAAAGCCGATGACTCTTGGCGACCGGCCCTTCCCCGCCTGGATCAGAGTTAGCTTCTTCAGCTCCAGCAGGGCTTTCATCCTCCACCACCCTCCCCCAGCGACCATTCTCTGAAAGAAGCGGAAAGGGAGAGGCGACCGAAAGCTCCTGGGGGAAGGGACGATGACAAACGGGGAAGCGCGGGACACTGCCCCTACCGTGGGCTCCTTCACTCTGCCGCACTCACCTCCTCCCCTCCGCCAAGCTGTCCAGCCCTGGCGCGGGCAATCCGGCCACCTAAGCCCCAAATTCTCCCATCAAAACCTCAAACTGTCCCTCCCCCACGCCCCTTCGCCTCCGACAGGCAGAGCCCACCCCACCCCCCAAGTCGAGGTATCCCTCCACCAAGCCACCCCTCTTCTCTTCCGCCGCCCACCCCTCTTCCACCATCACTCACTGTCGGTGACTGGGCCCGGCCCTCATGGCTGCTCCGTTGCCGCCCGCCGCCTCCACCGCTACTCCACGCCCCGGCCCCTCAGTAGTCGCCGCCGCCGTCGCGACTAGCCGGGAGCCGCTTTTGCGCCTGCGCAGCCTGGAGTACCGGGGCCCTCTACGGACGCCCGCGCATGCGTAGCCGAAGCCAAGGCGTCTTCTTCAGTGCCTGATGCCCTGGACTCCTGAGCCTCAGGTGGACATGGCCGCTGGCCTCGAGGAGTGATTAGGTTCTCAGGCTTTGGCGGCTGCCCTTAGGTTCAAGGCATCCGGGTTACCTTGCCTAGCCTAGGGTTACTAAACGCTTGGACCGCGATCATAGACTTAATGACACTTCCAGGATTCTGGATCCTCCCTGCACTTAAAGGTCAGAATGCAGGTACTCTGAGGTGACAAAGAACTTGGATCTCTTTCAAAAAGACGATAACATCTAGAATACATTGGAGGTAATTATGTAAGAGGTAATTTTGACATCCCAGAATACACTACTGGCCAGGAGGTGCTCAGAAGCCCCCGGGGATCTTGTCGAGGCGGCACTTAAACTTCTTTGGGACGCCGCTAAGTTCAGTCTATCAAGGGCATACTGTTTATTGAAAGAAATGTTCCAGGCATCTCCTATATGCCATCGAGGAACTTGCAGGCTTATAGTTCCTTACTTTCCACTTCTCACTATGGAGCCTGCCCTTTTGCAAACTGGTAAAATAGACCTTTGGCCCATGGAGACCCAACCATCAGCCCCTTGACTGCTGTGCTGCCTTGGCATAGTGGAACAAAAGACTAGGCTAGGGAGGCCTCGATGGCTCAGTCCTTAAGCGTTGGACTCTTGATCTCAGCTCAGGTTATGATCTCAATGTTCGTGAGTTCGAGCCCAGCACCAGGCTCCTTGCTGACAGCTTGCTTGGGATTCTCTCTCTGTCCCTCTGCCTCTCTCTCTCTCTTTCTGTCTGTCTCTCTCTCTCTCTCTCTCTCTCTCTCTCTCTCTGAAAATAAACAAACCTAAAAAAAAAAAAGAGTAGACTCAATTGAGTCTTGGAAATTCAGCAATACATATTTGACAGCTGAGGGCAAGCACTACAGTAAAAGAGAAGAAGAGATACAGGACTAACTCTCTCCTTATCAGCATAACCCTCATCCCACCTCTAGCCCAATCTTACCTCTATAGCCCGGAGTTCGCAGAGATAGGGACCTAGATATAATGTCAGGGAGAAAAAATTCAAGGAGGAGAAGGGGGAAGGGGGAGGGAAGTAGTTCCACTTTTCTGTGAGAGGTGTTAAATTCTCTTCTGGAGAAAGAAAAGCTACTCCTGATCCCAGGATCTGAGATGAATATTTAAAGTCCTAATCTAAGACTAAGGAATTTTTTCCTAATTTTTGGAAGGAAGCAAGAATAAGCCCTACCGTAAAGTTTGAGAATGCTGAAACTGAAGTGTCACTAATATTACTAATTACAGATTACTAATCAAAAATGCATATATGGAACGGTCAAGTCACTAAGAAATGCAGGGTTACTCCTTGTAGCACGTAGGAACTTGAGGACTTTTTTTCTCATCAGATGCATGTAACTTTTACATACATACCTATATGTTGCTGTGGAAAAAAGTATATAGATTAGCACAATCCAGTCCCTCAAAAAGCAGATCTACACAAAAGAGCACGTCTCGTGTATGAACTGCCTCCCATCTCTCCACATATATAGAAAATGTAACTGCTGACAGAGTAGGGTGGTGGGGCCCAGGACTAATTCCAGAGGCTAGCTCCTAACTTGGAAGAGTTGTCATTACTTGCAAGAATATTACCCTTTGGGATGAGCACATTTGGCACCATGGGGGAGTTGCAGAGCTAGAAAAGAGGAAGAATTGATATTGACACTGTTCTGATGAACGGAATACTAAAAAGAAGGCCAGAGCTGACCCAGAACCTTCATGGAGCTGGACTTTCCTAATTTGATCACCACAGTCAGCCTCCTGCTGGAATCTTACATGATAACAGCATATCTTCTTATATTTGAACCATAAAGGACTCCTGAACCATTTCCCTTCTTGGATTTCTTTTTTTATATATAGATTTATTTATTCTTAAAAGTTTGCTTATTTTTAAGTAATCTCTACATCCAATGTGGGGCCCGAACTCACAACCCCCAAGATCAAGAGTCATATGCTCTCCAAGTTGAGCCAGCCAGGTGCCCCAACCTACATGAATTTCTTACCAAGGGCAGAATAGAGGACTTCTTTTCCTGCCAAGCATTCATTCACTATAACCAATGATAATCAGGGAACAACCTCTATTCCATTTCCAGACCATGTGATTTGGATGAGGCTCACTCTAGGCATGGAGCACAGAACCCAGACCCAGCACATAGCATTTTCTTTTTTTTTTTTAATGTTTTATTTATTTCTGATACAGAGAGAGACAGAGCATGAGAAGGGGAGGGGCAGAGAGAGAAGGAGACACAGAACTGGAAGCAGGCTCCAGGCTCTGAGCTGGCTGTCAGCACAGAGCCTGACACGGGGCTCGAACCCACGAGTGTGAGATCTGACCTGAACTGAAGCCGGAGGCTTAACCGACTGTGCCACCCAGGCACCCCCACACATAGCATTTTCTAAGCTACAAGGATTCCTTCAGGAATGGGCATGTAACCAATCAGAACCAAAATGCACATGGAGAATTTTTCAGGGGAAATCGGTTGCTGTTTCCAACTAAAACTGGACATGAGAAGATGTAAAATCTGAAGGCGCCGCAGCCATGTCGACACCACAAAGGTAGAGCTAATCTATCTGAAGAAAGATATAATTTATTCACTAAATGAACAAAAATCTATTGAATACTGATTATGTGTTAGACACTGTCATAGGTGCAAGAGATACAACAGTGAACAATATATACTGTCCGTTTCCTCATAGAGCTTAGAGTCTAGTAGGGGACATATAATAAAAACAGCAAATATTTGAATAACATTTACTATGTGCCAAGCACTGTTCTAAGTCCTATATATCTTTTAATCATCACAACCCTATGAGGGTACTGATTATCCCCATTTTATAGATGAGGAAACTGAAGAAGAGAGAAGTTACTTGCCCTGGGTCACACAGTAAATAATGGAGCTGAGAATCAAACCCAGAAATATAATCTTCATGCTCAGTCCTTATATTACAAACTCCCTTATAACAGGAGGGGGGGAGAAAAGGGTCCTAAGGGAGAATTTTAAACAGTCATGGAAGGAACAGTCTATGAGGAGACCTGGAAGTGAGAAAAGACTACCAGGGAATTGGGGGACTAGAAATTTTTCAGTTGAGCTGAAAAAGAGGAATGACAAGAGATGAGACCAGTGGAGGTGCTTGGCTGGCTCAGTTGGAAGAGTGTGTGACTTGATCTAGGGGTTGTGAGTTCAAGCTCCATGAAGGTGTAAGGATTACTAAAACAATAAATAAACTTAAAAACAAAAAAGAAAGTGAGAGATGAGACTGGCGAAGTAAGCTAGAGCCAAGTTAGTTTGTGCTTTATTCTGTGGGCAGTGACGTAAGGGAGTGACTTGTTCAGATATTGGCCGTGAGAGGTTGGTAAGACTGTTAAGATTTAGTGATGTTCATAGCATTTCAGGCTTTGCAATTGGATCATTGCAGGCAGTGATAAATACCGTGAGGAAGTGACATTTAAGTTGAGACCTCAATAGGGATAAAGGCCATGAGGCAGAAAGGAGCTTCGTGTGTTCAAAAGATGGAAAGAAAGCTAATGTGATGAAAGCTTTGAGAGTAGAAGCAGGGCTCAATGTATGCAAGGATATTGGATTAATCTAGTTGTAATAGGAGCCATTGAAGGGCTTTAGTCACATCCTTCAATTGCTATCCCCTTAAATCTCTAAAATTCATCTGTGTCTCTCCACCGTCTTCACTGCACTATCTTAGAAACATACAATGACACCTAGTTGGGAAAGGACTTCCAGATTAGGGAAGTTTGGGATTTTTGCTTTTCAAATGGGAGAAATTAGGCATTTTTAAATGTTTATTTATTTTTGAGAGAGGAAGAGAGTGCAAGCAGGGGAGGAACAGAGAGAGAGGGAGAGAGAATCCCAAGCTGATGACAGCATGGAGCCTGATGCAGGGCTCAAACTCACAAACCGTGAGATCATGACCTGAGCCAAAGTTGGATGCTCAACTAACTGATCCATTCAGGCACCCTGAAATTAAGCATTTTTTAAATAAATGCTGATGAGAGGAATATAGTAGAGAAGCTGTCTATATAGAAAAGAAATAAAAATTCATATAACAAGGTGGCAGAAGGGGTAAAACAATTAGCCTTAAGATAAGGACATTTATTGAGAGCCTACATTTTTCTAAATCTTACATTGTTCCAAATCCTAGATTCAAATGAACACATATTAGGTAGATGTGTTTATTATCTTCATTTTACAGATGATGAAACTGACACTTGGAGAGTTGAAATAACTTGTCCAAATTCATACAGCTAATAAGTGGCAAGCAGACATATGAACCCAGGCAGTCTGTTTCATTTGATTAGCCTCTACTAATCTCACAAAATACAAATTCTCCCACAGTATCCTTTGAGGGAAAATCTCTGGGAAAGAAGAGAACTAACAAGGCACTTTGACACATTTCTTCTATGTTTTCGTGATATCATAGGGGTTTTTCCAAGGTGTTAACTGTTTAACCTCAAATTGTCCTTCACCATAATTACAGTTGAAATTGGATTTCACCTTATTGTCCATGAAAGAAGATTCATATTTTTCTGATTGCCAGCTGTCCTATATTTAGTGATATTTTGTTCTTTGGGCATATGGGTACCCAAAGAACACCCAGAATATCGTGTTCCAGAAAGGTTTATTTCTTCCACTAACAGAGCAGACAGCCTGAAAACTGGAGCCTGGTGCCATTTGCAAACCATCAGTGCATTTGGCTGCCCGTCTCTGTCAGTCCTGTGTCTCTCAGCACTTCTCTGGACACCCCAATCTCCATTCCCAAAAGAGCAGCCCAGTCAGATGGTTCCCATCATCCTCCCAACAATTCTCCCCTTTCTGTCTTATATCATCACTTTTCTCCTCTCTACCTTGTCATTGGCATGAGCAAACAAAAAAATCTCTGATCTTGAAAAAGAAAAGCCAAAGGGGCGCCTGGGTGGCTCAGTGGATTAAGTGTCTGACTTCTGCTCAGGTCATGATCACTCAGTGCGTGGATTCAAGCCCTGCCTCAGGCTCTGTGCTGACAGCTCAGACCCTGAAGTGTGCTTAGGATTCTGTCTCTCCCTCTCTCTCCCCCTTCCTTGCTAATGCTCTGTCTTTATGTTTGTCTCTCAAAAATGAATAAATGTTAACAATAATTGTTTAAAAAAAGGAAAGGTCTTTAGCCTCACTCTGTCTCCCCCTTCTCTATTACCACTCCCTTTTGCTCTGCTCCCCCAGAAACATCTATATATCCTTTTTTTTTTTTTTTCTTTTTAAGCTCTACAGTCTGGGGTAGCTGGGTGGCTCAGCCAGTTAAGCAATGACTAGGAATCAGCAGTCTTGCTTTCAGCTTAGGTCATGATCTCACAATTTGTGAGTTCGAGCACTGCATCAGGATCTGCACTGACAATGTGGAGCCTGCTTGGGATTTTCTCCCCGCTCCCCACCCCTCCCCTACTCTTGCTTGCTTGCACTCTCTCTCTGAAAAATAATAAATAAACAAACAAACAAACAAACATACACTTAAAAGAAAATAAAACTCTATGGCCCAACCCAACCTGGGGTTCAAATTCACAAGCCTGAGATCAAGAGCCACATACTCTACTTACTGAGCCAGCCAGGAGCCCCCACCTCTCACTCTCTCTTAAATCCACTCCATTTAGGTTTTCACCTAGTCCAGGACACTAAACTGTTTCTGTAAGGTCACTAAAAAAAATCTCTCTCTCCCTCTCTCTCTCTCTCTTTCCCTCTCTCTCTCCCCCTCCCTCACCACCCTCCCACCATGGGCCCCAGGACACAAATCATATTATAAGAGACGACTTTTGTCCATTTTCTTCATTCATGTATCCCCAGCACCTAGACATGGCCTGAACATAGAATATGCTAAATAACTCCCCATTCCTCCAATCCCGGAACACCTCTCCTCTCTCTCTTTCTCTCTCTCTTTCTCTCTCTCTCTCTCTCTCTCTCTCTCTCTCTCTCTCTCGGATATATCAAATTCCGCAAGCCGCTAAAGCAATCTGGTCTGGGGGACTCTAGATGACTAAACAGCTTCTCCTTTTACAGATCCTCTGGTTTTCCTCCAGAAAGGAATGGTCTCTGAGATGAGATAGCAATGGAGGTTACAGAAGGGAAATCGCGTCTGCTGCTCCTCAGAAACATGTACCCACGGACTGACTACTCCTTGGGTAGGACGCTGCCGACCGCTAGGCCAAGCCCGGGGTGGCACTGGGAGAGGATCCTGCAAGCCTGAGGCTAGAGAAAACTAAAAAGCCCCTTACGGGAACAGCCTAACAGCGGCCGCTCCGGCTCCCACGACCTTTCCTACTTAGATGCGTCAGTTTCTCCAGCAACAATAAGTTTTGAGCTAAGAAAGATTTCTGCCTCTTTGCCTCATGGGAGATGTAGTCTCTCAGGAGGCAGGGCTAGAAGGGCTTTTACAAAACTTTGGCAGGAGAAGAGGAAAACAGGCTGTGTATAGGAATGCAAAACCATCATCATGTTTACACAAACTCTAAATACACGTTTCCTTTTCCTTAGCCTGGGTCAGTCTCCAAAGCAGTTTCTACTTCATCCCACCTCCAACATCCCGTGAAGCTCCGCCCTCTAGGCCAATCTAGTTCGTTCCGGCTCGCAACTGCTCTACCCAATCATAGATGCAGCCCTCGTCAGTTCCCGGAGTGCCTTGCGGCTGTAATGGCTGCCCCGGGCTGGCGTGCTGCTATGTTCTTTCGGGTGGTGTTCGGGGTCCGGCAGTTGGGCCTACACGCCGCGACGGGGTGGGTGACCGGGCTCTCTTCGCCCTTGGACTCTCAGCAGAGATGCGTGTCGTGTTTCGCGGGCGCCGCCTTCTCTGGTCCCCGTCTGGCCTCGGCCTCTCGCCGTTATGGCCAGAGCTCAGCCTTGGATCGCTTCCTCGGACTCTCTCAGCCAGGCAGTTCCTTGACTTCTCACCCTCCCGCCGTGTCCATGCACAGAGGTAAAGGGCCCAGACAGCTTGTCCCGGACTGTCACGGTTTTAGCATTGAAAGTTCCAGGTCAGGGAAATTCCTCAGTCTCTGGAGACTTTGGTCCTCTATTATGCGAAACGATCTTGAGGCCCCAAAGAGAGGCGAGCCGTGAAGGATCTCACAGGAGAGAGATACCACATTCCACAATTTTAGGAGCCAGAGAGTCACAACCAGAGAAGTAGAAGGTTGAAGGGCCACGGGCAAGGCACAATTGTGGCTCTCTGCCCGGATTTGGGAAGCAAACTCGATGCGATTAGTGCCCCCATCTACTTGTCAAGAGACTGAGTTACACCCAGGAAATAGCACTCTTTGATCTTCGAGTAACATAGATTACAATCTGGTGGGGAGTCTGGATACAAAAACTAGTAATTGTAATGCATAGGGAACTCATACTCAGAAATACTGAGAAAACTTGCAGAGCCTTCATAACACCCTTAGTGGGATGAGACTGTCAGAGCTGGAGGGGTTTCTAGCTTTATCTGATCTAGATGTACTTTCATACATGTACATACATTTACTTACCAGACACAACTACATAGTACAGTTCCACACAGTAGTTGACTATTAAGTGCCAGGCATTCTGCTGATTGTTTTTACACAATTACCAATTGTCAAAAGGAGGCTATTTTTTTAAGTTTATTTATTTATTTTGAGAGAGAGAGAGTGAACAGGGGAGGGGTAGAGAGACAGAGATAGAGAATCCCAAGCAGGCTCCGTTCTGTCAGTGCAGAGCCTGATGCTGATCTCGAACTCACAAATCTGAGCCAGAATCAAGAGTCAGATGCTTAACTGACTGAGCCACCCAGGTGCCCCAAAGTTTTTTTTTTTTTTTAAGGTTCATTTATTTTGAGAGAGCGAGCAAGCAGGGGAGGGACAAAGAGGAGAGAGAGAATCCCAAGCAGGCTTCTCAGTGTAAAGCCTGACATGGGCTTGAACTCGAACCATGAGATTATGAACTGAAACCAAGAGCCAGGTGCTTGACTGAGCCACCCAGGTGCCCCTTCAAGAGAAGGTTATAAGTAGGTATTCTTAATATTATCTCCGTTTTACATATGAGAAAACTAAGGGGCTTAGAGAAGACAAAGAATTTGGTAAAGTTATGTAAACAAATTAACAGAAAAACTAAATCTCAAAGCCAGGTCCCAATACACTAATCTTGTATTCCCTACTTCCTTTGTGGGCGGGTAGGACTGAGTACCCGAGGGGATCCAGATTGCATTACCTCTCACTCCCCTTCTACTCCCACATGCAGATGAACAGGATCTCCTCTTGGTCCATCATCCTGATATGCCCGAGAACCCCCGGGTCCTACGAGTGGTCCTCCTGGGTGCTCCGAATGCAGGGAAGTCAACACTCTCCAACCAGCTGCTGGGCCGAAAAGTATGCTCAATCTTTAACCCCTTTTTCATCTCTCTCTTTTATGTTTCTTTATGGGTTGTTCTGGAGGGATTTGGGATTTCACTTGGGACTTCTTTGTTTCTCGCAGGTGTTCCCTGTTTCCAAGAAGGTGCACACCACTCGCTGCCAAGCTCTGGGGGTCATCACAGAGAAAGAGGCCCAGGTGGTGGGTACCTGCATAGGAAGTCCAGCAAACAGGACACAAGGAGAACCTAAGAGGGTCTCCCTTACAGTTAGACATGAAGAAAATGATGTTTAGATTCACTGCTCTGAGGGAAGAAGCTCTCCTTTCATTAGGCCTCATGCAGTTCTCACTCTGCCTTCACCTCTGGCATCTGGTCAGAAAAGTCTCGTTCCCTCTTCACTCCTTCCTAATCTTCCATATATTCACAGCCATCATTTTTCTCTTGGATCCCATCCAGAACTAAAACAAAGGGGGAGGGTAAAAATCTAAAATCAGCTTGACCAAGAGTGGGGGGAGGCTCCTGACATCAAGGATGGCCTTTCTCTCACTTGCCAGTCCTAAGTGTTCCATCGGGGGGCTGGGCATGCATCTCTCTTTCCTGATTTTAGATTCTACTTGATACACCTGGTCTCATCAGCCCTGTTAAACAGAAAAGGTAATAGCTGTGGAAACGGGTATGTAGAGGGGAAGGAAGGTGGTGAGGAGACGGTGGGGAGATTCTATCATAGGGGGTGGAAAACCTCCTTCTCTTCCTCATCAGGAGTCTATCAGTCATAAAACCCTTCCTAACCTATGTTTGTCTGTCCCTCAGGCACCATCTGGAGCTTTCTTTGTTGGAAGATCCGTGGAAGAGCATGGAGTCTGCCGATATGGGTTAGACTCATGATGGGAATCTGAAGCCCAATTTACATGGTCGTGGCCTCTCTCATTCCTGGTAGTTTGGGGGATGGGGGTCGACCAGAGCCCATATCATGGATGTTTTCGGGGGGTGGAGAAAGAGTCGTCATATCTTTGTCCTTCCCACCCTGCCAACTTCCAGTTGTGGTTCTTGTGGATGTCTCAGACAAGTGGACTCGGAACCAGCTCAGCCCCCAAGTGCTCCAGTGCCTGACCCAGTTCTCCCAAGTCCCTAGCATCCTTGTCATGAACAAGGTGAATACCACCTACCTGAAGGAGGGGTCTGCTTTCTTCCAGGGTGCCCATCTCACTGACTACACACACTCTGCCCATCCCCCATGCACAGGTAGATTGCCTGAAGCAGAAATCCGTTCTCCTGGAGCTCACAGCAGCCCTCACTGGAGGTGTGGTCAACGGCAAGAAGCTCAAGATGAGGGAGGCTGTTCGCTCACAGGCCAGCACTCGTTGCCCAGGCCCACCAGCTAAGGGCCCAGACATACAGTCTGTGGGAGATTCTCAGAAGGTTGGCTGGCCCCACTTCCAGGAGATCTTCATGTTGTCAGCCCTAAGCCAGGAAGATGTGAAAACACTAAAGGTCAGTTAGCCTTGGCCATAGCCTGTCCCTTGATTTCTGCCATGTGAAGACAAACCTCAGAGTTCCGCCCAGAAGTAAGAGTGAGAAGGTAGGAAGGTCTTGGTTGGGACTGAGCTGCCCACCTACGCTCTCTCTACCCATAGCAATACCTGCTGGCACAGGCCCGGCCAGGACCCTGGGAGTTCCATAGCAGAGTCCTCACCAGCCAGACACCTGAGGAAATCTGTGCCAACACCATCCGAGAGAAGCTACTAGAGCACCTGCCCCAGGAGATACCCTACAATGTGCAGCAGGTGCAGGCACAATGAAGGGGTCTGGGGGCACTCTTCACCAGCCACATGCTCAGAACAGGATATCTGGGGCCCAGAGAGGTAGGGGTATACACCTGTCTGACTAATCATGATGTCTCCCTGTGCAGAGGACAGTGGTGTGGGAGGAAGGTCCAAGCGGGGAGCTGGTGATCGAACAGAAGCTTCTGGTGCCCAAAGAATCCCATGTGGTAAGCTGGATTAGGCTTGGAGAAGGGACAGGGCTCTATTAAGCAGGGGTTCTTCCTCCAGTGCTTGGGAGCCCTGAGAGCAGCCTCATGGCCCTCTCTTTTACTCCACCCTCAGAAGATCCTGATTGGTCCAAAGGGGCACTTGATCTCCCAGATTGCCCAGGAGGTTGGCCGCGACCTCATGGACATCTTCCTCTGCGATGTTCGGCTCCGCCTCTCTGTGAAGCTTCTCAAATGAGGACTCTCTGCTGCCTCTTCCAAGGCATCCCAGCCAAAGATGCTGGCAGGAGCCGCTGACCAGAATGGCCCCTGCTCAGGGCCTGCAGGGACTGGCGAGGGGCATGCTGCCTGACTGATAACTGACTTGACCTTGCTTGAGTCTGCACAGCCCCTGCCTAGCCATTTTCCCCACTGGAGGAAGGAACCAGCCTTAGCTCAGTTCTCAGGTAGTTCCTGTGCCTGGGGCCCCAGCTGCTTAGGTCTAGAAGTTGGTTCTTTGGTGGGAACAATGCCACACTGCTTCGAGCTGGGAATGAAACCAGAGTTTCTCCCTGAGGTGCCGCTTGTTAGCAGAGAGGTCTTTTTCCTGTCCCCTCAATTCCTCTACCACGAAACCATGTGTAAGGACTTAAGTGAGATACTGCCCTGAGCCCCATCCCTCTCCCTCGTCTTGAATTCCAATAAATTAAAAGACAAGCATGCTGGTTCTCATCTTTATTTCTTTAGAATAGGAAAGAGAAAACCCATCCCTCCCCCCGACCCGGTTGTCTGAGCTGGAGTCTCCCACCCTTCCAGCGTTCCGGTGGTCTGCTCCAGGGTCCTGTGCTCTCTTCTTGGCACGTTTTCTGGGCGCAGCAAGATAACCGTTACCATTACTAAACTCAGTAATGGTAACGGTTTCCTCGCCATTCCCAAGTGTCTTGGCGGTCAGCAGGCTGTGATAGGCTGCGCAGCGAGCCCCATGGGTTTGCGGCGTCCCCTGCCCTCCTCGTCTGGCTCCGGAGCTGGGGGTACCCGGACTAGTACATCATCTATACTGTAGTATCTCATCACAAACTTACAGTATATGATGATATCCCAGCCAGGGTCCTGCAGCAGGCATAGGGCACTGTGGCAGGGAGAGCCAGGGGCTGGGGGCAGGGCAGGATAGGTCCGTCTGAACACACAGATCTCCCCCCTCCCTGCTCCATAGCTACTGAGCCAGCAGCCCCTTGGTTCTGTGGTCAAGGGTGGCCCAAGTTAGGTAGGCAGGGGGACTGGCCTAGAGAACCTGTAAAGCTCAGGTCTGTTGAGACCTCCTTGGGGACCCAGCACCAGAATTAAACAAGCCAGAGATCATATAATGCGCCAGAAGGTTCCCTCTGATCAGACCAACAAGCAGGCCCAGGAGAGGGCACTTACCTGGAGCTGGAACTGCAGGGAGGCCTTTAGAGGGAGGGAGGCCCTGTCCTTGCCTCCCACTTGAGCTGCTTGCCTTTTAATCCACTGGCCCCTCCCCTGGGTGGGGCACTTTCACCGGGTTCTAGAGAGCCCTGCCTCTTAACCCTTTTACTGCTGGACCCCTTGGAAGAAGGGTCTCTATCCTTCTCCCTATTAGGCCCTTTCTCATATCCTGTTTTATGGACCTTGCTAAGCTTAGGATCTGCTCTTTGCTCCTGTCCTCAGTGAAGTTGGTCCTCTATCTGCTGGGCCTAGGCAGAGGAAGAACAAACTCATCCCATCCCTGCTGGAGGTTGTTGTTGACCATGGCAGTGGTGGTTGTGGGAATGTTAGTTGAGCCTCTGTAAAGCAGGGAGGGTCCTGACAGCTGGATCTCTGCTTTCTTGGGGGCAAGCTCTGGCTTAAATTTAAGTTCCCAGGCCCCTGCCTATGTTTATGCTGAGCCCAAGGAGACTAGGCCTAGGCAGTCAGACCTCTTGCCCACCTCTACCATGGCAAGCTCCCCTGGGTGAGGAGGGGGGAGTCCTCTGCTGGTGATTTGAGGGCAGATGAATTCCAAGCTCTTCTAAGAGCCAGCATAAGAATGGGTAGGGGCCAGGGCACCTGGGTGGCTCAGTTGGTTGAGCATCTGACTTCAGCTCAGGTCATGGTCTTGAGGTTCTCGAGTTTGAGCCCCATATTGGGCTCTCTGCTGTCATTGCGGAGCCCACTTCAGATCTGCTGTCCCCCTCTCTATTCCTCCCTCGCTCACTCTGTCTCTCTCAAAATAAATAAACTTAAAAAAAAGAATTTTTAAAGAGAGAGAATGGGTAGGGGCCTGTTCAGAGCTCAAGGCACTTAACAGTGAGAGCCTGGCAGTTTTCAGTTCTCTGCCTCTGGGGAAGGCAAGACTACTGGGGGAGAGACTCTTCCCTCAAGGAGGGTCTCTGTTATTTTAGACTCCCATTCTGGGGGACATATCTGCTTCCCTGCTCCCTTCCGTCTCCCATCCTAGACAGTCTGGTGTGTGCGCTGGGATGCAGTTACCCACCTCCTCTGCAGGGCCAGATGAGGCCAGGATAGGGTGTCAGAGAAGAGACCAAACCCTATAGTTCCTTGGAGGCATTCTGCTTCCTGCTGTCAACAGAACATTGGCACATGCCCTTCCCTCTGTTGTTTGTTTGTTTTTTTTAATTTCTTTTTAGGGGCACCTGAGTAGCTCAACTAGTTGAGTGTCCAGCTTCTGCTCAAGTCATAATCTCATGGTTCATGAGTTTGAGTCCCACGTCAGACTTGCTGCTGTCAGTCTGTCAATGCAGACCCTGCTTCCAATCCTCTGTCCCCCTCTGCCCCTCCCTCACTCATGCTCTCTCTCTCTCTCAAAAAAAAAAAAAAGATTTAAGTTTATTTATCTTCAGGGGTGGGGGTAGAGAGAGAGAGCCAAAGAATCCCAAGCAGGCTCCGTGGTATCAGTGTGGAGCCCAACATGGGGCTCAATCTCACGAACCATGAGATGTTGAGCTGAGCCAAGATCAAGAGTCATACACTTAACTGACTGAGCCACCCAGGTGCCCCAATATTTTATTTTTTAAAAGTAATCTCGGGGCGCCTGGGTGGCTCAGTCGGTTAAGCCTCTGACTTCGGCTCAGGTCAGATCTCACGTTTGTGGGTTCGAGCCCCGCGTCGGGCTCTGTGCTGACAGCTAGCTCAGAGCCTGGAGCCTACTTCTGGTTCTGTGTCTCCTTCTCTCTCTGCCCCTCCCCCTCTCATGCTCTGTCTCTCTCTATCAAAAATAAATAAAAACATTTTAAAAAATTAAAAAAAAAGTAATCTCTGTACCTACCATGGGACTCAAACTTACAGCCCCCAAATCAGGAATACCACTGCTCCACCATTGGAGACAGCCAGGCTCCCTGCTCTTCCCTCTGTTTGGCCCAATCTTCCCTCCTTTCTTGTCTAGTGAACTCCTATTCCCTCTTCATCAGTAAGTATCCCCTCTGCAGGGATGTCTTCCCTGGCTAGTTAAATCTCCCTGTTATAGGCTTATTTATTTGTGTGGTTATTTGCATTAGCAAATGATCCCAAGAGCCTGGTTTGTTCGCCAGTGTATCTCCACCACGGAGCAGCAGCGGCTAAGAAACATGGCATGTGTCTGACATGGATCTAAGCTCAGCGCGACGTGGGGGAGGAGAGCACCTCTGGCCTGGGGAGACTGGCAGACAAAGCTGTTGCTCCCAGGCAAGTCTTCCCCTCTCAGACCTCTCAGACCACAGTCCTCGGTCCAGAGCTGCGCACTGGGTGACCGGCCACTAGCAAAGCTCTTAGCATGAGGCCAGTGCTGCCCCCAAAAGGGACTGAAGAAGCTAATTCCCATCTCCCCTCCTCCCCACCGGGGCTCACTGAAGGCTGCAGGTAATGAACAATAGCAGGGGTGGGTAAACATCTCAAGGTTCATGGAACATTCTTTTTTTTTTTTTTTAAGTAATTTCTACACCTAGCATAGGGCTCGAACTTACAACCCCAAGATCACAAGTCACACGCTCTACTGAGCCATCCAGGTGACCTTTATGGAATATTCCTAAAAGCTGCTCGAGGCCCTTGAGAGAGCTCAGGTTTAGAAGTAAGAGGCCCAGGGGCACCTGGGTGGCTCGGTCAGTTAAGCATCCAGCTCTTGGTTTTGGCTCAGGTCATGATCTGATGGTTCTTGGGTCTGAGTCCCGACTTGGACTCCATGCTGACAGTGGAGTCAGTCTTCCTCTCTGCCTCTCTCTTTCTCTGTCTCTCAAATAAATAAACTTAAAAAGGAAAAGAAGTAACAGGCCCTGAGTGACAGTCTCGAGTCCACTGCATCAAGCTCTGTGACTCCAGACAGAGTGTTCTCAGCTTCAGTTTCCACGTGTGTAAAACGGGAGCGGTGCACACTTATCTCATGGTGCTTACAAGGATCATGTGAGTGCTCATCTCAGACACTCAGATCCGAACTGGCACCTGTGGAACCAGTGTCCACTTCCTCTCCTTTCCTCTGTCCTACTCACCAGCTGTGTAACTAGAGGCAAAGTGCCACTTCTCTGACCTTCGGTGGTAACACATAGCTCGTCAAGCTGTAAGAGTTGAGAAATATGGCCAAGGAAACCTTACAAACCCTCGCACTCTGCAGGTGAGAAATTATCTGTGTCTGCTCCTCGTCCCTTTTCCTGTCCTGTGACTCTTCCTGCCATGGCACCTCTACTCAGAGACCCCACAGACAATAAGGCTTCATGCACCAAGGCCAAGAATTACACCACTTGTTGCCTCGGCTTCTGCCTAGTTTCTGCTTAGTCCTAAGACCAAAGGTGACCATGGGCAGAAACCAGGGTCCTGGAAGTAGAAGAGACAGATCCTGTGGTTTTGGCTGGGTGGAGGGTGCTGTCATCAGGGTGTGGGCTGGAACAGAGTCTGAGCCTGGGTGGGGTAGTCTGGGGACCCTGATAAGCAGACTTGGAGCTATCAGGGTGGAGGCCTGCGCTTATCAGGAGCCTTCAGGGGCCACAGTAGGACCTGAGGACACTTCCCGCCCAGAGCTGTCTCCTGGATGGCTGCCCTTCCATCCCTCTGCCTCCTCTCTGCAAGTCACAGAGAGGACGCAATCCAGGTGGTGGACGTGGCCTTGCATTCTAAGAGCTTCTGCTTCAAATCATGAGCTCCATGGCTCTCCTGAGGCCGATGTGGACGGGTCTGGGACCGTAGCTGCCTTCTGTTTAATTTCAGTCCCTGCCACAGTAGTGCCAAGCCCTCGACTCTTATTCTGACCTTCTTTGGATGAAGTCCTTAAACCATATGGTGAACAGCAAAGTTAAGAATGGTTGGATCCGCAAGAATCCTTCAAAATCATGGGATTCAAATAATCCATGTATGTAGGAGAGGAAACCGAGGCCAAGAGAAGGGGAGAAAGTCACCCCCAAAGCCTCAGGGTTCCTCTGCCTCTCAGCATCTGGAAACCCATGACCCTAAGAAGAACAGGAAGGCAGCATCAGAAACTCACAGATATACAGACACACACGTGCACAGCACACATATGTAATGCCCATATATACAGAGACATATACACATATATGCAACACATATACTAAAAAAAGTAGATTCAGCTAGTAAAATTACTTTTTTCTTAAGTTTATTTTGAGAGAGAGAGAGAGAATATCCCAAGCAGGCTCCACCCTATCAGCTTGGGGCCCAGTGCAGGGCTTGAATTCATTAACTGTGAGATCATGATCTGACCAAATCAAGAGGTGGACGCTTAACCAACTGAGCCCTTGGTCCTAGTGATACAGAAAATTGGGAAATAAGGCAGGACTACAACTCTGCTCTCTAGACTCTAGACCCCATACTCTGTGCACAAACTTGCTACAAATGAGGTTTATTTTTTGTCAGTGTCTGTGGGGCCATTTTGAGTTTCTTTTTTTTATTTTTTTAAATGTTTTAAATTTATTTTTGAGAGACAGAGAGAGATAGCGCGAGCAGGGGAGGGTCAGAGAGGGAGGGAGACACAGAATCCGAAGCAGGCTCCAGGTCCCGAGCTGTCAGCACAGAGCCTGATGCGAGGCTCGAACCCACGAACTGTGAGATCATGACCTGAGCTGAAGTTGGATGCTTAACCGACTGAGCCACCCAGGCGCCCCCTTTTTTGAGTTTCAAAGGCAACGGAATCAGGCCTTAGTTTGCCACTTACTAGTAATGTCATTCTGGCATATTGCTTCATCTCTCTTGATCTCCTCATCTCTAAAATGGGGATGACTGGGGCCCCTCTGTGACTTAGTCAGTTAAGCCTCCAACTTCAGCTCAGCTCATGATCTCACAGTTCGTGAGTTTGAGCCCCACATCAGGCTCTCTGCTGTCAGAGCAGAGCCTGCTTCAGATCTTCTGCCTGTCTACCTCTTTCTGCCTTTCTCCCTCACCCACACACTCTCTCCCCAAATAAATAAATGTTAAAAATAAAATGAAGTAAAATAGGGATGACAATAATACCTACCTCACAAGAGCCTTGGGAAGATGCAGAGAAAGAACATGTAGGAAGGCCCTGTGTGATGGGGGGGGTTCCCTCCTTGCTTCCCCTTCCTCAGATTCTTCCACCTCTCCAGGCCCCAACCCTTTTAAAAAGGTTTTTTTTTTTTTTTTTTAAATAAGTTCTACACCCAGTGTGGGGCTTGAACTCAAGAGTCACATGGCTCTACCAACTGAACTAGCCAAGCCCCCCATGTGCAACCCCTTTGTAAGCCTCTTCCGCAGTAGCTCCAGCCCACCAATAATCCTCTCTCTTCTGACTCCTGCGGCTTGTGGGCCAGGCCTCTGCATGGGGGCTCACATGCCCTGAAGTCACACATCATCCTCGGTTTGAACCAGAACCTGTTGCTTTTCTTCCAGATCAGCTGCCCAGGATGGGCTCAGAGCCAAAAGGGAAAAGCGCAGCTCTGGATTTGTCAGACTCTGGACTCCATCACTACCTGCTAGGTTGGTGCATCTGGGCCCTGGCCCTGCTCTCAGAGCCTTGAATTCCTTATCAGATACATGGGCTTGGAATGTCTTCTTTTCCTGGTTGTTGTACAGATGAAATGTGATGGGAGAGGTGGGCATTTCTAAGTAGAACCTGGCTCGCATATAGTAGGGGCTCAAGCAGTTTCCTTCTCTTATGGCTTTGCAGTGAGCTTTACCCAAAGTACCCATGGGCACGGGCACTCATTCAGATATCTTTACGGATGCACACAATAGTGCACCCCTGTGCACCTGCCCAGGCACATGTCGAGTCAGAAATAGAAACCTTCCAATCAACACCTCCCTAGGTCTGTTCATCAGCTCCCACTTCCTATTCTATGGGTCAGTGGGAACCCCCACATCCAGACTCAGACTATGACCTCCAGGCTGCAGGCATAGTCATGAAGGCAGCTGTTGAATGGGAAAGGATCACCAGGGAGACTGGGTGGGTGTTGCTCGCTCCTCAGATCCTTCCCGCCATCAGGCAGGCCCTTACTTCCCTCCCTCCCTGCCAGGACAACCTGTCTGCCTCACAGCTGCTGTGGAAGAGATAGGCAGCCTGGATTATCAGGCCAGACAAGGCTCCTCATGACAGTTCCCCATGCCCCCCACCCCTCACTGCCTGGCAAAGGTTTCAGGGCCCTTAACCCCCTCTGTGCTGGGTCCTCAGGCCCAGGAACTAGGAATAGCAGAGAAGGGGGGTGGGCGCTGTGCTCCTCATATCCAAGGCTGGAGTCATGAGCACAAGGATGTAGGGAACAGCATCACCTGTGTCCTCCAGGAGCCTGGACTACATACTGAGCCCTCTCCTGCCCATCCTGGCTCCATGGTAGCCCTGGGGTAAGGAGGGACAGCCTGAGCAGGCCTTTAAGGGCTTAAACCAAAGGCACTATACTTTCTGCTCTCCCTTCCCGAGGCTGGTTCCAGGCTCTGGGATGGGGGCCTGGAACTATTAGGGTCCACTGGCTTCAGTGCAGATGCTGTTGCATCAGCCCTCTCCTTTCACCCCTACATCCTGGCCCCTTGCTCCTCTCCAGCATCCCTCAAGCCCCTTTCAACAAGGCCTCTGCCTGTTTTCTTTCTGACTGCTGTTTCTCAGGTTGCTCTGGTCATTTCCTCAGGCCAGCCACTGTCCCTGACACCAGGGCTAGCCAGGACCAACTTCTAGATGGGTCCCACTGCAGCCAGCCAGGTCCCCCTTTCCTGAAGGTCAGCAGGAAGGAGTGAAAAGAGCAGGAGTGTGGAGTCTGGGAAGTCTGGCTTCCAGTCCTGCTTCTGACTTGGGCAAGTTCCTTCCCTCCCACATTCCTCAGTTTCCTCGTTTTTTGTTTTTGTTTTTTTAATGTTTATTTATTATTGAGAGACAGAGAGCAACAGAGCATGAGCATGGGAGGGGCAGCACCCAGGCACCCCTTCCTCATTTGATAAAACAGAGGGCAGTAGCTCCCTTCACAGGGTTAACTCATGGATTAAATAAATGATATCCAGGGGCGCCTGGGTGGCTTAGTTGGTTAAGCATCCAGCTTCGGCTCAGGTCATGATCTCACAGTTCGTGGGTTTGAGCCCTGCATCGGGCTCTGTGCTACAGCTAGCTCAGAGCCTGGAGGCTGCTTCGGATTCTGTATCTCTCTCTGACCTTCCCCTGTTCCCACTGTCTCTCTCTCTGTCTCTCAAAAATAAATAAAGAACATAAAAAAATTAAAAAAAAATGATATCCATATCATTTTATGTATCATTTTAGTAATCACCTGGAAAGTAACATTAAAATCAGAAGAAAAAATAACAAGGAAAAAGAAATACCTAGGAGGGGGCTTTCTAAGCAAGTAACACCAGGTAGTACATTCACCAAGTACGATGCCTGATGCTAGCATGAGCTGTGTCATTTAGTCCTGTCACAACCCAGACCACACACAGCCCCAAGTGCAATCCCTGAACCTCTTCTCTCTGCTGCCTACGCTCATTCCTTCACTAATCTCATCTCATCCCAAGGCTTTACATACTATCTACACAGTGGTGACTCCCCAATCCATATGTCCAGGCCAAGCCTCGCCCCTAAACTAACTTGTAGGGGTGCCTGAGTGGCTTAGTTGAGCGTCTGACTTTGGCTCACTCATGGTCTCATGGTTTGTGAGTTCGAGCCCTGAGTTGGGCTTGCTGTTGTCAGTGGGGGGCCCACTTTGGATCCTCTGTTTCTCCCCCACCCCAGCTCATGCTCTCTCTCAAAAATAAACATTAAAAAAAATAATTAAACTAAATTGTATAGTGAATCTCCTACTTGCCACTGTCTGTAACAGGCACCCTGGACTTAGCAAGTCCCAAACTGTAGTCCTAATCCCCCCTTGAATCTGCTCCTTCACTGTTTTAACCATTCCAGTAAATAACAGCTCCATTCTTTGATATAGGCCCCAAATCTTAGAGGTTTTTGTGTTTTTGTGTTTTTTAATTTTGCTCTGTTTATTTATTCTTTTTTAGACTCTCTACACCCAACATGGGGCTTGAACTCATGACCCTAAAATCAAAAGTCTCATGCTCTTTTCTGACTGAGCCAGCCAGGTGCCCCAAGTGGATTTTTCACTTCTGTATTTAAAAAAGAAATAATTTCTTTATTTATTTGAGGGGGTGGGTAGAGGGAGAGAGAAAGAATCTTAAGCAGGCTCCATGCCTAGCCTGGAGCCCGAAGTAGGGCTTGATCTCATGACCTGAGATCATGACCTGAGCTGAAATTAAAGAGTCAGCTGCTTAATGGACTGAAGCAGCCAAGTGCCCCAAGGAGGTTTTTGGTGGACTGTTATTTTGTTTTTTGGCAGTTTGCATATCTTTTTATTTTTTATATTTATTCATTTATTTATTTTAAAATTTATATCCAAGTTAGCATATAGTGCAACCATGATCTTAGGAGTGGATTCCAGGGATTCATCCCCTGTAACACCCAGTGCTCATCCCAACAAGTGTCTTCCTTAATGCCCTTTACCCATTTACCCCATCCCCCCTCCCAGCCCCTCTAGCAATCCTCAGTTTGTCCTCTGTATTTAAGAGTCTCTTATGTTTTGTCCCCCTCCGTTTTTCCATTTTTTGCTTCCCTTCCCTTATGTTCATGTTTCGTATCTTAAATTCGACATATGAGTGAAGTCATATTTGCCTTTCTCTGTCTACTTTTGCTTAGCCTAATACCCTCTAGTTCTATCCATATTGTTGCAAATGACAAGATTTCATTCTTTTTGATTGCCAAGTAATACTTCATTATATATATTACTGGAGTAATATAATATATAGTATTATATAGTATATAGTATGTAATATAGTAATGAAGTAATATACATATACTACATCTTCTTTATCCATTCATCTTCAATAGACATTTGGGCTCTTTCAATTCTTTGGCTATTTATAGCACTGCTCTTAGGGCGCCTGGGTGGCTCAGTTGGTTAAACAACCGGCTTCGGCTCAGGTCATGAGCTCATGGTTCATGGGTTTGAGCCCCGCGTCGGGCTCTGTGCTGACAGCTAGCTCAGAGCCTGGAGACTGTCTTTGGATTCTGTCTCTCCCATTCTGTCCCTCCCCTGCTCTCACTCTCTCTCTCTCCCTCTCTCTCAAAAAAATAAATAAAACTTAAAAAAAATTTATAGCGCTGCTGTTTATAGCCATCTATAGCGCTGCTATAAACATTGGGGTGCATGTGTCCCTTCAAAATAGCACACCTGTATCCCTTGGATAAATACCTAGTAGTGCAATTGATGGGTCGTGGGGTAGTAGGAGGTTTTTAAAATTAACTTTCTGTTGAAGAACATGTATTCAAAACATGTACAACTTGTAAGAAAATTGTCACAAAGTCAACACACCCATTTAACAATCACCCAGGGCAAGAAACAGCACATTACCAGAATATTCCCTGGAGCTTCCTGTGTCCCTTCTCAGTCACTCCCCTTTTCCTGTCCAAGAGGGATTTCCATGCCAACTTCTAATACCATAGATTAGCTTTGCCTGATTTTTTGCACTTTACATGATGGAATGATACGCTATGTATTCTTTTCTTTGGCTCCTTATTTTGTTTGGGAAATTCATTCAAATTGTTGCATGTGTCAATATTTCTTTTCTTAAATTTTTTAACATTTTAATTTGTTTTTGAGAGACAGAGTGCGAGCAGAGGAGGGGCAGAGGAGAGCGCCTAGGTGGCACAGCTGGTCATGATCTCACGGTTTGTGAGTTCCAGCCCCTCATCAGTTCAGAGCATGCTTGGGATCCTCTGTCTTCCTCTCTCTCTCTACCCTTGCTCACACTCCCTCTTAAAAATATTAAAAAAAAGATACACTCTACCCCCAACATGGGGCTTGAACTCATCATGACCCCGAGATCAAGAGTTGCATACTCTACTGACCGAGCCAGCCAGGTGCCCTGATAAACAGATAAGTCTTAATTTTAAGGTTCCAATTTATTAATCTTTTCTCTTATAGTTATTGATTTTTGTATTAGTTTAAGAATGTTTGTAGAGGCAACTGGGTGGCTCAGTTGGTTAAGCATCTAACTTTGGCTCAGGTCATGATCTCACAGTTCGTGCGTTCAAGCCCCGTTGTCAGGCTCTGCACTAATAGCTCAGACTGGAGCCTGCTTCAGATTCTGTCTTTCTCTCTGCCCCTCACCCGCTTGTGTTCTAAACTCTTTCTCCCCCCGACCTGTCAAAAATAATCATTTGAAAAAAATGTTTGGTTACCCTAAAATCATAGAGATATTGTTATTTTCTGTATGTTTATTATATTACTTTACACATTTAGATCTACAATCCATCTGGAACTGATTTTGTGTACAATGTGAGGTTCAGGGTCATGAACCACTCTCCTCCCACCCTGATATCTGGTATCTTTTATTGAAAAGATTGTCCTTTCCCATAGCTCTGCATTGCCACTTTTATCATAAAACACATGTGGGTCTAGGGGTGCCTAGGTGACTGTCAGTTAAGCATCTGACTCTTGATTTTGGTTCAGGTCATGATCTCACAGTTCGTGAATTTGAGCCCTACATTGGGCTCGTGCTGACAGTGCAGAGCCTGATTAGAATTCTCTCTCTGCCCCTTCCTTGCTCATACACACACACACACACTCTCTCAAACTAAATAAAAAGAAAAAAAGGATATTAAAGCCGAGAGAGATGAAGATAGATGCTCACGATTACACAGATGGTAACAATAGAGCTAAAATTTAAACCCAAGAAGTCTGATTCCAGAGTTCATGTGCTTAAGCCTGAGAAATGGGCTCCATGACTGAGTGAGGCTCAGGGGGCGTGAGGGAACCCGGCAACCCCTTCCATCTTCTGCAGGCAATGGAGCCAGGTCTCCCAAGGCTCAGGTCTGGCTGCAGAACCTGGGCCAATGGCCACCCTGCCCCAGAATGCTACTGGGGACAAGGCCAGTGTGCTGATGCCCTCCAGTGGCTACCATGGGGGAAAACAGACACAGTGTAGCCTTGAGGCTGAATGGGTGTTATGGGTAGGGGACCTGCTTAGTCCTTGCTTCCTAGCCTCTACTCTCACAGAAGACACAATACAGGGCATAGGCATAACAGATGTTTTATTTTACCAGAAGGGACAGGCAATGGGGCAGTGCAGCATCCAAGCCCCAGACCAGACATGCAGCATCCACATGCAGGAACAGCTACACAGGCTGGGGCAGAGCCAGAAGTGGGACACTGGGACCACTGGTCACCCACAGCACCCCTGCCAGGGTGCTTGGGCACCGCGCTCCTCTGTCTCCACTAGAGCAAGAAGACAGAGGACTGCACTGCTTCCCCATGGCGGGAACCTTATCACTCTGGCCAGAAGGAAAGATGGTACAAGGGATATGGAGTCTGGCCAGTCTACAGCACTCAACTCTGTACAGGCCTGGCACAGCCCTGCTGGCTGGAATGGTCTGGCCCGATAACCAGGACAGAGCAGCCCTAGCAGGAAGATGGTCTACACACCTTCTAGTCCCCAACAGGGCTAGACCCTGATCCCAAGCCTACCTATAGTAGGGACATATCCATGAAGGGGACTTCCCTGAGCACAAGCAGGGGCCTCCTAAGGCAGTAGTAAACTGAGGGAGCTGCTATAGACAGGAGGCCTTGCCTCTGCCCCTGGGTAGGGAGAGAGAGATTAAGGGACCAGAGCAGGCCTGGGGCTGAGGGAGGCTGAAGTAGAGGGCAGTGCCTGGCTAGGCCGAGGGGGTCTGGAGCAGGTGAGGCTGGGAGCTTCCTGGGGTCGGGTTTAGGGCTGGGAAGACCAGGCCAGGAGAGGGAAGGGTGGCCATCCTACCCAGACCCTCCTTACTCATGCCGAGTTTTGGCAAGGGCCACAGGGAGGATGAACAGATGCACAGAGAACTTCAAGGCACCAGGATTCTGAGGAGCAGCAGGGCTACTACCCCCCACAGACAGACAGTGATTATAATAAATGTCTTCAACTTAAACTACATAATGTGTGTAGAGGGTGGGAGCAGAGAGGGACAGAAAAAGACAAAGGAAGAGACATACAGGGAGATGAGGGTGGAAGAAACCAACCAGATGAATGTGGCAGTGAAAGTGAAGGTGTGGGGAAGAGGAGAAGAAGGAGACAGCCAGGGACAGGACAGAAGGAAGACAGCCACAGAAGGCCTGAACACGCAGCACTTCTGGTCCCTACAAAATAAGGCACCAGAGTCAGTAACGTTCCCGTTGTTGCTGTGGTAGTCAAACGGGTGCTGGAGGGAGAGGCGGGCGGCTGCTGAGGGGCACAGGCCTTCGGGAGCCTCACACCTGCACACCGGTGGCCTTCTTGATCAGCGGTACCTGTGAGGAAGGGAGGCGCCATGAGGCCTTGGCGCTGGGGCTCATAACTGTCCCACCCACAGGTGGCTGGGCGCTCACCTTAGATAGGTCCACACCTGTGAGGGCGTGCACAGAGGCCGGCAGCTCGGCCAGCAGTCGGTTTACTTCTGACGTCACCTTGCTGTTGTCCCCGCTGAGGACCACAATCTCATCGACTTTGGTCAGCGGGGCGGCGATTTTGGCAGCAATCTAGGTGGGGAGGTGGGAGGAGAGCTCAGTTGGTGATCTGACTCTGTCCTCCTGCCTCGTCCAGCCTCTTCCCTTCCTTTCTCCACCTTGCCCAAACCCCACCCTCTTGTTTGCAAGCCATGGTCAGTGAGATGCAGTGGGCCAGGGATGGGCCTGGGCCTGTTATAGGGTTCCTGCCTGCCACGGAGTACTCCCACATTTAATGCATTCAGCCAGCCTGTAGTTGTGTTCCTGACAAGGCCCAGCCGGACACACTGGGGGCGAAGGCCTCACCTGGGGTAAGGCTTCCAGCACCAAGGCCATCTTGGCTGCGTCCCCGTATTTCTGGTAGGCCTCAGCCTTGAGCTTCATCCGCTCAGCCTCGGCCTTGCCCATTGCCTCGATGACTGCTGCCTCCGCCTCCCCGATTTTGCGGATCTTCTCAGCCTCGGCTTGTGCCAAGAGGACCTGCTTCACCCTGCAGGAGTTCAGGCCAGGTGGGATCAGTGCTAAGTGCCAGAGGCCCCACCAGCCTTGCCTGGGGGCCAGCAAACCCTCAAACCCTCTGCTCTGATGGGTGTCAGGGGTTGGGGACCCAGGAAGGGAGGTGCTGCCTTCTGGCTCTGGCCAGGGAGAGGCCACCAGTTCCAGAGGCAAATGGGAAGAGGGGACCAGCCAGGATGCCTGCTGTGCCAAGTACCATACAGTGCCCTCAGGTCTCCTTTATCTAGTTCAGCCTTCCCAACAGCAATCCCACTGGGAAGGCGGCTCACCCCCACCTAAGCCAGCAGGTGCAGGGAGAAGCAGATTCCACATTGGGGCTGGGGAGGTGGACGGGAGAGGAGCCTGCCTGACTAGTCCTCTCTCAGCCAGAGGCGCTCACTTTTCACCCTCGGCGATCTGCTGTATGCGGTGGGCCTCAGCCTCGGCAGGGCGGCGCACCGTGGCAATGAGCTCCTTGTCTGTGCGTAGGATCTCTTGCGCCTCCACTGCAATCTGCTTCTTGCGCTGCACGATTTCAATCTCGATCTCTTCCTGCCGGATCTTCTGCTGCTCACGGGCCCCTTGCAGCTCATAGGCCAGCTGGGCCTCGGCTGTCTGTGGCAGGAAGATGGGTAGCACATCAGAGGCTGGCTGCCAGGTCGTGTGCGAGCCCTGAGCCCCAACCGAGGATGCCCCATGGCTCCTCACCTTGATGTTGACCTCCTCACTGAAAGCTGACTTTTGCAGCTCAAAGGCTCGCTTGGAGTCAGCGATCTTGGTGTCTGCCATGAACTTCACATCCAGCATCTCCTTCTTGCACTCAGCTTCCTGGCAGCAGGAGGGGCAAGTGCTGAGGGTCCCCCGACCTACCACGGTCCCACCACCCCTGAGATCCCTGGCCCTGGAGGCAGGAAGGAAAGCCCACGGTACCCGGATGCCTGCATCTCGCTCAGCCTCGGCCACCCCAATGTCAGCATCTCTCTGCACCACGGCGGTCTGTGTCTTGCCCAAGGAGCTTAGATAGTCCACTTTGTCATACACGTCCTGGGAGGGAAGGGGGAATCATCCTTGGGAAGAGTCCTAGGCACAAAGGTGTCCCTCCTGCCAGCACCCCCCTCCCAGGGGAACATTGCAGCCTTCCTAGCACACTGCACCTTGATGGTGAAACTGAGGATCTCGATGCCCATGCGGCCGACGTCAGGGGCCGCCACCTCCCGCACCAGCTTGGCAAACTGGTCCCGGTCCTGATAAATCTGCTCCACAGTGAGGGTACCTGGGGACAGAGGGATCATGGGCTGGCTCCCCTCCCACTGCAGAGGGGAGGGGGCATGCAAGTAGCAGTGTGAGGGTATGCCCGAGCAGTGCAGTCTGAGCTGGGTCCTCCTGGGGTGTCCTCTTCATGGCCTTAACACTGAGCCGCCTCTTGTACAGTCCAGGCTGAATGAGGAAAAGTCACAAGCAACCCCAGGAGCCTGACCAGACTGGCAGCCCCTCACCTCCCCATCTCAATGCCCTCCCCTTTCCCTCAAGTCACATGAAGTTTGGAAAGGAAACCTTGGTGAGACTGACAGACCTCCCTGCCCTGCTCCACGCCCCTCCCGGGCCCTGGTTTGGAGAGCCTGAGGGCACCTTGAAGGCAGCAGAGGGGTCCCTGGGAGGGGGAGGGCCTTACCAAGGATGGAGCGCAGGTGTCCCTCCAGGGTCTGCAGGACGACATTCTTGATGTCCTGCACATTCTTGCCCAGAAACTGCTCGCAGGCCACTGCCAGGAGCTCCTTCTCCGTCATGATCTTCACCTGCCAGTAGTTACAGAGGCGCTTGAATCAGGCTGTAGTGGGGCAAATGGAGGTCCCAGACCCACAGATGTGGAGGATAGTGGCTGTACCCCTCCCCTCCTTTTTCAGCCCTGGAGGCCTAGGGGCCAGGCGGGAAGAGAGTCTGTCTGAGGCCTCTGGTGGGGAGAGCACACGTGGAATTCTTATACTGACAATTTTTATTTCTACTGGCCTCCTCAGGCCCCAACATGGCCTCTCTGCCAGGCATCTGGGTCTCGTCTCCCAACCCCTGAGCCCACTCACAATTCCACATTAGCAAATTCCTCCCACGCAGGCTCCCCCACCAGTGGGAGACCCGCGGGCTGAGGGGCAGAGAGGGCAGAAAGTAAAACGAGTGATAGGGATACACAGATATACAGACAAGGGAAGAGAGCCTGGACAGGGCAGGAGACAGGTCCAGGGGCTGCCACCGGGGGTGGGTATCCACCTGCCTCTCATACCCGAGGTGTGAAGCCAAGCGCCCGCTTGCCAGAGGCCTGTAACATGGCTGCACCTTGCTGCCATGTGAGGTTGAGAACTGGATTAGAGCAGGAAGCCCCTCACCCTGGGTTCATACTGGAAACATAAAGCAGCCTCTGACAGAGCTCCTGTGCCTCACGTGACCTCCCCTCTGGTCCCCTTTAGCCCCCTCCCCCCGGGAACAGGGAAGGCCTGGATTCTGGGGGGTGGTGCTTCCAACACCTGCAAAGAACGGGGTGGGGTTAGTGAGGAGAAGCCCTCAGCGCGGTTCTGTCCCTCGTGGGCCCGCTGAGGAGAGAAGGGGTGTCTGTTAGTCCTACTGAGTGGCCAAGGGGCCGAGTGAGTGTGTTCCGGTGGCGATGAGCCTTTCTTGGAAGGGGAGGGCGGGGAAAGGGGCACTGGAGAGAGACTGCCCCTGGCTGCCATCCTCTCCTCCTCCCCCCAAACCCCAGCACAGGGACGAGGCAGCTCAACGGACATGCGTGGGGCTGCTGAGTTACTATACCTGGGCGACACCCGTCACAGTTAAAGCTACCCCCTCGGCCGTCTCTACGTCCTCGCAGCGGGGCTGCAACGTCATAATCTCTAGGGAAATCCTGCCAAGAAATGCAAAACAGGGGCATGGGTCTGGGGGCCAGGGGCCTGGGGTGAGGGGAGAGTCCAATACCTCACTGCTCCGCCTGAGACAGGCCAGGGGTCCTGCTGCAGAGGTGGGAAGGGCGCTATGAGGGGTTGAAGTCAGGAGTCTGTGGGCAGATGGGTGGGAAGGCAGAGCAGCGTGGGTGCGGGTAGCACTGGGGGAAGCAGCATAAGTGTCCTTCCCACGGCACACATGTCCTCTGTGCACATGAGCCTGGTTTGCAGAGTAGGGGAAGGGAGTAGAGCAGTGGCTGTGGGTGGTCTGGGCCAGTGGGGAGGGTCCATGTGTAGCTGTGTGTGTGTGTGTCCTGGGGAAAACACGTAAGTGCTGGTGCTCCAGGCTGGACTGCGTGGGTCATCTGAACATCCCTCAGGGGCCTTCACCTGTCCCCAAGGAGCCCTGGGAGGCTGCCCAGAGAGCCCTGCCTACTAGCCTGGCATGCTAGGAGTATGCCCTCTGCTGGCCGGAGACAGAGTGGCCCTGCATCTGGCCAGGGGAGTCCTGCCCAGTCCCTTCACCTGGCAACAGGCTGGACTTGAAGCCTACCCTCTGGGGTTGGGCCCAGGTGGCTCAAGTGGGGAACCAGGGCTAAGGTCACATGAGGGCTTCCTGGCCCAGACAATCTCCAGGGTCCACATCACCAAGCTTAAAAGGGACGTAGGTATCTGCAGTTATTTCAAGTCGATAGCAGTTTGGAGGGGGAGCAGCAGCGTTTCTTTAGCCAAGGGTGTCAAGGGAGGCTGGGACCCTACTGGTTCTACACAAGCTGCTCTGAGTCTCTCAGGCCTCCTTGGCGAAATCTGGTGGTGCACAGCTACAAGGAGTGGATAAGGTGGGGGCGGTCCCTTTCCCCATTAGAGCCGGCAGGCTGGGTGAGGAAGGGAGAAGTGGCGTAGGGTTTTGCCTGAGACGCCTGAAGGGCAATTTGAAGCAAGGTAAGGGGATTGGTAATATGATGTTTAGGGCTCTTCCAGTCAGGGCGCCAGCAAGCAGGCTCTGAGGGGGAGGGGCTGTCTGATGTTCACTGCAGTGCCTGCAACTAAGAAGGCGCTCGCTCAATCAACAGAGAGCCGCCGCGCGAAGCTATGAGGAGGAGCAGCTGCGTGTCACAAAGAAAGCACTGGGGGTTACTAAATACCCTGGGTCAGGAATGGGTTTCACTGGCTACAGCTGCATGGCAGTGGAGAGCGAGACATTGGGCCACTTGCTTTTCAAAGTGAGACTGGGGGGCAGTGAGACTGGCTCAGCTGGTTGAGCGTTCAGCTCTTGGATTTCGGCTCAGATCATGATCTCACAGTTGGTGGGATCCAGCCCTGTGCTGGACTCTGCATGGACAGTGTGGAGCCTGTTTGGGATTCTCTTTTTCCCCTTCTCTCTGCCCCTCCTCTGCTTTCTCTCTCTCTCAAAATGAATAAATGAACTTGGGATGCCTGGGTGGCTCAGTTGGTTGAGCATCCGACTTTGGCTCAGGTCATGATCTCACAGTATGCGGGTTTGAGTCCCATGTCAGGCTCTGTGCTGACAGCTCAGAGCCTGGAGCCGGCTTTGGATTCTGTGTCTCCAGCTCTCTCTTTTTGCCCCTTCCCCACTCATGCTCTTTCCTTCTGTCTCTCTCTCAAAAATAAATAAACATAAAAATTTTTTTAAATAAATGAGCTTACCCCGCCCCCACACAGTGAGACTGGATTCATAATAAAGCTTAGGTTTCTCCAGCACTTATTTTCCAAAAATCCCAAAGAGCCCTCATGTTGTTCTACTTGCCTTTCCAATACCCTTACAGAACACAGAGAGGACATGATTCCCCTATTTCAGACATAGGGAAACTAAAACCTAGTGATAAGAGATTTTCAAAGGCTTCTCAACAAAGATCAGGAGTAAGGAATGGCCAAGGCTCGTTTTTCTAAGGCCTGTCAAGGAGGTCAGAGGAGGCCAAGGAGCTCGGTGAACAGAATTTCTCATGGGACACAGAATTTCTCATGGGACCCATTTTCTGGCCCTGCAAGAAAGAGGGCTAGGGCTTGACACTGGGGTGTCAGCATGGATGGGGGGCTAGCAAAGGACTCCACAGAGCCTGTCCAGACAGCCGAGCTCTGGCACACAGGGGCCTGTGTCTCCTGCCTCAACTTACCCCTTGGCATCCAAGGACATCCACTAGCAGACTTGGGCAAAGCTTCCAGAATCCCTTGCTCTTTCCCCACTAGCAGCCCCGGTCGGTGAGGGCAAGGGAGCTGGAGGGCTCTGGGGTCCATCCTGGCACCCACAGCAGCACAGGTGGGAGCGGAGGGGAGGGAGGCACACTCTCAGAGGGGAGTCCATCCAGGTCCTGCCTGCCAGGCCCCACAGGGCAGGAAGAGAGAAGGTTAGACACAGAGGAGGAAGCAGGTGGGTTATTACCTGTGCAACCCCTGTTACGAATAGCGGGACCCCCTCCGACGTCTCAATATTCTCACAGCGACACAGGATGGTCATAACCTCCAGAGACAGTCTGAGGAGCAGCCAGGGGGAGGGAGAGGTAGGGGCAGGAAGGGGTAGGAGGGGACACAGCAAACACACACAGTGGTTACCAGACAAGCAACGATGCCGGATGCCTGGGGCAGGGCGGGGTTGATCTTAGTACTTCAGCCCTTTACTGCCAGCTCAGCCTATGGTTGTAGGGGGACAGAGAAAGGCCTCTTGCTGGCCTGAGGCCTCTGGGTCTCTTCTCTAACCCCTACACCGCTCTGAGGAGGAGCTGCTGGGCGGGGGGAAAAGCTGACGACCTGAGGTCGGGAGGCCTGTGCACAAGGCACCTGGCTTGCCCACCACCTCACTTTCCCAGGAGAGTCCTGGCAGACTCCTGGCACGAGGGTCCAGGACACTTAGCCTCACCTTTACCCTCCATACACAGGCAAACCTGTGTTTCCAGAAACTGGACAAGAGAGGCCACTCTGGGGATTAATGAGCCACAGCCAACACTGAATCCTGCTTGGGTTTGTGCTATATGTCACTAAGAAGGTAATTTAGGGCCTGGAAAGCCCAAAGAAAACCTTGGATTTTCTGATTTGGGGGGCTAGGTGTCAAGGAAGGCTGGAGGAGAAAGTGTGTCCCTCCCAGAATATTCACAGGGACAACTGAGAGGTGACAGCATAATTCACTTTGGGATTTCCAAAACTGGGCACAAGCAAAGAGAGTCACGGCCAAGAAAACAAAGCACCTGGAAGCTGTGTGGGCCTCCCTAGCTGGGCTCCCTAGTGCGGCATGTGTGTGTGAGATGGTGCAGGGTGGCAGGCCAGGCAGAAGCGGGGCCACGGACCATGTGGACAGTTTCCTTAAACCAGAGGAAAGGAGGAGTGGCTGAAGCTAAAGGAGCAGAAGCAGGCCGACTGGGGGACAGGGGCGGGGGGGCGGGGGGATAGGAGCGGCCAGCCTTTACCTGGCAGTGGCAGCCCTGGGGGCTCTGGCTGCACAGATATGGGAAGGGGCCTTCATTTGAGCCCCTAATCCTACCACTCCTGGGCCTGAGAGGACTCAGACAGGAACCACCAAGCTCTCTTCTGGGGAGGGAGGAGAGGGGGAGATAGGAAAGAGGGAGGGAAGGAGGGAGGGAAGGGGGGAAGACAGGAGGCTGCAGCTCAGATGCCAGAGGTGGAGGACCCACTCAGGTAAGGGCGAGAGAGCTGCCACATCGGGGCCTCAGGGCAGGATGTGGCGGCAAAGTGCAGCAGGAGGGACTTCACTAAGCCTGGGGGAAGAATGGCTGACAACGGAGGTGGGGGACACGTAGGGTGGTGTGTGGAAAGCATCTTGCAAGGGAGGCTAGAATCCAGGCTGGGTTAGAAGCCTCTACTCCTACATGAGAGGCTCCTTCTGCCAGCCTAGGGACATAGAGGCCCCGGCTTGTAGAGCTGTCTTTCGAACAGGCTAGGGGTCCAGGAAGGGGCTGCCCTTGGAAACAGAGCCCCAGAAGGGGAGGACTGCAGGCTTAGACCACCCAGCAAGGGGGACCAGCGGGAGAATGCTAAGCCTGGGTGTGTGAGGTCAGTTTCCCAGGATGGCGTACGAGGCCTTCCACTCCTCACTTCCAAACCTACTATTGGAGAAGCTTGGCTCTCCTGTCTCGGGGCTCTGCTCCCTAGAGCAAGAAGCAGGAGGGGGTGCCAAGAACGCAGAGAAAGGGCTGCAGGCATGTCACCCTAGCAGTGGATGCCTGCGTGGGACAGGTCTCTGGGTAAGGTGCAGACTCTCCAGGCCTGGCTGTCCCTCAAAGTGTTTGGATGAGATACGCTGTCATCCCAGGACGGTAAGGCATGTGGGGTGGGGGGACAGTGCCTCTGGAGAGAAGACCCCATGGCTGCCGACAGGCCACTGGCCCACTCAGGAGGGCCTAGCAACCTCCTGAGAAGAAGCTGTGACAGGTATTGGTTACTCTCAGGTACTTTCAGCCTTGAGCCAGAAGAGTCCCCCAGGATTCCTCAACTCAGGCAGAACCAAGTGAGGGGAGAACAAAGCGGGTCACGAGCAATCCGTGAAGTTAAAAAGGTGACCTGCTTTCCCTTGGCCCCAACCCTAGCCAACACCCTGTCTCCCTGGGGTCCCAAGCACAGTAGCTCAGTGCAGCCACAGGGAGCCTCTGTCTGCTGACTAGGGGGCTCGGCCAGAGGGGGATTTCCAGGAGAATGGCTGTCACTCCCCCTCTGGGGTAACCACCGCTCCCCTTCCCTGTTGCCTGGGTCCTGACCTGGAAGGATGCGGGCACAGTCAGGAAGGGGGGATGGCGGAAAGGTGGCTGGCGTGCCTCCTCTCCTTGTGGGTAAGCAGTGAGGGCGCCAGGGGAGGCCCAGGCTAAGACTGGTCAAGTGAAGGGTTCTGGGGGAGCCCCAGGGAGAGCCAGATGGTGGGCCCCCTGTGGGGGCTGAAATCTCCCTTCCTCTGGTGAGTCTTTCCAGACTGACTGAGGGGGTCCAGACATGTTTTGCCTGGCCCAGCACCAGGTCCTTAGATCCCACCCTACGTCCATAAGCTGCCACTATCACAGAGCCACTTCAGACTGTGTCTCTGTTATTCTCTGCCCTTTAGCCCTGCCTATGCCATCCGGGCCTGTGCGGGTCTCCTCAGCCCTTCCTCTCCATGGGGAGTAGGGCTCCAAGAATGACTGAGTTAGACTCAGGGAACTAGGATTCTGCTTGGGCATGGCCCTGAATTCTCTGGGACAGAAGCCACGTCTCCAGGGGAAACAGCACCCCTACTAAGGAGAAAGTGTCCGCAGACAGACCCCCACCCATCTCACCTGCTTCTTAGGAGGCCCCCAGGATAGGAATGTGGCAAGAGTGGGCACTCTAGCTGACCAGGGGGTGAAAGGGGAAGGCTGGAGACCCTTTTCTCCCTTGCCCACTAGGATGCCAGGTTCCCTAGCCCCCAGGCCCTTACCTCTGAGTGTCGGAGATACACCACCAGGCCCAGGCCCAGCCGCCAAACACGTACTGTTTATAGTCAGAGCCACAACAGCCCCCTGAAGAGCAAAGCAAACCACTGCTGGTCAGTCAGTTCTTGGGTTTATCTACCCCCCCAGCCCTCCAACAGCAACTTTGGGCCTTTACCTGCTCTGACAGTTGACAGCCCTCACTGCTGGGTGCTGAGCTTACATGGAAATGGGAGACAGACAGGGGCACCTGGGTGGCTCAGTCAGTTAGGCGTCTGATTTCAGCTCAGATCATGATCTCGCAGTTTGTGAGTTCCAGCCCTGCATCGGGCTTTGTACTGACAGCTCAGAGTCTGAAGCCTGCTTCAGATTCTGTGCCTCCCTTTCTCTCTACCCCTCCCCCATTTGTACTCTCTCTGTCTCTTTCAAAAATAAATAAACACTAAAAATTTTTTTAGGGGCACCTGGGTGGCTCGGTCGGTTAAGCATCCAGCTTTAGCTCAGGTCATGCTCTCACAGTTGTGGGTTTGAGCCCCGCATCAGGTTCTGTGCTGACAGCTAGCTCAGAGCCTGGAGCCTGGAGCCTGTCTTCAGATTCTGTGTCTCCCTCTCTCTCTGACCTTCCCCTGCTCGCACTGTCTCTCTCTGTCTCTCAAACATAAATAAAAAACATAAAAAAAAAAAAGCAGGATACTAATGAGTGGTTCTGAATGTAAGTGCTTTCAGAGAACATAAGTCAGTGGGCAGGCGTGAGCAGGAAAAGGCCTCCATCTTTCACTTAACCATTCATTCAACAAACAAGTAGAATATTTCTGTGCTAGGGATCAAGAGATAAAGAATCAATTCCTATCTTTTTTAAACGTTAATTTATTTTTGAGAGAGAGACAGAGCACAATCGGGTGAGGGGCAGACAGAGAGGGAGACAGTATCTGAGGCAGGCTCCAGGCTCTTGAGCTGTCAGCACAGAGCCCAACACAAGGGCTTGAACTCACAAACCATGAGATCATGACTTGAGCCGAAGTCAGAGGCTTAACCAACAGAGGCCCCCAGGCGCCCCTACAATTCCTATCTTGTAGGAGGTGGGAACTTTTCCTGAGAAAATTGTAATACTCTGTGATTCACCTGTTATCAGGGCATGTGCAGATCAAGAAGGAATACGGGGCACATGGGGTGGGGGGCACTGGGAGGCTGAAGGGAGGGAGGTGTCTCGGAGCCAAGATGGGATCCTTGCTCATGCCCGGCACACACATCTCATTAAGGCTGGTTCTCTATTCCCAGGGCTTTAGAGTGACTGTGTGCCTCTTGTGGGAGTGAATGGGGAAGGCAAATATTCAAAACAAAGGGCAACCTGTGGTACCAACACGAGAAGTGAAGAGAAAGGGAAAAGGTCTAAAAAGAAAGTGGTTCCCCAAAACTGCATCAATGAAACAGGATGTTGAATCCGGCCCCAGCTCGGATCAGGCTGTAGATATGTCCGGCATGCTGGCATGCGGTCTATGCGGAAGTGAGAAAAACCAATTCCTGAAATTCTTGTGAACTCTCCTGATAGTATCAAAATTATTCACTGAGTTCAAGACAGCTTTGGTAAAAAGCTAGAGGGGCAGTTTCCTTGCAGTGCACAAAAATGTGCAGGAAACAGATGATTCAAAGGAAATGTGATTTGGGAAAAAGCCAGGGGGTGTCGTCATTTCTGGAGTCACAAACATCAGTTTCCAGGAAAGCCTTAGGGTGTGTGCCTCCAAAGGTCAAGGGTCAGGGGTCGATTCATGTAGCTGGGTTACAGTGTCTCTGAGGACCCACAACGGGGGACAAGGCAGAGTAGAGGGGCAGAGGGCAGATCATGGAGTGTCTCAGGTATCAGGCCAAAGAGCTGTTTGTGTGTGTGTGTGTGTGTGTGTGTGTGTGTGTGTGTGTGTGTGTGATGGGGAGGTAGTCACACAAGAATTTAAAGTGAAGAGCGACAAAATTACATTTGCATTTTAGAAACACCACTTTGCACAGGAGGAAGATGGGGGTGGGTCAAGGAGATTGGGTAGAAGCCTCTTGCAGTGATGAAGGCAGGACGTGGTGGCTGATGTCATGGGATAACTTCTAGAGCAGTCTTTTCCAAGAGAACCGTGAGGGTGGAAATGTTCTGTAGCCGCAATACGGCAACCACTAGCCACACATGCCTATGAAGCACTGGAAATGTGGCTGGTACATCAATTAATCAAAAAAAAAATTTTTTTTTTGAGTTTATTTATTTTGGGAGAGAGAATGCATGTGCACACTGGGGAGGTGGAAAGAGAGGGAGAGAGACTCCCAAGCAGTACAGAGCCGGACTCAGGGTTCGATCTCACGAACCGTGAAATCAAGCCCCAAGCTGAAATCAAGAGTCGGACATCTAACTGAACCACCCAGGTGCTCCTCTAATTTAGTTAATTTCAATTTAAGTGGCTACTGGCTACCAGATCAGTGCAACTCCAGAGTACAGGTTTGAGCAGGTGGTGATGTCAACAACTTGCACCAGAGACAACAGACAATTGGAGACAAGGTTTGGACGGGTGGAGGCAAAGGACAGAGGCCTCATGAGTGCAGAGGGCCTGTCACCTTAGAGAACTGGTCTCTGAGACTGCTCACCGGGCAGCCAACCCAGTTTCTTGGGCCTGCACTGTGCACGGTGTGAACGGAGCCAGAAGTCCAGGGAGTAAGGAGCAGTGTGAGGAAGGGAGGGAAGAAAGAGGCAGTCTGCCTGTTTCCCTGGGGTGGAAATAACCGTCCACAGGGCTGTTGCTCAAGGGAAGCTATTGCAGGCCTCTCTGCCCTGGGCAGTGGGGTAAGGGAGGCCTCTAAGGACAAGCAGTCAATCTGAAACCTAAGCCATCATGAGATCTGGAGAAACTGAAAGGGTCAAAAATCACAGCTTGCTTCACTTTGGGACTGGTGAGGGCTGGGGCCTCCAGCCAGCTCCAGGATGTGTCTGTCTCATGGTGCTGGGAGTGGAGGTGGCAGTGGTGGGGTGGGGTTGGGTGGGGGAAGGGGGTGTCCACCCTTTACCTTTAACTTATTCTGTGACCTTGGGAGCAGGCTGCCAAAGCTTAAGCTGGGCCTTGGCCAATGGCAACATGGCCAGGTTCCCCGGGGTAGCAACACAGGAAGCTCGTACTGCCAGCCTGCCCCACCCCCACCAGCCTCTGGCCCTGAAAGGCATCTCCCTCCCAGATTCCTGGTCACGCTGAGCCTGAGCACAGCTCCCAAAAGAGAACACTTAGGTACCCCTTCCTTGACCTCCCTAGCTCTTACTCTCTTCAGACCTGGAAGTTTCTCCTAATTTTATCTCACTTTTTTCTAACTCAACTTACTTGCCTTTGCCCTGTCCTCACCTGAGCTGAAGAAATCACAAAACATCCCATGCCAACCTCTGCCCCACTCTTAGTTCCTCCAGACCCAGCCCATCCCTCTGCCCTCTCAGGAATATTCTACTCCCTTCCTGTTTCTCCTCTACCATCCTCCCACTACTCCGGAAGACAATACTCTACAAGGGGGATTTAGCCTCTTTTGAGCTACAACACCCATTAGTGGTTCAGCAATGTGGGAATGTTCATAAATGTATAAAATGTGTAAATAAATTATACTGAAAGTTATCAAAATATGAATACCAATAAATGTGTGACACGTAATTGCTATAGCTGTGATATAGGAACACATTACATAATAAAATCTAGTGGTAGATTTAATAACTAGCTTAACTTCAAAGAAGTGATGAGTGTAAATAATTTTTTTAAAAATCCAGGTTGGTTAACATACACTGTAGTAATGGTTTTAGGAGTAGGATTTAGCGATGCTAAAACTACTCGCTTTTTAAAGAAATTTTATTTAAATCCAAGTTAGTTAACATACAGTGTAGTGTTGTATGGAATTCAGTGAGAGGGTAAATGATTTCAAAGGTACCTGCTACAGGGGCAGTATGGTAGGAAAATATCTGCTAATGCTATCATGGATTGTGGCTGACATTTATAATCTGAAGAAATGCTACATTTCCAATCAGATTAGTGACAAGGTTGGGGGCAGGTCTTTCCTCCATCCCAGTGCACAAACCTCTAGATTCTACCCACAACCCCCAAGGTTAAGAACCTCTGACCTATCGTAGGGATGGGGGAAAAATGTATGGCGTTCGGATCTCCCCTTTTAAATTGCTAAAAATAGATGGAGAGAGAAAGGTTTTATATTACAAATGAAGGAGGGAGGTTAGACAACCAGGAAAACCCTCCAGTCTTTTCAGGTGCAGGAGATGTATCTGTATCCTTCTTAAATTGGGCTGAATGTGTGATGCCTCCGGGCCTAGATGCAGGCTTAAGTAACTGGGCGGGGGCAGGGCTGGGGGCGGTTGCTCTGCTCGCTCTCCTGGAAGTTTGGGGAAGGAGAGAGCTACATCTCTATCTCTGCTGGATCCTCTCAAATCCCCAGGTTCCGTTATACTGAGCTTTGTCCCTCCCTCTTCTCTCCTACCTTTCCTTGACTACAGCACCCTAAATTCTCCCATTCAAGTACTAACCAGGCCTGACCCTGTTTAGTTTCCGAGATCAGACGAGATCGCAGCACCCTCAATTCTCAACAGGGGAGGGAGGTCACTGCATTGGCCTCTGGCCAGAGGACCAGATTCCCCGCAAGTGGAAGGTATAGTGCAGCCCTACTCAGTTGCTCCTCTCACCTCTCAGGGACATGATTGGAGCTTTTGTCTCCTCAGCTGAGGGTCTGGGCTTCCAGAAAGAAATTCCAGAAGAGAAACAAAGAACTGTTCAGATTTTTGGGTTCTAAAAGTCTTCTTTAGGACTGGGGTCTGGGAGACAGGTGCAAGTCTGGCCTCAGTGCTCTCTGGGGGGTCTCCCTCCTAAATCCCAAGGCCACCTCTACTCTTGTCTGCATTTCCCCACAAGAGTAGGAGGGTCATGATCAGGGAGAGTGGGTATTTCTCTCAGTGGAGAGAGAGATTGATTTTGAAATCCAAACTGAGCCAGAGGCCATGTTCCTGGGTAAAAGTTCCCAATGGATGCATTACATCTCCCCAAGGGGCAGCCGCAAACCCTGGTCTAGCTCACGCTCTTTCACCGACTTCTGTAGCCAGCTCTAACAACTGCACACAGACTGCAAATTGGCATTGGCAGTGGGAAGTAAGACCTGAAGGATTCCGGCCCCCACAGGCCTCCAAGCTGTCAGGAAACCACCCTCCCCAGCACCTGTGAGCCAGTTAGGGGCTGCACAAACGGGTGCCTTGAAGGGCTTCAGCCACCTCTCAAAATACCCAAATCTACAGTTTAAAAATCAGCCTTAAGGCGAAGATACCTCTCTCCTCCCTAGTGCAGCAGTTCCCAAGCCCCGCCCAAGCTCCCAGAAATTCTGGAGTCTGTAACAGCATTTTGCAACCGCGGCGACACAGACCAGAACCCGGTTTCTCAACCTGTAGAGGCGTCACCCGCATCTCTGGGGGCGGGCAATGCCAGTAAACCCCAGTAAGCCTAACCCGCTCAGAATTAACGGAAGCACAAGGATCCCCGTCCCAACCCCCCAACACCCCGCCAGGCAAGCACCTGCCCTCCAAAGCTTCTTCGAGACCCACCCCAACGGCCGGGCCCCGGAATCCAGCCAAACCGCTGTGTTCTGGGAACCACGGGTCCTCTTCCCACGGCCTCAGTTCGGGACCCCCTAGGCCACGGTGGAATAGAGGGGAGGAGACCATGCCCAGAGAGTAGGCGGAGAAAGGAGCAAATAAACACGGGCAAACACGCAGTGAAAGGGGGAGCCTCGGAACACTGCCAACTGTGAGAAAGGGGGTCCCCTTCCTGGAAGGTTCTCGGGCCCAACACCCGCGCCCCCACCCTCCGCACTGCCCTCCGCCCTCGGAGCCTTTCCCCGGCCTAGCCAGTCCGCGCTAGCTCGCCAGCCCCGCACCCACCCCGCGTCCCCCTTCGCGGACAGAGCCAGCGCCCGAACACCCTCCCCGCCCCGGCGCCTCAGACCCGCCTCCCTCGCCGCCCTCTCACCTGAAACCACCAGCGCCTCGTTGGGCCCCACTGTGTGGCAATTCCCCATGGCGCCGGTGGCACGGACGGCCAGCGGGGAACGCAGAGACCTGGACAGCACGGCCCGCACCGCCGGCCGCGCCCAGCCTATCCCGCCACCCCCAGCGGCCGCCCGCGCCCCTCCGCGGTCGCAGCCCCGCCGGAAGTGTAGCGGCGGAGGGCGGGGCAGGCGGGCGAGAGCGGCAGTCAACACGCTTGGTTTCCCAGGGCCCATCCCCACGGCGCCCCGGGAGGGCCCCCCCCCCCCCCCCCCCCCCCCCCCCCCCCCCCCCCCCCCCCCCCC
>NC_043716.1:16644179-16695277 GCF_006229205.1 Suricata suricatta | reverse complement strand
ATCTCCGTGTTGTCAGTGCATCAAATCACAACCCCCCCAGGTCCTCATCCAGAGCCGATCAGCATCATCCAGCGTGGGGGCCAGAAAAATATGGAATTCGAATTTTTGAGAAGCAATGTCTGGCACATTAACTCACCCCGACCCCCCTCCCCCGGTCCATCTCTTAATCTGGGATTATGGTTATTCTCAGGAAGAAAGCATCGCCCACGATTTACTTCCACCAGGAAACGACCGCTCATAAGAACACAACTTGAAGCTCCATAAAGGAACCATGGAGGTAAAAACTGCAAATCCCTCAGTGCCCAAAGCACGGCCTGGCATGCAGTTCGGGTTTTCAAGGGCCACTAAGTGTAATTGGAAAGCACTCCGACCTGGGGATTAGGAGATTTAGGGCTCAGGTTCAGTTTTAACCTGAATTCGGCGTGTGACCTTAGACATGTAATTCTGAGGGCTGGGGTGGGGTTCAGAAACTGTGGGTTCCTCAGGGAGGGGGCTGCTCGGGGAAGATGGGGGCCCTGGGTCCTCAGACTGGGGGTCTTCATCAGGTTGGGCACCCTGGCCAGGTCCAAGCCCGGCCAGCCTTTTGCTGGCCTCCCATAGCCGGTGAGCTGCTTGGTCATCCCTGGCAGCTGGGGGCACTTCCTCCACGTGGCAATTGGCAAAATATCTCCCACTGAGGGATTCAATGCCCTCCTGCAGAGCGCAGTACAGGGGTGTCTGGGCGCCCCCTCTGGGTGTCCGCAGCACCAGCCAAGCTAGTGGGCGCAGAAGTGGGCTCAGCCATCCAGGAACGTGGCGCAGGAATAGCTCTGAGTTCACAGGCCCTATGGACAGGAAGAAAGGAAGGAGTGGGTGAGGACCCAGGGGAAGAACAATAAGAATGAGGCTGGAAGGGAGTGGGGAATGGTGTCCAGTTCCAGGGAAACCAGGATAGTATTTGGTGGGCGTTCAGGGCCCTACAAGGTGACCTCACTCATTTCAACAGCAAACCTCCTCCTCTCCATCTAAATTCCCATACCTCCTCAAGTCCCAGATTTTCTTCATGCTGTGTCCCCTGCCTGAGGGAACATCTTTTCTTCTAGCTCAAGTCTCATTCCTTTGTTTAACTAGCAAACATGTATTAACACCTATGGTAGACCAGCCACTGCTTTGGACATTAGAGATGTGGAGTGTAATAAAGGCTTGATAAGTGTTAGTTGTGATTCTTACTGTCACTATTATAATTACTAGTGAGCCTTAGGCAATGACCATCTAAAATGCAGTATGGGAGGGGCTTATGTGGTTGAGTGTCCAACTCTTTCTGTTTTTTTGTTTTTTGTTTTTTGAGCGTCCAACCCTTGATTTTGGCTCAGGTCATGATTCCAGGGTTGTGGCATCAAGCCCTGCGTCAGGCTTTGCACTGAGCATGGAGCCTGCTTAAGATTCTCTCTTTCTCCCTTTGCCCCTCTCCCCTGCTCACATTGTCTCTCTTTAAAATAAAAATAAAAATAAAAATAAAATAAAATAAAATGCAGTATGGTAATGTGGGTGGGGCAGATCTTGTTATCTTGTGATCAGTTCCATAGGACAGATATGGGCTTTATTCATCAGTTAAGTCACTCAGACTAAAAGCTAAAATGCTTACAGTGAACTGGATGACCCAGCCCATCTCTGTGCCTTGTCTCCTGCCACTCTCCTTGTCTCACTTTGTTCCAGCCACACAGGGGTTTCTTGTTCTTTCTCAAGCATACCAGGCACTTCTGCCTCAGGGCCTTTGCACTTGCTATCTAGTCTGTTCCTTATACTCTTCTCCCCAGAAAGCCACATGATTCATCCCCTTAAGGCCTCTACTCAAATGTTACCTTTTGATATTTTTTCCTTGCCTGCCACAAAAAATGCAGCACCTCCTGTCATTTCATATCCCTCCTCACTCTGCTTTATCTTTCCCATGGCACTTTATCATCACCTGTCATTGTAAATATTTATTTATTAGCAATCTCCCCCTCCCCTAAACTAGAATGTAAATTCTACAAGGAAGGGGTCTTTGTTTTGTTCACTGCTAATATTCCAAGCACCAAGATTAATGCCTGGTACATAACAGGTACTCGGTAAATGCTTTTTGAGTGAATGAATCATTATTAGCCATCATCATCATTATCACCATATTATACCGAGTTCAGTCATATGGAAGGCTTCTTGGGGTGAGAACCTGGGCTTCATTCATTGCCATACCCTACCCAGGAGTCAGCATCCAAGTTAGTGGTTTGAGAGGAAGAACCCAGACAAGGTGAGCCTCCCTCCAAGATCAGCAAGGAACAGGTCTCTTTTTGTACTGTGCTTCCTTCCTGTTCTGAGATTCTGTGGCTCAATGAGAGGCTGGGGGAGCACAGGAAGGGTCAAGGATGGGAGAGGGGGAATCAGAACAAAGCAGAGCAGTCAGAGAGCCAGGCCTTACCTGGATGGGCCGCATAGCTGGTGACACCAGTGCCCTCAAGCTGAGTGGCGAGCTCCCTGGCAAATAATACGTTGGCCAGCTTACTGTCGGCATATGCCCGCAGCTCCTGCCGCCAGCCCACCACTGGGCAGTCCAGGCGGGTGAAGTCGAGGTGCCCCCGCCGGTGGGCGGCTGAGGATACCACCACCACGCGGCTAGGGGCGCATGTCTTCAGCCGCGGCAGCAGCAGATGTGTCAGCAAGAAGGGGCCAATGTGATTCACTCGCAGTAGCAGGTTAAATGGCTCGTGGGTCCGGCCGCAGGAACTGATCCCTGGGGCGGGGGCTAGATATGAGCAGCTGCTCCAGAGGGATCCCCAAAGGCCTCAGGGTTCCCATTTGTGAGACAGTGGTAGGGGGCGCCCTTTCCAAACATCCACTGCCCCTTGGTAAGGCCTGATTGGAGGGGTCGGTTGCCCACCCGCTGCCCCCCTTGCAGGACCTGCTGCCCCTCACCGGCATTGTGGATGAGGATGTCCAGCCGTGGCTCAGAGCTCAGGAAGGCAGTGGCAAAGGCCCGCACGGAGGCCAGGTTGGCCAAGTCCAAAGCCATGAAGATGACCTCATTGTTCCCACTCTCCTGTGGGGCAGCAAGGGCTGGGCTTGTCACCAGGCACCTCTCTCCTCTTTCCTCTCCCCAGGTACCAAATCGTGAGAGTCCACCCCCTACTTTTACTGAGATCTGCCCCTGTGCATGAGAATGTAGTGGACCACTATGTGGGCTCCAGATGCAAATCTTGACTTTGACTTTTACTAGACAGAGTGTGACATTAACCTCTCTGGGGCTCAGTGTTCTAATATAATGAGAATAATGTAGTACCTACTTCATGGAGTTGTTGCAGGAATTCGATGAGTTAATATGTGTAAAACACTTAGAACAGTGCCTGGCACCCAGCCAGCACTGTGTAGGTAGTACTTGCTGTTATTATTATCATTTCCTTTTCCCATTATTGCTGATCCTAAAATTTACAACAGCCTTCTCATTGGTCTCCTCTTACCCACTCCTGTCCTCTCCAGCCCAGGCCCATATAACCACTGAGGGGTCCCTTCCAAAATGCTATTCTGACAGTCCATACCCTACTGACTCCATACCCTGCTATTCTGACAGATCCAACACTTCATTGTATCGCCACTGCTCATCCTATAAAATCTGAGTTCCTCAATAGGATCTATAAGGGCCACCAGAACCTAGCCCTGGCGCAGGGGCTCCAGCCTCTTCATTTTGCCTCTTTCTTCCGTATTTCGTGGTCCATCCAGACTCAATACATCTTTTCTTTCAGTTTTTGTTTTTTTAATCAAATCAGCTCTCTTTCCTCAGGGCCTTTGCGTATGCTGTTCCCTCTGCTGTTCCCTTCCCTACCGTCTTTCATCAGCGTAACTTGTACGCATCCTTAAACGTCTCAGAACAGCAATTACTTCTTTCAAAAAGCCCACTTCCTAGCTTTCATCTGGTGTCCCTTCCCTGTGTGGCCAGAGGCCCAGCGAGCGGACCCTCTCTTCTGCAGTTAACGGCCAGAGTAGAGGAAGCCGCTCTGTTCACCCCTCCGTGTCCAGGTATGTCTGTCGGTTGCTCACCCTTTCATCCTCACCTGGCGGAGGTCGAAGGCCGCCGCCTCGCCACGCTCCCGGCTACGACAGGCCAGCACCACGCGCGCGCCCCGGCGCGCCAGCTCCAGCGCCGTCATCTTCCCGATGCCGCTGTTGGCGCCTGCGGTGGGCGGGCGGTCGCTGAGCCGAGGTGGACCGGCCGCCGACCCCGCCGCCCGGCCTCCCTGCCATCAGCGCGCCCGGCCCCCGGCACTCACCCGTGACCACAGCCGTGCGGCCGCGCAGGCTGGCTGTGCCACCGCAGGGCGGGGCCTTCACGAGGTTGTAATAGACCAGCACGTAGGCGCCCAGCAGCAGCCCCGCGCCCAGCAACAGCGCTTCCATACCGGCCGCGCCTCCGGGCTCCCGCCCAGGCCCCCCGCACCTCCCCGGATCGCCTCCCGCCGGGCCGAACCGCCCCGCACCGGCTCCAGCCTCCCAGAAGGCGGAGGCAGAGGCAGGCGGGCGGGAGGCAGGGCAGGGGTGTGTGTCCGTGCGTGGGAGCGTGGGCCGTGCGAGCGCCCCCTAGGCATGCGTCTACGTCCTCTGGGTGTGTGCTGCTAGAACACCTAGGTGCGCGTGTGCTTGTGGGTCCTGGCAGCGCCCTCTAGGTGTGTGCCTGCGCGAACTCCTTCCAGAGGTGTGATTGTGGGCGGGGGCAGCCTGGCTATGTATGTACATAAACATACTTTGAGTGTGTGAATGACTGAGTGTGTCATGTGCTCACCGGCCCTGGGATTGCCTTTCAGGTTGTGTGCAAGCTTCCGGATCCTCGGTGTGTGAGCTCCTTTGTGTGTGTGTGTGTGTGTGTGTGTGTGTGTGTGTGTGTGTACACTTGCAGGCCCAGGAAGTACCCTATAGGTTTGTGCCTGTGTAAGCACCTTTTTACATGTTTGTGCTCATGCGGGCCAAGAGCCCCTCCAGGTACGGGTGCACCTCTGTAGTCTCTGCCAATGTGTGTACTTGAATGAGTATCTGTGTACCTGTCCTTTGTGCGCGTGCCCCTTAGCTGAGGACTTGCGGGAGGGGCTCACAAGGTGCCGTGTGTGAGCCCTCTGGGTGTCATATGTGCAAAGCAGAGTCCTTTCCTTCTGGAGAGATGTGTGTACATGCATGCTGTTCTGAGAGGGTCCAGCCCTGGATGGCTTGCCCTCTATAAACAAGTCCTGCGATTCCTTTTCCTCACTTCCAGAACCTCTAGATTGCTCCCGCGTTCTTACCATAGAGGCCAGAGAGATGACGCAGTGGTCAGGATGGCACCACCATTCAGAGCTGTTACTATTCACTCATTAATTAGCTGTCGACATCTTCCTACCTCTGCCGCCCATCGCCTCCATTTCTGAAGGGAAGCAGGAAGAGACTAAAATGTAAAATCTGTTCCCTGACCTCCAGGAGGAAATTTCTCTGGGATGGTCCTTACAGGTGAAAGAAATAGGTAAAGAAGCTCCATGACTCAACTGAGGAAGTGACTTTGATTGCAAGGTGGATGGTGACAGCTAGAGGGGCACAGGAGAGGGTATTCCTGACCAGGTGACTTGCCTGAGAAAACCATCACAACTTAGCACCCACTGTTCTGCACATATGGTGCACCCCACTGTGTGGTTAGCCTTGGAAATACTGAGCAAACAATACGTTTCTGCACTTGGAGAGTTCGAGAGGCCCATCAGGGCAGGGGGAGCAGAGTGCTGGAGACAGAGGAAGGCAGGCAGGTGGAAGCCAGGGACAGACCTTTGATTCCATGGGTAAGTTTTCTACTTGGCTGCACTAGGGATTTGGGGTTCAGTTGTAGATGCGGTGGGAGGAGGCTGGGAATGGAATATTAATGGAACAAATGTTTGCATTCTCCATCTGCAAGGCAAAATCCTATCATGCTAACAGGTACCAATTCCTTGAACATTGGTGGGACAGACACACAGGCGATCTCTAAGAAGCTGAAGACAGTGTTCAGGAAAAACATCCTGGATAAAGTTTCCCATGTAAAGCCTGAGAGGAGGAAAAGGATGGGAGCTAGGTTTGATGAGAGGGTTCCCAGCCCTTTAGAGTTTAGGTAATGCAGCAGATTCATCTTCCGATGAGAAGATGCAATTGTACAGAAGTTATGATTGCTAGTAAGTTGTGGCTTGAGTGGGTCTAGGGACTGGATCTCTCCTTTTGCTCCATGATGCTCCCCAGAGGCACCTGAATGGACACACAGCTCCACACTAGATTCTATGTTCCAAGAGGCCGGGGCCATATCTGTCCTGGTGATTGCTCACATCGAGTTCCCTAACCCTCCAAATCCTAGCGAAAGCCATGCACGGAGGAGGGGACTCGAGTGATACTCGAACGAATGAATTGCTGCGTGCCCAGCTAAGGCTGACAGAGAAGAGATGAAAACCAGGTGTGGACTTCTCCCAGAAGAGATGAATCAAATACAATAGCAAACAACTGCAAGCAGAGGCAGCCCAAGCTCCCAAGGTTAAAGCTTCTAGACCAGAATGCTGAGGTCTCCTGACCGCTCCTGTTTTAGTATCTTGGTTTTGGAGTCAACAGGAGCAGGGACCTGCACACACTTGGATTCTTGCAGTGTGTGGTCATATCAAGGGATTCTCTCAAGTCATCCATAAAGCCAGACAGCAGCCTCAGCCCGCCCGATGCACCCCTACCTCTCCATCTTCTCACATCCATCTCAAGCTCACTTTTTTCCAACACCTCTGCTCTCCTGACTTCCTTGGGGCTTGAGGTCTGGGAAATTAGACTAATTCAATGAGACTGGGAACAGGATCCTGGGGAGGGTCCCCTCTAAGGGTAATGACAGGTAGGACAGACAGGCAGAAAACATCAATTTGAAGTATTTTTGTTTTTTTATATACAGAATACAGGAAAGTTTCTGTAAAGTCTAAAACATTACAATTACTATGTACATTGGTACTACTTGGGGTGGGGGAGGGGAGAGGAGGGAGGCAGGGGTGGGAGGAACAGGAGAGAAGTGGCAAGAGAACAAAAAAAGGAGACAAAACAGGTTTACGACAAAAACGTTTTTGCTACAATAGACAATTTGAAGAAAACGCTCTACCACATGTAGTACTGTACAGTTTTTAAAAACATTGAAAAAATGTCATCACTAGATGTATTTACACAAAATCCAAATACACTTTTCCTTATTTGAAATAAAATAGATGGACAGCCAGAAAAAGAATTCATTTCTCATTTGTCCATAATACACAGTAGCTACCTGTAGTGCAACCGCTGCAGAAAGGGAAAATAACTTGGAGGGTGGGAACCACGCAAGTGGGGTGGGTAGCGATCTTTATATTAAATAAAACAATGATATTGTATAGATTTTGCTGTATGAAAACTGTATTTTTTTCTTTTAATATAAAACTATTGTCACTGCCACAAAATAGAACAAGTTTCTGATTATTTTACAACGGCGGGCGAGGGGGAGGGAGCAGGAGGCGGGTGGGGAACAGTTTGGTGTTGGAGGAAGTGTCCAGACCATCGGCCTTCCCCTCCCTGCCCGCGCTGTTCCTCAGCTCGGGTCTGCCGCTTTCCCATGAAATGTTGAGTACAAATATATGTGCAAATGCCCCCTAGAACTTGAGAAAAGAAAAAGGATTTTTAAAAAACAGTCAAAAGGTTTTCTTCATTTCATGCAAAGATTGTAGTTGAAGGGTTTCTGGTGGAGTATAGAAAAAACCCGGGCTTGGTTTGTGTACATTTTTGCATTGCAGGAGTCTTGGGTCGGGCGGACGGGCGGGCGACGGGGTAGCCGCCAGTCCTAGGGAACGGAGTTGGAACGCAGCACGGGGCCCTGGTGGGGCTTTAGAGACAGCTTCTCGGCCAAGACCCCATCCTGCAGCAGGCCAGCATCGCCTTTGGGCTGTTTGGTCGCAAACTCAGTGATGCTGAAGACAAACTGCAGGCACCCCAGCTTGATGTAGCTGCCGTGGTGCAGCAAGGCCGTGCCCTCCCAGCCGGCCCCACTGCCCCCAATCAAGCTTGAGCTGCTGGCTTTGCAGTTGCAGGGTCTCCGCTGCGGCCCCTGGGCCTGGGAGCTCATCATGGCTGCCTCCTCACTTGGCTCTTCATCCTGTTTCTGGTGCCGGCGGCGCCCTGGGAACAAGGGGGGCAGGTCACGGGGAGAGGAACAGTGAGCAGCCAACCCAGCCAAGGCTGTTTGCCAGGGCTGGGCCCCTGCACCTCCCCATCCTGCCATGTGACTAGGGCTGAAGGACACCTGGAAAGGACCAGGGAAGACTGAAGTCCCCAGGCAGGTGTGCGCAGAGCACTCGCTTCTCTGTGGTTTCCCTGGGCCCATGAGCAAGGAGGGCCTGGCCAACGGGACCCGGAAGGCAAGAGAGCAGGTCATCGGCAGGAAGCCAGAGCCACCCTGACGGGGGCCTTAAGAGAACATGCCCCAAAATGGCTGGCTTTGTGGTGGCCACAGGCTCCAACTTACTGATGACACTCTGCACTTTGGCAACAATACTGCTTGGGGGGGTTGGCGGGGTCTTCTCAGAGAAGTCACATGAATACAGCACATTGTCCACCGTTGTCCCGTGCTCACTGTAGTTTAACAGCTCATAATGTTTGGTATTCTGAGGAGGAGGAGGGAAGATAAGATGTGTGGTCTGCTGCGTGGGGCCTGGGGCTAAGGGGAGAGAGGACATATGGAGAAGGCTGTGCTGCTCTACCTGGGGACCTCTCTTTGTTCCCCAGTCAAGCCCCCCTTCCCTCTCTTCTTTAGAATGGGGCTCGAGACTCACCTCCTCAGGGAAGCCTGCCTTCCTAGTGGCCCACACCCCCTGCTCTCCCACCACTCCTTTACACTGCCTCCTGGGTCCTGGCTCCTGTAGAAATGCTATTTGCTGCCACAGAGGGCCTGGCTTCCTTCTATGCTGGTCCCCTCCCCTCCTTCTGGGTGGGCTCCCTCCGCTGAGCCTGTGACCAACCTCAGGAGAAATGGCAGCACGCTCCTCTGGAGCAGTAGCTATGGCAGGATGCCCTTTCACACCAAGACCCTTCTACTCCAGGAACCACAGGGAGTAAAGAAAAGACCTCCCCACCTCCCTTCCCCTCGCCCAGGGCACCCTGGTGGCCGGGAGAGGCCTCAGGCTGTGAGAGCTCTCCCACCCCTTCCCCGCCCCTTACCTCATCATAGAATATGCAGGCGTGTTTCCCAGACACGTAGTTACAGTGACCATAGTTTGTAAGGCACACGTCCATGTCAGCTCCTGCAGGGTGGCAGGAGTAGAGGCAAAGGCAGGCAGAGAACAGACTGTAAGGTGCATGCACGGGGAAGGCGGGAGGCAGGGCGTTAGCTTCTGGGCGGGCGCTGGTAAGACCTTAGGGGAAGGCTAGTTCAGGGGCCCTTCCTTGTATTTTTGAACAAAAAAATGAGGTCTCTTCCACTTTCCTTGTGAAGGACAGCTGTGCCTGCCAGCTGACCTTCTTCCGAACATGTGGCTGCTGCCCAGAAAGGACCAGCGAGCTCCTGAAGAGGACGGCTTATTTCCAGGAAGGCACAACACGGGGTGCAGGGCTTATAAATCCGATTGTCGTAAAGAAAGGAGATCTCTAGGCCAAGGGCTAATTTGACTGTCCCTCTGCACAAGATATGGGGCTAACTAAAGGTTACAGCGTGTGAGCCCCATCGCTTTTGCAAAGACCTCCAGGGACAAAGCATGTGCCCTCTCTTCTGGGCTTTATCTGCTTGTTTAAAATGCCTCACTGTGCAGCCATAGTGGCTGGCTCTCTCTCCTGATGTCACGCTGGGCCCCAAAGCTAAAGGGCTCGAGCCAGGGAAGACAAGCCGCTGATAGTCTCCTTTCTCAGTCCCTCCTGCCTAGGTCTCTGCTGGGTTAAGCCCCAGTCAGCCGGAGGGAGGGTCTCCCTCACCGCTTCCTGGCCTCTGTGGGAAGGAGTGTTAGTAGCTAGGGCAGAACAGATCCGGTGCCCCTCCCCCATAGCTGGCTCACCTGTCCCGATGTAGAGGGTTCGATAGCACATGTTCACAGCTCCTCCCAACCCCAAGAGAGGGTAGAACACAGCTCGGGCCTGTACCTCCTTTCTTTGCACTACAAGACAAACACAGAGATAGGCTTGTTCAGAAACTCAGAACCTGGGACCCAAATGTAAAGCAACAGGATCTGGACCTTTGGCTCACAGCCCAGCGGAAATAAGCCCACTACATGAGTTATCTTTCAAAACTCACCTTGGACACTGGGCTGCTTCAGGGTGACACTCTCCCGCCCCAGCATTTCCAACACGGGTAAGAGGGGCCATCTTTGAAAGTGGTCACAGAATTCAAGGATGAATGTACTTTAAGTTCCTGGGCTGCTGACTGGTGTATTGGGGATGTACCAGATGGTACCACAGGGAGGCCAAGCAAAACAACAGTAGGCACAGACCACTGTTTCTGGAACTTTAATGTCCATACGAATCAACTAGAGATCTTGTCAAAACGCAAATTCTGATACTGTGGGTCAGAAGTAGGGCCTGAGCTCTGCGGTTCCAACAAGCTCTCAGGTGATGCTGAGGGCGCTGGTCTGGAGACTATACAATTTCAACTAGTAAGGCTCAATGAGGGTTAACGCTCAGAACTATTCAAAGCGGTTAACGTCTTGGGAAAAATTTTCAGGACACTAGACCAAATGTTACTTTATTTATTATCATTATTACTATTATTTTTTTAATGTAGGCTCCACACCCAACATGGGGCTTGAACTCATGACCCTGAGATCAAGAGTCGTAGGCTCTATGGACTGAGCCACCCAGGTGCCCCTAGACCAACTGTTATTTTGTTTCTCACCTCGAACTTTAAATAAATATTCCCTTCTGGGAAACCTTTGTAACCCAAATATTTGGAAGAAGTTCAGCAGAAAGTACACCACATACACCCAAAGTCATTCATAGCTGCTTTTGTGTGTCTCAAAGTGGATGAGCATGGAAGTTGCAACAGACTTCCCCGAGTCTGATGTGAAAGCTGTGGTTGCCATTTTGTTCCAGCTTTCTGGGGAAAAGAAACCATGGTGTTTTATTAGGCCCACTAAAGGCCCACACGGAACACTGAGATACTCAAAGCTGAGACTCCTCAGGAGGGAGACAGCTGCTCACACGCAGGGGGGAGATGCGATGGTGTGCTGGGCGGCAGGTGTGTGCGTGCGCACCTTCTGTGTGGTGCCCTCCAGAAGCCAGCGGATGTGCCCCGACACTGCCCGGTGAAGCTTGGGCCCGGGAGGGGAAAAGCTGATGTATTCTCTGCAAGGCCAGAAACTTGATCAGCTTCTCGTCCAGCATATTTATCTCGATTTCTATTAACCAAAAAGAAAGATTAAAAAGCAGCTGAGGAGGAAATGGAACGTGGACATACGTAAGGGTCACAGAGCAAATAGTTAAGCATTTCTAAAATCTAGCCAAGTGACTCTTCTCAAACAGCAGAGTGCAAAGTGGTCAGGATCCAGAATTTGGCATCTCATTGGCCATGTGCAGTGAGACAGGCCCTGGAAGGGCGTGTGCGGATGCCCCTTGCAGCTTGATTTTAAGGTAAGTGGTCCTGGAAAAGTAGGGCATGATAAACCAACCACCTGCCTGCCTGTGGGGGTGTCGGACACGGAGGCTTAGATATTCTAGCCACCCTCTCTTCAAAAGTCAAGTTCAAGTTCTGCCACCATTCTCTTTGTCTTTGGGAACAAGGCCCTCCTGGTTTTATTCTGCCTCAAGGAATTCTCTTCTCACGTGTTCAACTTGGCCCTGCCCTCCCTTCACCTTTGATTCTGTGTACAAGCATGTGTAGAAGGCAGAGGTGGGAGGGAGCTTTTGTTCCTAACCCGCCTCCCCAGCCTTTGAAGGTCAGGCATCCCTTCTGTTCCTTTCTGAAATGAGCTCGAACGCTGTGCAGGGACCGTGCCTTCAGGCAGCAGCTGGTGGTAGAGCAGCAGCTCAACTCACTCACCTCCATTGACATCCATAAATGCTCGCAGTGAGTTGGTGAGGTCCACCATGGCAGTAGAGTTGGCTGGGAAAGAGGGTACGGTTAAAGCGCTTCCTATGGATAACGTGCCGGGGCTGACCTTGCCATCTGGGGACGGAGCAGGAAGACTGTTACTTACGTCGCCTGAGGGAAACCCACCGGTCCAATCCCCCACTGCTGAGACAGGTCTGGATTTCGGACCCAAGGTGATGTTCCCTTCTCGATTCTCACCCCATAGGCTCTGGAACTCCTAGAGCTAAAAATGTGTGGTGAGGAAGGGCGGATGGAACGACAACGCACCTGGGCACGCAGGAATCTCCAGAGCACGGAGCACCAGCCAAACCTACTGGCCTGGGAAATGTGTCAGGGTGGCTTTGTTCTCTGGGCCAGGACTACCTCTCTGCTGCCTCCAGTCATTCAACCAAGTGGTGCCTGGCCCTAGATTTCCTGCCTCCTGAAGTTTAACTCACAGGGTGCACGATCTATCCAGGCTGGTGTTAAAGAGGTAAACAGAGGCAGGAAAAGAGCCTGAGGGTAGGGGCCATCCTGGGACCAGGGGCCCCCATGCAGAGAAGCCACAGTCACCTGGTTACCAAGACTCCCAGCTGACTAGGAGGCCAGCTTCAGTTCAGACGGGAGAGACCACACGGGGCTCCAGCAGCATCTGAAACCTGTTCAGATGCTGGGGTCAGCAATCTCGAGGTCCGGAGTGCTGACTGGGGACAGCTGAGAGAGCAGGTCCACACGAGGCCACGTATGGGTGTAGGGGACTGCCTTTCTGCATGTGGCCAAAGGGCGAGCTTCTGGGCCGCATGACCCTCTGTAGGCATGCCACTCTGCAGCTATCCTGAAAAGCAGTGTTGCTTTCTAAACCTGCCTTCCTGGGATGGGAGCTCCTTCCAATGAGTGGGCTCTGAGAATTTGGATCAGGTGTGACCTGCTCCTCTGGTGTGGGTCGTGAAACACGGAGGCCATCATCTAGAACCTCAGGCTGGCCACAGGGGCTCCAGAAAGCATGGTGCCTTCCTCTAAGGTGGTGGAACAAAACAAGCAGAAGACTAGGCCTGAAGGGTATAGGAAGGTGGAGTCAGGAGACCCAGCTGTGCTTCTGAGCCTGCCACTGTCTCGGTAGGTGACCTAGAGGAAATCGCTTAAACTGAATTCAGGCAATCCCGCCAGTAAAACAGGGGACAAGTTAATACATGCTTTCTCTTCTATCATGTAAATGGGGGGAGGACAAATAATACCGAGATCAAAGTCCTCTGAAATAAGCACCAGAATATAAATGTTTGTTGAAATTTAACTGCCAGGCAGAGCATGAAATTACTCCAAATCACCCCCAGACTGAGCAGCACTCACCTGACGATGGCGCTGGTGAGCAGAATCGTTGGTTGGCTCCTATGGCCAAGATACCATCTCCTGCTGCTTGGGGGGGAGTGAGCACCCGGGTGGCATTTGGGGGTGAGCCCAGTGGCCTTGAATCTGTCAATGGAGGTCCTATCTGTGATTGGACAGTCTTTCTTTGCAAAGTGCTGGTGTTCTCGATGCTGGCACAAGAGCTGGGAATGGAAGGGTGTAGGCTTGGGACGGGAACCAAACTCCTCTGGGGGCAAGAGCTGGGGCCAGTGGCATTCTCTGTCTTCACAATGATGCCGACGGTGTGGTTCTGAAGCCCCCCAGCCGCTGGTGGCGTGAGGGGCCGGGGCCAGCCTTGCCGGTGGGAGAGGCCTGGTAAGGGGGTGTTGGCGCCTGGAAGTCGCCGGGGGTCCGTGGAATCGGTGGGGCTGCTGTAGAGGTGTGGGCCATTGGCTTTCACCTCTGCACTCACTGGCCCATTAGAAGTCCCGCAGGGGGCTTTCTTGGATTTTTCCGCACAGGAACTGCAGCTGATGTCCTCTAGGGCTGGGGGCTGGTGGGGTGGAGAGCAGCTCAGGGAATTCTGGGTGCTAATCCCTGAGGGGCAGGACAAGGGGCAGTGGGAAGGTGTAGGTGCCTTGTCAGCTGTTTGCAGGGAGGTGGTGATTGAGCTGTCAGTCACAATAACAGGCTTAATATCAGCCTTCTCTGTCTGTTCAGAGTCCCAATGCGAAGGCATCTGCTTAGCAGATAAATGTTTCAATATGCTGCACTGGAGCGCAACAACACTACAGAGCCACTGCAATGGAAGGAGAGGAGAGGAGGGTGAGAGGCCTGGGAGGCGCTGGTCCTTCCTGCCCCAGCGGCCAGGGCTATAGCACAGCAGATACACACTGTTTTCAAGGTCCCATCGCAAACCCCCAGAAAAGGTGTGCTTGACTTCAGATAGGATTCCATTTCCAATCCCAAGCAAGACCTGTTGGTACACTCAGCAGGCAACACCCTGGTCAGCAGAGCTCACCTTGTGAACCGATATCCAGCAGGTACCCTAGGCAACTGCTGGGTGTCCAGCACTATCACCTAATCTCTCTATGGATCTACTGGTCTCTTTCTACAAGCGAGATCCATTCATCTCACAGCACATGGCAGAAACACATGGAGAGCAGCAGACTCTGTACTTCTTCTATCTGCCTCAGAATTATCAGCCAGAGGTTCTCTCTGAAATATGCAAGCCTTGCCCCAAGGGTGAGGGTGGGGACCAGTGGGGTTGGAAAAGATGGGGATGGGAATGGCACTGAGGCTACTTCCAATAACAGCTGTGGTGAGAAAGAAGGAAGATAGGCTTTGGAATCCCAGCCCTGCCTTCACTCACCTCTTGCTGCTCTGCCTGGGTAGCTAAGTGCTCAGAGTTCAAAAGGTGCGTCTGTGATTCCTCGGGGATCCCATTGCAGATCAGCTCCCCATCCCGAATGGCCGCGGGTGCAATGAGAGGGGGTGGAAACTGGTACTGAGATTTTATAGCATCGGGAACCTGTTCGGGATAGAAGGAGGGAGAGGTTGATATTGCCAACATGTCTAGTTGATTCTGCCTCTTCTGTCTGTGGTGCTGATGTCTGCGGGATCATCGTGTACTCCGGTGTCCACTAAGACAAGGAGGCTCAGTGGGCTATACCTGCTCAGTGCCTCAAACGCGAATTCATTAGCTTGAGAAGGCACAGAGCTGGAAACAGCAGGCATGCACCCCTGCCCCCAACCTTCTTCATTAAGGTCTACAGCCCACAGAAGCCAGAAACCATTGCTCTGGCCTAAAAAATTTTAAGGCTGACGCTGGATACAGTTTCAGAGTGGTGTTCTCCAGGCTCTTACTGCTCAGCATCAAGTTTGGGAGGTGAGTAAGCCGTATCTGAGAGGTAAAAAGTCAAAGGAGGTCACATTCACAGTGGAAATGTTCAGCATGAAGTCTGGCTTGTGAATAAGCACTCAGTCAATGTCCGTTTCCTCGTCCATCCATTCATGACTCACGAGAAAACTGAAGATCTCTTTGTTGTACAAGGACAGAAGACACATTCTAAATCACGCCATGTAAGGATGAAAGAGCCACACAACAAGCCAAGAGTCATTCATACATTCAGCCAACATTTATTGAGTACCTCCTGAGTCTGGACACTGTACCACGTCCTAGAGATCCAAAGATGAATAAAACTTAAGCTCTGCCCTCAAGGAGCTCACAGTCTAGTTGGGGAGATAAACATTACAATACAGTGCAAGGGGTCCTTAAAATACAGACATGGCTAAGGAGCTACTAAAAACGTGGAGGAGAGTGCTTGCTCATTTCCGTCTGGGGGACATGAACTTGGGATTAGGGAAGATTTTATAGGAAGATAGTATTTGAGACTTGGAAGTTGAGAACTTTCAGGCAGACAAAGGGGAAATAAGGGTAGGGGAGCAGCATATAAGGCATAAGAGATGTGGAAGCACTTGACGGATTTGGAAAACATTTGGAGAACAAATTTGGTGACTGAGTCCTTATGGAGGATAACAGAAGAAGAACTGAAAATGGTTCCCAGAATTTTGGCTAGAGGGACTGGACGATAATTGCAGTCATTCACTGAAACAGGAAATACAAGAGGAAGAGCAGATTTGGAGTCAGAAGACTTTTGGTTTTAGGCAAGTTGGGACTGAGGTGTTTGTGGGATGGGCAGGCAGATATGAATCTAGACATGAGGAGAAAGGCAGGAGATATGGAATTGAGAACCAGCACCATTAACAGTGGTGGCTGGTGACATGGCTTGTCCCAAGTCAGCCAGGAATGGGAGGTGAAGAATGGAGTGGTAGGTAAGTCTAAGGTTGCCCCCCTTGGCAAAGAGTGAAGGGGTAGCAGGAAGAGGAATTCTTGACACAAATACAAAGTTCTTAGCCAATTCTGCTGCACTGCACTATGGCAATGGTGAGGATGGCTCAGAGCAGAGCGAGGGTGCTGCCCACCACCGCCCTCTGCTGCCACGGTCCTCACTTCACTCTCAAATTGTCCAGGACAGAATGTTCGTCAGGCAGCTCTCTCTGCCCACGGGTCCTATCCCCGTGCTATAACAAAAACACCTGTCTGTACTGGAAGAAAAAAAATGCTTTTCAGGCAACTCGTGCCCTTGGATTTTCCTTAAGAATAGGGAAACCTCAGGGCACCTGAGGCTCAGTCGGTTGAGTGTCTGACTTCAGCTCAGGTCATGATCTCGCAGTCTTTGAGTTTGAGCCCCACATTAGGCTGTGCGTTGACAGCTCAGAGCCTGGACGCCCCTTCAGATTCTGTGTCTCCTTTCTCTCTGCCCCTCCCCTGTTCACACTCTGTGTCTCTCTCTCTCTCTCTCAAAAATAAAAGTAAAAACATTAAAAAAAATTGAAAAAGAAAAAAAAAGAATAGGGAAACCTTGGGGCACCTGGGTGGCTTGGCCAGTTGAGCGTCTGGCTCTTTAATTCAGCTCGGGTCATGGTCTTATGGTTCATGAGATGAACCCGCGTCGGGTTCTCCACTGACAGTGCAGAGCCTGCTTGGCATGCTCTCTCCACCCCCTCACCTGTCTCTGCCCCTCCCCTGCTTATGCTCTGTTTCTCTCTCTCTCTCTTTCCTCTCTCAAAATAAACAAACAAACATGGAAAAAAAATAGGGAAACCTTTGAAGGGGGCGGGGGCATTGTGAAATGACAAAATTTTCTCGAGGTCTCCTGGGACTGTTCACTTCAGCCGCCAGGCTCTCTTCCAAATCGATATGGTCAATTACACAGTTAAGGTTACTTCCAGATCTGTTTTATTAAGATATGAGGCATGCCACCTTTATAATACCCCCAACTGAAAACACCTTAATTTTAGAAACCAGTGTTTACACTGAAGTATAAGTATTTACATACTTAAGAAACTGTTATACAATATCCAACAGTTAACATCTTGCTAGCTTGCTAGCGCTGACATCCACTGGAAGTGATAGGAGTGGGGCGAGTGATTTAAAGTGTGGCTGCCACCAAGTGGCCATATTTGAGAACTGCTGGTCTCCACTGGTACATGGCACTGCCTGTGTGTAGGATTATTTCAAAAAGAGAAAAATCAAGCTTCTATGTGGGCACACAGTGTTGGGCTCTAGGTTAAATGAATGAGGGAACTGAATGGCTTTTGAGAAACAGCCTCAACACCACCAAATGCTTTTCAATAAAGCAATTTTTTCTATTGATTGCAGCAGACACACTAGCAACTGTGAAGTGTGTATAAGAATGTTAGGTATTATTACAGCAAGGCCATAATTTGGAATATTCGCTATATATTAGCAGCAGCTTGGAAAAACAGATTTAACTGCTGGGATAGCTCCTCCTTTTCCACGTGGTCCTCTGCTTCGTCACCACCCCTTCCCCCTACCAGACAGCTCTTGACAAGGGGCCCCCTCCCAGGAACAGATAGCAGGAGTACCAGCAAGGGGGTGGCAATAGCAGAGCACATCCGTCTGGCAGAAGGGGCTAATGAGCATGTATCAGAAGAACTGGAGACTTGCAGAGTTTGGGGTCTGGCCTTCATAATCCTGTCACCGTCCTCTGAAAATGTATGATCACATTCACTGCTTGTTGAGACTCCACAGACAAATCTCAGGGCTTCACTCTCCGTATCTGTAAATTTGGGACCATGATCCTCTGCCTATCCCATGAAAGCAATCAGAGCCCGCTCTCCTGCCTGCTCCAGGATGGGACTCACCTTCAAGCTTCTTCTTTTGACTGACTGGAGCACTCGGCGGTTAGGGGGGTGCTTCTTGTGGATTCGGTTCAGGAAGTCCACTTTGACCACATGCTGCGAAATGGTGTCCTGGAAACGGTCAAACACCTGGCACCGATTGCTCAGTGTCATATTCTTCTGGTTCAGCTAGGGACAAAGCAGACACACTCTTACACTGACCCTCCAAAGGCATCTCCTCCCAACTACCTATTCTCTAGGTCTGAAAAATAGAAGCCCTTGGCCAAATAGGTTCCTTCTGTCAGGGGCTGGTGCGTCAACACCCCTGTCAGAGGGCCAGGGACCATGGATAAGACTTTTTCCCTCAGCCCTGCCTGATCTAGCAAGGGAAAACTTGTATGTTCCTATTCCCTACAGAGGCTTGAGGGGGACAGGAAATAGGAAATTAGTCAAGAAGTGCCCTTCAAACCCAGCCTGACAGCTCAGACCACCTTTTGCCAGGGTACTCTAACAGCACAGATTTCAGAGGACGTGCGGGCCTTGGCCCGAGACCCAGACTCCCTTTCTAGCAAGGCACTTGTTCCCACAGGAAGCAGGATGGTTTCCTATATAAGGAGCTTGGCTAACAGCAGGGATCAGTCCCAGAGTCCTGAGTGCCCTGCTCTATTCCTCTTCCAAGATGCCAGGGAACATTAGGGAGCCCTTCTGGATATCATAGTCCTGCTCTAGAGGAGGAGAAAAACCTGGGCTGCTCTAAGAGGCCAAAGGGAGAGAAGAAAGAATTTTGCACAACAGCATACAGAAGGCATATAAAAATGATGTCACTTATCTTTTTCTATGTCTGGCTCTCTACACTTTAATTCAAGAGAAAAGATCTGCTCGGAAGTTTGATGATTGGTAAAGTAGGAAAAATCCCTAAGTGGCTAAATGAAAAAGATTATCTAATTAATAATTTTTCATCTGTTGGGAAGCTGCTCTTTAAGTTAATATTTGAGCATATCACTGATAGCAGAGTTCTTCTGGTTTATAGCAGGAGGCAAAATGAAACACTCATAACTGAGCTTGGAGAGAAGCTTCCCCCTACATAACCCTTTCCGAGCAGTGTTAGCCGAATGAAGAGGCCAAAGCAAACACTTTTGCCCCGTCTGTGCCAGTCTGTAACTGCGGTTCCTCAGGGCAACGTGAGAAGCATGCTGTCATGCTGAGGGTCAAGAGACATTCCGTGGTCATTACCATCTCATAGACGATGTCTTAAGCAATCATCTTTTTAATCTGTAAAGGCTGCTCTTAGAAGGGAGCTGCTCTTCTGAAGCCCTCACCCGTTCAGCCTTGTAAACGACTGATCTTAGTGCCCAGCAGAAAAGGGCCTAAGCCTAAGCCTCTTTTGGAGATAGCAAACTACCATTCTGTTTTAGCCCCAGGAAGTGTCTGGAAAATGTACCCACGACTCCCGGGAGATAAGATAAAAGGACCCTCACACCATTCATTCGTTCAACTTACTTACTGAATACCTATTATGTTCCATGTTAAGGTGGGGGTCAAACATTAAAGAGAAGGGGAAAACCCTCGTGTGGTAGCTGGCTGTTTGGAACCCTGTTATCTATGTCAATCCTTCAATTCTCCCAAGTTACTGGGAGTTGAGTGCATGTCATTCCTGAGATATGAGAATAAATGTTTTAGAATTTCTTGTTTGCTCCCTCTAAAAATAAGAGGCAGGAAAATACAGAGACAACTACCATGAGAGCATTTCTTCCCATGAGATGGATCCAATATATTCCCCCTTCATGGCTATTAACATCAACTGCTCAATTCACTGTGGAAGAAATTTATTACAAACAACCAAGTCTGCCTGTACAGCTAAAACAAGGCATTGTGGGAAATTGCAAAACACACAGCTGGGACATGTCAAAATGATTGGAACTGAGTAGGATGGTCTGCAGAAATCTGTAGCTGAGAGATTATACAGTGAACTCTGGTACAAAGCTGACCTACTATGCTTTCTACTGAATAAGGCCATGCCCCAGGTGCCCAGAGAGAAAAGGGACAATGCTGTGCTTACCACCACATGTTCGATGTGATTCGGACACATCCATCTGCCCAGGGGCATGGCAGTGAGCGGTGGCTCGAGGCAGTCCATGTGGAACAGGAGGGGGCAATAGTCACACTGGATGAGAGGGGCCACACGGCAGCTCCTGGAAAAAAGAGATGTAGGCCATTTCTGTGGCAAGATGGGAGAGAATTCAAACCAGCTCTGCACTGTGCTAAAGGCTCCTTAATCCTCACAATGTTCTCCCAGGGCCTCCTCCCTAGTGATCAGTTACACTCACGATTAGGAAGATGAATGAAGTTGGGGGCTACCACCAGGCTCTCTGTTATTCTCTCTTCTAAGAGGAATGTGTCTTGTGGGGAAGTGAATGTTTATTTGGAGTATAGCTAAAGTGGCTGTCAGAGCAGGAATGATCAATGCTCAGTGCCCACAGGGGGAAGAAAGCCAATTCCGCTCTGATCTTTCTACTTCTTAAAAGAAGGTAACGACCTCATTAAAAAAAATTCTCTAGCCATATTTCTAGAGTCTTACACTACAGCAAGAAAAGACTTCTCTTCTGCATGAGGCAACCAGCAAAAATGACACAGGCAGAGTTGTGCTGGGAAAGGATTCTGTAACGTATTCATGTATGCACAGTTCAAGGGAGGGGCTTCAGCAAATAACTACAATATTCCTTGGGTCCCCAAGAGGCACTGCAGCCTCAGTCTGGGCCTGGCTCAGAGTTCTTTCTGCCCTACTATCTGGTTCCCTAGAGCTTTTGTTATGGAACATCTCTTTCTTCTTCCTTTTTTTTGGGGAACATTTATTTTTGATGGCTATTTTCTCCTGCCATTCTGCCCTTCTAAGACACCAGGCCAGTAAGTCCAGCTTCAGTAATTGAAGCAGCTGGTTCCCGTCACTGAGGAGATCCTATTTGAGGGAAACCAGTGTCTCAGGGAAGCTACAACTGGGGCAGCCTGGAGGCTTTTGGAAGTCATCCAGTCTGATGCATGTTCGCTACCATGGATACTTGTGCTGCTTTCAAACTCATCTTTGGTGATTTAAAAAGTTATTTGCCCTTTCCAGGGACCTGGGTCCCTGCTGGCCAGGGTTCCTCCTGCTAGCTAGTCAAATATCTCACACTTCTGTTTTAAGTCCAATCCTTTCTATTTGAGCCTCTACAAACATGGTCGACAGTACTTAAGGGAATTTGCTGTGAAAACAGTCAAGGCTCTGGTCAATTGGTCATTCAGACTCTGTACTTGTACCATCAGAAAATGGGTTATTCACATTTAACAGATAGGGTTTGGGAGAGGCAATGGAAGAGAGAAAAAACATCATTTGCTGAATATGGGGAGAGTCCTTACCTGTTACATGTGAAGCATACTTTGACTGGTAAGGGGACAAGACCATTGTGATCTAACTCGTGCTGTGTCTTCTTAACGTTTTTCCCCGTGGTTTCCTCCTTTCTTCTCCTCTTGCTAGAACCTAGAAGAGAAATTGATGATACTGAACTTTCCTGGATGCAGAGTTCCTAGTCTGGGATATGAAAACAACAGTAAGTGAAAGGAATAGATCTCAGTAAAAGCATGTGCCACGGCCTAGACATGGGTCCCTCTCTGAGACCCCCTGCGCTGGTTTCAAATGAGAAAAAGAATAGGAAGGGAGGAAAAGGAATACTGAGACATAAATCAGAACCATGGTCTGAAATCACCTGTTCTGTGGCAGAAACACAGGTTGTTAGATACTGCAACCTAAGAAATACACATGCCTGAGTCAAATGGTCAACAAAGACTGTTCTGGAGGTGGCTGAAGAAGAAACTAGAACTTTACTGCATTTTTATAGAAATCAGGAAAGTTTTGATCCCATATACATCCTGCTGACTGAATAGGATTCTTAAGCCTGCCAGTTTCACTTTCTCTGGGAAAAAAGAAAATAACATCTAGAAGCTTCGTGGTATCAAGTAGAAGACATGATTAAAGGCAAAAAAAAAAAAAAGGGGGGGGGGACAATTTGGTAACATCTTATCAAACTATAAATGCATAGTTATAACCCAGCAATTCTCACAGTAGGAATTTACCTTAGAGATACACTCACATGTACACAATGATATATTTACAAAATTATTTGAAGAACTATCTATAACAAACAATTAGGAACGAACTGAATGTCCATTAATAGGAAATCAGTTAAATAAATTACGGCACATCTATAGGTAGACTATTATGCAACCATTAAGAAAAACTAAGGATTGTCTACATTCATATGGAAAGATCTCTAGAGCATATTGTGAAGTGAAAAAAGCAAGATCTAGAGCAGTATACCAAGTAAGCCATTTAAAGGGAAATTACTGAGCATATAATATTTGCTTATATATGCACAGAGAAATTCTAGGAGATAGTAAGAAGCAAACAGTGGTTATCTGAGGACAGAAGGTGGAGACCAGGCAAATGGCAGACAGGGTGGAAGGGAAAATTTTCATTTCAAGCTTTTTAAAAAAAAAACGTGATACCTTGAAGGGCAGCAAATAGAAAATTGAATAAGCACGGTCAAGGTTAAAACCTTCAAAGATGTCCAGGAAGAACAAAGAACAGGAACATGAGAGTGGCTACCCACCCGGTGATCCCACAGGCAGCACTGCCCTCTGGCTGGACAGTAGTCCTTTGGGGCAGCTGGGGTGGGGGAGGGAACATGACACTTCGGCTAACCTGGTAGTGCAGTGGTACAAGTCAGTTCATTGGGCAACTGAAATTGGGTGGGGTTCCGCTCCATGGCGGCAGCAATCAGCAGCTCAAAGGGCCGCCTTAGCTGGGGCTGCACATAGTCCGGCTCTGTTGCCACCGGCTCCTCGTCCACATCAATGATGTCCTCATCGACGTCATTCTGCTCAGAGGTGGGGGTCTCTGTGCTGGCATTGGATGTGGGTGTGCCAGGCCGGCTGGCTCTCCTCTCCAGGATCCGGGCGTGGGCAATGGCCTTGAGTTCAGTTTTGCTGGCTGATCTGTCCAACAAGTCAGTATCACTGCTGGGGGATGTAGTCCGTTTGCCGGATTTGTCCACCAGTCCATTGACATGTCCCAGCTCCTTTTTCTGCTCTCGTTTCTGTGCAAATGGACAGGTAGGCCCATCACATAAAGTACCACAACACAGAAAGCAATGGATACTACAAAGGCCACTAGCCAAAATTATGAAATTCTCCAACATGTTACAGACTCATCCACCGGGGCACTTGGAACACTGGTGTGTTCAAGTTGACTGAACTACAACTGAACTAAAACTAAAGCTGGTGAAACTGTGCAGCAAGGAAATCACCAAACAGCAGGGCAAGTGAGAAACAATTATACACATTTATCGCACATCATTTACTTGAAGTCATCATTTGACATGCGACATCTCTATACAAAGTACAGGGATAAAGGGATTAAATGTTACCACAGCGAGAATAAATTTAGTGAGGCTGGCTGAGAATGGTGAGAAAAATACAGTAGGACTCAACACCACTGTAGTTTGCTATGGAGCATCGTGACCTCCTGAATGGTTTAAGAATTGTGCTCAAAGTAAAGTCTGCAAAAGCAAAGTAAGAGAGGCAAGCAGAAGTCCCTGTTCAGGGAGGTTGGGTGCTGACACAGAGAGTAACTACACCGCAAGGCGGTGGGGTGGTGTGTGGAAGGTAGCCACCCAACAATCAGTGTCTGAGAATGGTGCCTTTTGATGTTTCAAGTTCAATTAGAACTCTGAAAAGGACGCTTCTTCAAATGGGAATGTGGAGACATGGAAAAAGACTATGTTTACTCAGTAGGACTGAACAACTGGTGTTACATTTTCCTCTAGGACTCCAAAGAGTGGTCAAATAAAGGTTTAACACTGGTCTCTAATCAGGAGACCCGGGATCCGTCCCAATTCTGCCACTGATTCCTTATGACCCTGCATGACTCAGGTTGGAGGGCAGGAACTTCTCTGTCTGTAAAGTTAAGACTGAAGGTTGATGCATAGGCCCAAAGGATGCATCATTTCAGTCCACTTAAGCATAGCTACAGGAGGCCAAAGCGGAACAGAGCTAGTGGTGGTGGAAAAGGCAGTCTTGGCACTGGCAGACAAAAGGTACATCTGAGAGCTTGTCACAGTGGCACTTCGGGGAAAGCACACTATGTTAGAAAAAGGCTACTATCATCCTCACCAAGCAGCTCTGTTTCTAAAACACTGATGGAGAAGTAATAGAGCTTTGGTGTAAGACAATTTGGCTCAAATCTTGGCTCCGTCAATTCTTTTGAGTCCTCATTCTACATCTGTAAGCCTCAGTTTCTTCCTTCCTAAAATGGAGGTACTATCACCAGCACCCATAGATAGCTGTATGGATTTAATGAGATAACATGTAAAATACCCAGCATACAATGGGCACTAAAATAATGTTAGTTCCTCTTCTCCACCCTCTTTTCCTGGCTTTACTTCTCCTTCAGCTGTTCCTGAACCTTACATCCAGTTTCTTGAGTGGCAGGTTTCTGAAAGGCCTCCTGGCTGGCAGGTGCTTCTGGCTGGCCCTGCTCTAACCTAATTGGGGCTGCACAGGAAGAGATCTTGAGAGGTAGTCAGGCTGAGGACAGCCTGGTTTGTGGACTTGAGAAGACATCAAACCATAGCTGGGGCTAAGTGGCTGACTTGGTCTTGCCTTGCCTTTTACTAAGAACCCTTGTGCACATGATGAAAAATAGAAGTCTAACTAATTGTTTACTTTCTTAAAGGCTGAAAACTGTTACACACATAAACCTCAATCTGAATCATCTCATCCTGTTTCTGCAACCAAGGAAATCATCATTCGCTATGACATCATGTTCAGGGGCCAGGAAAGCAGAAGTGATGTCACAACAAAGGCAAATTGCTTGGCGTGTAATTAGTGTGGGGGGAGGGAAGAGGATGGTTTACAGTTCATAGACAGACTCTAATTCACAGCCTATAATTTGAGGATTGGGTCTCTCATAATCTGAATGGAAAAATACCAACTTCCTTTTCTGATAAAGAGGAATTTAGCCTTTTCGCACCCCGCAGAAGTTCTCAAAATAGAAAATCATATTCTCAAAGCCACCACTGAACTATCAAAGCCAAGGAAAGGGGAGCTAGAGAGAGAGTAGGCACCCTGGTACAAGAGGCTTCAGAGTACTCTCCCACACACCCAGCCAAGCCTCTGGACACCAATAACTTATTTGCCTTGGGATGATGCTTTTCTTCAGCTACTTTCAGTTATAGATAGAACTGCCACATTCAGACCACTTTTCAGGAGGTCTACAACTCGTCAGGTCTACTCCTGTCACTAGTGAATGAACATGGCTCAGTAAATTAACACACCTCTTCTGCCCATTTCAGCAGCCCATGTTTGGATTTTAGGCCCTACTGGATTCCAAACAGTCACCATGGGGAGAGTGAGGGTGATTCCAGGGCTGGAAAAGACAAGAAGAAGGGACGAAAATGCCTTCAGGGCCAGGCCGTCTTAGCTCTAGAATATCAGTGCTCTAGATCTGGCATTCTGAGCAAAGCCTTCAGAGAGCGGCATTATTACCTTTCGGCGAACAGTGCACCGGTGACACATCCACTCCCCAGGAGGCAACATCTCTTCACTCAGTGGAGGATTACTGTGGGGAAAAGACAAGGGCAAGACTAAGTACTAACCTTGGATTCAGCAGCAAAAAGCTTAGGTAGGTCTGGCACAGTGCTGCTTGTCCCGACTCCTGTGTTGGCTGGTCCTGCAGCTACGAACACTGCTAGGGCTCTTTCTTTCATCTTTCAAGATGGTAACCTGGCATCATTTACAATAACCTAAAGAGTAAGGACCTACTCCCACATCTTAGTAAGAGAAGCCAAATTCAGAGCTCTTAACATTGAGCTTTAAGAGAAAGATAGAAAGAAGTCATTTGGAGCCTTGAGAATAATCCTCAAACTATTATCATGGCAGGTCCTCTAGTCTTCAAAGTTTGTCACTATAAGTCTAAGTAGGCTCTTCCATCTGCTATTCAGAGCCCTGTGTAGCACCGTCCCGTTGTACCTTCCCAGGACCCTTTTGGGTACACTTTCGCCAAGTCAAATCGAAGACCTGCTATTTCTTTCTTAGAGCCCTTTCCCCCTAGAACACTATGCTTGTGAAGCCATATTAATCCTGTAAGGCTTAATTAAAGATAGATTAAAGATGGTTGCAAATTCTGTTATTCCTACCATCCAAAGGCAGGCCACTTCCTTCCTCTTGAATTAGGCTTGAGTTGTGACTCATGTTGACTAGTAGAACACAGCAGAGGTGACTATATTGTAATTTCCGAGGCCAGGTCTTAAGAGACCTGCAGATTCCATTTTTACACGTTTGGAATGTTCCATCTCAGCGCCCTGCTGTCATGCCAAGAGGCCACACTCAGGAGAGTTAAAGTGCTCCAATTAATAGCTTCCTCTGAATTCCAAGCCAAAAGCCAGCATGAATTACTGCTATGTGACCAAGCTGTCTTAGATCATGCCAGCTTAGTCGAGCCTCCAAAGGACTGTGGTCCCAGACAATACGATGCTGAACAGAAAAACCACCCAGCTGAGCTTAGTCACCCACAGACTTGTGAGAGAATAACCAGTGTCTGTTTTAAGCCACTGAGTTTTGGTTAGTTTGTTACACAGCAACAGATAACTGAGTACAGCTCCTCCATGTGCTCTTCCTGATGGATTATCTGAACCCCCTGGACATCTGGGCTGTAGGCTTTATTTCTCCTTTGGCACTTCTCACGTTTTCCCTTATGTGACAGTTCTCTGTTTTTTTCTTTTTAATATTTATTTATTTTTTAAAAAAAATTTTTAATGTTTTATTTATTTTTGATACAGAGAGAGACAGAGCATGAGAGGGGGAGGGGCAGAGAGAGAAGGAGACACAGAACCAGAAGCAGGCTCCAGGCTCTGAGCTAGCTGTCAGCGCAGAGCCTGATGCGGGGCTCGAACCCATGAACGTGAGATCGGACCTGAGCCAAAGTCGGAGGCTTAACTGACTGAGCCACCCAGGCGCCCCTAATATTTATTTTTGACAGAGAGAGAGACAGAGCATGAGTGGCAGAGGGGCAGAGAGAGAGAGAGAGGGAGACAGAGAATCTAAAGCAGGCTCCAGGTTCAGCACAGAGCCTGACGCAGGGCTTGAACCCATGAACTGTGAGATCATAACCAGAGCCCGAGTCAGATGCTTAACCCACTGAGCCACCCAGGCAACCCCTCCATCCCGTTTTAAAGTTTTATTTTATTAAAAAAATTTTTTTAAATGTTTATTTTTGAGAGAGAGACAGAGAAAGAGCAGGGGAGGGGAAGAGAGAGGGGGAGACACAGGATCTGAAGTAGGCTCCAGGCTTGAACACACAAATGGTGAGATCATGACCTGAGCTGAAGTCAGATGTTCAACCAACTGAGCCACCCAGGTGTCCCTTTTTAAAGTTTTATTTAAGTATCTCTATACCCAAAGTGGTAAAGCTTGAACTCACAACCCCAAAACAAGAGTTGCACACTCTTCTGACCCAGCGAGGTGTCCCAGTTCTTTCTTTTCTCTTTTCCTTTTCTTTCTCTATTTATCTATCCATCTGTATATTCAATTTTTTTCTTTAATGTTTATTTTTGACAGACAGACAGACAGACACAAAGTGTGAGTGGGAAAAGGGCAGACAGAGAGGAAGACACAGAATCTGAAGCAGGTTTCAGGCTCCAAGCTGTCAGCATGGAGCCTGATGGAGGGATCAAACTCACAAATCATGAGATCACGACCTAAGCTCAAGTCAGACGCTTAACCAACTGTGCCACTAAGGCGCCCCCATCCAATTTTTAAAAAGTAAGCTCTATGCCCAATGTGGGACTTGAACTCACATTCCTGAGATCAAGAGTCACATGATCTAGTGACTGAGTCAGCCATGTGCTCCTCTTATTTTTTTCATTAGAGGGACCAAGATAAGGATCCATTATAGGATCTCTTCCCTCCTTGTAGCTTTATAATATAGAAGTTGCACATACAGTAGTCACTCAGTCAATACTGAGTCAAAATTAGAGCTGTTTAGGGCTGGCCTTACTGAACTTCCAGATCACTAATTTCCACTAAGGTTACACAGAGAACCATATATATGGGACTTTATTAAATGCTTGAGAGCGTCACATTTCTAATGTCTACACAGTACAAATTCTCATAGTGTGGTCCCCAGATCAGAAGCAAACATCAGTATCATCTGGGAACCTATTAGCAAAGAAATACAATTCTGAGACCTCACTTCAGGCCTACAGAATCAGAAATTCTGTTATACATAAGGAGGATACATTTATGCTAAAGAAATTCTTTTATTTGGTTCCTAGTGGTCAGAAGGGAGTTTTTCATAAAAAAAAAAGATGAGAAATACTAAAAAAATAATTGAGGGTTGAATATATAAGTACTCTTCTTGAAGTCCCAAGGCTTAATGTTACGCTGCTCTACTGTTTCCATCTACAAGAGCACTTGGCATGGCAAATTTTCCTAGCTCCTGCTTTGTCACACTTCCCTGTAGACCGGAGTATACATGTCAGGATGTCCACTAAGTCCGTGGAGCTCCTTGCTTCCTTTCCTCCCTGTTTCCTTGGAATCTCAGAGGAAAGCCTTACAGAAGCAGAAAACTGGAGGTGCACTGGTCTGTTGTGACAGGTCTTCAGGCCCTAGAGGACCACACGTGAACGTCACCTGTAAAGTCTTCCCTAGTTCTCACCAATGGATTTCTGCACAGGCCACATCCAAACTAATGAAATATATGCATGTAATTTGCAAAGGCTACAGACTCTGCCATGCTTCAGCAACTGTCATATTAAAATTAACCCTGAAAAGGCTGTCACTTCTAATTCTGTTTTTCATCATTTCTTTTCATCTGCCCATTCGGCTTTGTACCAAGATACTCTTCACCAAACATGTAAAGCAGAGAAGGGCAAGGCAGATTTGAACTTAGATCTTTTATCAAGATGTAAATGGCCTCCTGGTCTGCCCTTCATGATTCCCTCAATCCAGCCCCAATCCCTACTGGCAGAATGAGTTATTTAAAACACAGTTCTGATCATATCACCCTCCTAATACAAAGCCCTTCAGTATCACCTCTACCCTATCCATTATAGGATAAAGTTCAAACTCCTCAGTATTGTAGGTTAAGACCCCTGTGGCCAGAACCCTGCCCCCTTCTCTAGCTTCACTAACCTGCTAGCTCCCACACAGTCCATACACCCTTTTCTCCACTGTGTGTGTGTGTCCATTCATTTTGGAGCCACTACCGACAACCACAAAAGCTGGGCCTTCCCTTGTTCCTTCACCCAGTGGATTCTTTTTATCTTCTAGGGTTCAAATCAGATATTACACCTCCAGGAAGCCTTCTCTGGCAGCTCCTAATTCCCTACAGCACTTCTGTGCCACACTGTACTGAAACTATTACGCACTGGAATCCCCTTCTCTTTTTTATTTACCTTTTACTTTCACACTATGCAAGATCCCTTGCACATGCTAAGTACTCAATAAAGCTTTAAAAAACTGGGAACACTGAGGCATCTGGGTGGCTCAGTTGGCTGCACATCCAACTCTTGATTTCAGCTCAGGTCATGATCTCACAGTTCATGAGTTTGAGCCCCACATCCAGCTCTGCGCAGACAGTGTAGAGCCTGCTTGGGATTCTCTCTCCCTCTCTCTCTGCCTCTCCCCTCCTCATGCTCTCTCTCAAGTAAATACACATTAAAAAAGAAAAAGAACTGGGGAACACTAAAATAAGCTTCTAGGAAGTAAATAAGGCAAAACAATGAAGTTAGGCAAACACTTGTTTTGGTGGTTAAATCACACAAAATAATTTATGTTTTCTAAGTCACAAAACAGTAAGACACCAAAGTCAAAGACCACACTTGCCAACTCACCCGACTCATTTAAATCTTCTGTAGACAATTTGATTTGTTTTTCTTAACACAGGGGTAAACCGCTTAAGGTTTGTATTAAGAGGCTCTTAAAAGTAGTTCCTGGTTGGTTTCTAAAGAATTGCTTTTAGAGATTCCAACTTTAAGACCACTTGTTTCTCAGAATTCTAGATTATGGCCAGGGGCTCCTCTTGTCTGCCCTAAAGTGTGTGAAAAGGGATGTGAGTTTAGGGAATAGTACAGGGAAGTCAGAATGTTATCTCCAGGATGAGCATAGAACATTTCAAACAGTGAGGCCTTGTTGAAATTTTGCTTTCTCAATGACAGAATGTGCATCTTGAAATAAACTTGAAAATGTGGCATCTTTTAAAAATGTTTATTAATTTATTTTGAAAGCACGAGGTGGGGAGAGTGCACAAGTGGGGGAGGGGTAGAGAGGGAATACTAAGCAGGCTCCATGCTGTCAGCACAGGGCTGGACTTAGGGCTCGATCCCATGAACTGCGAGATCATGACCTGAGGCTGAGCCGAAATCAAGAGTCGGCTGCTTAACTGACTAAGCTATCCAGATGCCCTGAAAATGTGCTATCTTGAGAGGAGGCAGTAATATATATGATAGGATGGATAGGGAAGGAAAGTCTATGTTTCTAGAAAATGATCATCACAGGTACACCCGGAATACAAATATTCCCCATGGTAAAGCTTTCTCATTGATGATGTTTTCTCTTTGCCTCTAGCAATTCCTTTCAAGCTGTTTAGAAGGCAGTTTTTCAACTCGAATATCTAGAGCAAGGGATTCATGAAATGGATCCAGGAAAGACAGACTGTCATTGGAGTAATAAGCTCAAGAACTAGTTCCGAAAGAGGCTGTTGTGCCAACAGACTGGTTTTATCCAACACCAGAAATATTGCCAACAGGGAAAGGATTCCAGGGAGAAAGGAGATTCTGCAGCTTCAGGACACTCATGTACGTAATGCATCCTGAAGACTTTCCCATCTCAGCTGCCCATCTTAAAGCTCTTTCTCCTGTAAGAATGGTGCTCCCGTAAGTTTAGGGTGCAACTCTGAAACCATTACATGTGTGCCAGAGTCTTTAAATCAAGATGTCTGTCAAGAAAAACAAGGCTTTGTCTCAGCTCCCTCTTATCCCTACGTATCAATGAAGAGAAGGTGCTGAGAGTCGTTCTCTAGTGTTTTCACAGATGCTCTTATTTGATCTTCACTAGCACACTGTGACAATTCCTTTTTTTATTTTAATTTTAATGTTTTATTTGAGAGAAAGAGACAGCGTAAGCAGGGGAGGGTTAGAGAGAGAGAGACACACACAGAATCCGAAGACAGGCTCCAGGCTCTGAGCTGTCAGCACAGAGCCTGACGTGGGGCTAGTTCTCTTATTTCTGGGAATAATAATTCCCAGAAATTATTCTGGTAACACAGTGGAATGTTCACTGAATTACCTTCCTCAGCCTCAAGGTCAAGCATTTCCTTCTGTATCAGTAGTATCTATTGAGTTCTCACTGCTTACTAACCAAGGTACCACAGTGGAGGAGGGACTATTAGTTATCATCTACCCCACCAAGAAATAAACTACTCTCCTTTGGGGTGAGAGAACCAAAGTCATTTGTCCACTCAAGCATTAAACAGACCATTACTGTATGCTAGGCAATGTGCTAAGTGCTGGGATTTCAGACATGGTTCTCGCTCTCAGGGATCACAGGCTAAGTCATGAAAGAACAGCTGACAATGAGACCACATACAATTGAATACACCCTGATCCTTGCCACACAGAGTGATAGAAGACTCAACTGTGCGTGGATGCCAGGCTCAAAGAGCTCCAGAAATTTACTTGGTACCTGAAGGTGGCAGTGACCTTTTCCCTACTCTTTTTCCATAATTCAGAACTATTGAGGAAATGGTAATTCAGTCAGTGATCCTTTAAACACAGCAAAGTTAAGGATCTTGATGGGTTCAGGAGGAAACTATAGTTCTGGAAGGTGTATTTCTGTATTTTGAAAAACTCCCTGATACAAGGAAAGTTCCAAAAGGGAGGACATTTTCCTGCCAATGACTGTTTCATGTCTATCTAGAACCCAACAGCATATTAACCTTTAGATTCATTCTGAGAACTGTCCAAGTCATAAGAAGGAAGGTGAGCCCTGGAATGTACATGAGCTGGCTTCTCTTAGAAAATTCATAGCTCTTTAGAAAGTGCCCTGTGAGGACAGAGCTTTTGCAGAATGTCTACTTCACTTCTTTGGATGTTTCCTCCCAGATCATTTGTTAAAAAGCCCTGGCCCAGGGGCGCCTGGGTGGTTTAGTCAGTTAAGTGTCACCTTCAGTTCAGGTCACCATCTCATGGTCAGTGAATCTGAGCCCTGCATTGCACTCTGTGCTGACAGTGTGGGTCTGGGTGGGATTCTCTCTCCTTTCTCTCTCTGCCCACCCCCATTTGCTTTCTCAAGAAGTAAATAATAAATAAACTTAAAAAAAAAAAGTTCTGGCCCTTGGGCACCTGGATGGCTCAGTCCATTAAGTAACTGACTCTTGATTTCAGCTCAGGTCATGACCTCATGGTTTGTGAGACTGAGCCCTGTGTCAGGCTCAATCTCTCTCTCAGAAATAAATAAGCTTTTTTAAAAAGTTTATTTATTTCTGAGAGAGAGAGCAAGCAAGCACGAGTGTGAGTGGGGGGGGCAGAGAAGAGAGAGAGAGAGAGAGAGAGAGAAAGAGAGAGAATCCCAGGCACACCTCAAAAAATAAACTTTAAAAACAACAACAACAAAAAAGCCCTGGTCTTGCAATTCCTGGCCAGAAGGTGACTGTTTGCTGCTTTCTAACTCACTATTTCTTCTAACCACTACCTGATCTTAAAGACATTCGGTTAGTTATAAAATAGTTTCTAAGAATAGAGCTCTAAATCCTCAGAGAGTGTACAAACTGAAGGACACGCATCTCAGTTTGGCGTGGCTGTGAGGCCTGACAGGGCCTACAAACTGTTAACAGTAACACCTGTACACAAACCACTTAGAAAAGCTGGTCAAACGAATTAATTTTTCAAAACTAAAACTCCAAATGCCAACGTATTTGGCATCTAGACTCCCATAAACAAATCTAAATGACTCGGCTCTACTGCTGATGAGGGTGTCTAGATTGGTCTATTTCTGGAGTCATCGACGAGAAAACTACAAACTTGCACCCCTCAGCTAACTGTAATGCCTGCATCGACGGACCTCTGCGTCAAAGATTCAAAGCCCAGAGCCAGATGATCCCAACTCAGCCAAAGGATGAAGTCCAGTTTTAATTTAGAATGCCTCTTTCATTCACTAATGAGGCTGCAGCCCACCACTGCAGTTGGAAGATGCTAGTTGTCATGGTTCTTGGCTCTCTAATTAAGAGGATCTATTTCAAGTCATATACCAGCGTGGCTGATCTGAGACTAACCTCGCTCATCTCCCCCACCTATTAATACGCATGAACCTGCACGACATTAACATTTACTTCAGATTTAGACGCCACCAGTGGGACCTGTTGCTCCACAGCTCTGCGTTAATTATCCATCCAGCGCAAGCAGTTTTTCAATATGGAACTGGATGGGGGAGGGGAACCAGAGAACAAAGGGAGGAGGGGAGCAGTGGAGAGAGAGAGGGAGGCAGGGAAGCAGAAAGACTGCCTTTCATTTCAGAGACCTATTTTTTTGCATCAAAACATGCAGATAAAAATGGTGCAGGGCTCTGGACTGGTTTTAAAAATACGGTAGGTTACCAATCTATGGCTTGCAACTGTCCATCCAGCTAAGTGACAGTGACATTTTAAAACTTGAGCCAAAGGCAGCTGGGGAGACATGGAAATATCACTAAACCAAATTAAAAGCTTTGGTATGTGTTTTAGGACAAAAGGAAGATGGATGAACAATATTTAAGAAAGAAGACATTCCATTTTTTTCTTCCTAGACTGACAAAATATTCTATCTAATACAAAGACTGAACAGGAACACTATGCAGACAGCATATCTGTACACAATATACCAACAGCCTTCCACTCGGGTTCTCTTCTGAAAGAGGTCAGTTGCATGAACTGCGAGGGTCTTTCCTGTCAGAACCCATCATTCACCAAGAATCAGAAGCTCTCAAGCCATATGTGGCAGTTTCGGTTAAAATATCAGACTATGAAAGATATCACTGACCCCTCCCCCCATCTATATGTCCCCTCCCCTTTTTGGGCGGTGGTGGGGTGTTCAACCAGCAAACAAGAGCACTGAGCAGTTTTGATTTTTAATTTCACAGTTCATGGGTCTCATCCATCCATCTGAGGTCCACTACCAGATAAAAATCCTGCAATTATATTTAACGGCATTGTGTTAAGAGTGACTGCAAAAGACAGTACATGCTCAGAACAGGCCTACTCTCCCCCAGACCAGCCCTGCTGCTGTTGGCCAGCTCAGGAAATATGCTGGTTATTAGCCACCATGGCGGGTGAAGGTGATTCCCGACAGGATCACTATCACGTCTCAGCCTCCTTCCTGGCAGCCATCTTGACCTACAGAGGAACCTATGAGCACAGAACAAGCCTTCTGTACACTGAAACCAGCCTCTGTTCTAGAAAATCTAAGAGGTAAAATTTAAGGAAAATTTAAATCAAAAACATCTTTTAAAACTTTAAAGCTGTATTAATATATCCCAATTTAATGGTCTATGTTTTGAAGAAACAAAATCTAGTGAAATCTAAATGTCAGCATAACAGTATGTTTCCTCTGGACACTTATATGGGCATTAGTTTTTATCTTCAAATACAGCCCACCTTTCAAAGGCAGGGAAGATAGCCATACTGAATGACATTGGAGATATACACAAAGTTCAGGGGGTCCTTTCCCTCCTTCATCCTAGCTACTGACTCAAGTACAGCTAATGCCACAAAGTACATAGAAAGTATGAGGGCTACTGGCTTTTTCATGCAAAGCCTCAGTAGCAGTGTTAACAAGGAAACCGATGAACTGCCAGCCCATTACAAATGCCCCATTGAGAAACTTAGCTAGCTGCGTCACTTCCACAGGCACACAATCCTTTCAAACTCGCTGACCGTGCCCCCCAATGTCACTGCCTTCTATGCAGAGCTGGCTTGTGGCAACCTCCCAGTGAAGGACACCTGGGGAACAGGGTTATAAAGTCAGTACAGCAAAAGGAGGGTGGAAGGGTAGAACACCAACAGTTTTACCAGGTGTTCCCCTCTGCTAACTTCTCTGCAAGCTGAGGCTGGGTACCACAGGGCCTTATCTATCTATCTATCTATCTATCTATCTATCTATCTATCTATCTATCTATCGTTAGTCAGGCTATTCCTGCAATCCTGGCTTCTCCACAACGGCTAATGAGCTGGCTATGGAGATTTTAGAAATGGGCTTCACTCATTCACCTCACGATAGATGCTGGAGCCCCCACCTGTTTTGGAAATCAACATTCTGGCCTCAACACTTTCTGATGTTCCTAGGAATGTTCCATTGGAAAGAAGAATCAACAACTGTAACTGTGTATTCCATAAGAGTCTCAGAAGTATGGAAACCTGGGTTCTGTTCTGTGGCCAAATTTACTGGACTATCAAGAACAAGGAAATAACCAGGCCATATTCTTTTTGCACACACAGCTCAGGAAATCTGGATCAGTTTACATCTTATAGATATTGGGCCTCAAATTCTAGAAAGGCTGGGAACACTAAAAACATTAGCAATGTCTTTATTTGAAATCCACCTAAACACAGGGAGCAGGTTTCTACTTAAGAGATAGCTGGCTTTTCCCTAAGGAGGATTTCTGCTTCATTTACCCTCCTCTGACAGGGTCTCCTTGAAAAAAAAAAAAAAAAAAAGGAAAAATAGAGAATAACAATTTGCATCAAAACAGCATAGGGCCTATTCCTTCCCTCTTTTACCCCTCCCCCCAAATTTTACTCATAAACCTCAAACTCCCCACCCTACATGACTGAGGTAATCTCCTGGGCATACTGTCAAACTATGCTGTCGGGGTTTGATGCCACAGCTAAGTGCTGACTTGAGCTTCTGAAGCCTTCCAGTTATACCCCCAGTGACCTATTTAGGAGGTGAACATACTTCTCAGAGACAGAGCACCACAATTTTTTCCCTTTGGCCCACTTTTCTCTCAGATGATCCCTAACCAAAGAATGATCACCCCTACAGGTCTGATTGTGTGCATACAAATGATAAGATCTGAGGAAAGCTCTTACACAGCAAGTATACAAGTCTTGGACATAAGCTCTTTCCCATAATTTAAATAAACTGCAGCTACTTTTCTTACCATACAGCTTACTTCAACACCAACAAACCGAAGCCCTCAGTCAAAGATGTCTGATATCATGCAATAAGGTGTTATACAAATTAAGTTAGGCTAGAATGGCTAAGTGTCATCTAAGCCAGGCAAAACCATGAGGACTATAAAGGAAGGATAAAGAAAACAAAAAAGAGGGGCACCCGGGTGGCTCAGTTGGTTAAGTGTCTGACTTCAGCTCAGGTCATGACCTCACAGTTCATGGGTATGAGCCCTATGTCGGGCTCTATGCTGACAGCTCAGAGCCTGGAGACTGTTTCAGATTCTGTGTCTCCCTCTCTCTCTGCCCCTCCCCCAATGACACTTTGTCTCTCTCAAAAATGAATAAACATTAAAAAGAATGATAAAGCCAAACCATGTTTATCAAAAGACCAAAATCACTGACAGAATACTCCCTACATTTAAGATGCTTTCAAAAAATGGCAAGCAAAGAGTGCCTGAGTGGCTCAGTCAGTTAAGGTTCTTGATTTCAGCTCAGGTCATGATCTTCCCGGGGTTCGTGACTTCGAGCCCCACATTGGGTTTTGCACTGATCGCATGGAGCCTGCTTGGGATTACCTCTCTCCCCCTCCTCTCACTTGAGGCTCTGCTTGAGCTTGAGCTCTGTCTCTCTTAAAATAAACAAACTTTAAAAAACAAAAACAAAAAATGGCAAGCAAGATCAAACAAAGCTGAATATAGCCAACCTATGCATGAAAGAACTATGAGGAGGCATCTGGCTGGCTCAGTCACTTAGGCATCTGACTTCGGCTCAGGTCATGATCTCACAGTCCGTTGAGTTGACGCCACACATCAGGCTCTGTGATGAGAGCTGGGAGCCTGGAGCCTGCTTCAGATTCTGTGTCTCCCTCTCTCTCTGCCCTTCCCCTGCTCGCGCTCGCTCTCTCTCTCTCTCAAAAATAAACATTAAAATAAATTTAAAAAATATATATATAGAAAGAACTACGAGGGGCGCCTGGGTGGCTCAGTCGGTTAAGCCTCCGGCTTCGGCTCAGGTCAGATCTTACGTTTGTGGGTTCGAGCCCCGCGTCGGGCTCTGTGCTGACAGCTAGCTCAGAGCCTGGAGCCTACTTCCGGTTCTGTGTCTCCTTCTCTCTCTGCCTCTCCTCCTCTCATGCTCTGTCTCTCTCTGTATCAAAAATAAATAAAGCATAAAAAAAAAAAAAAAGAAAGAACTATGAGGGGCACTTGGCTGGCTCAGTCAGTCAGAAGAGCTCGCAACTCTTGCTTGATTTTGGGGTCATGAGTTCAAGCCCCGTGTTGGGTGCAGAGATTACTTAAAAAAAAAAATCTTAAAAAATTTTAAACAAAGAACTATGAAAAGTCATAGGTTTAGAAACATTTAATAAGATTAATGAAGTATAATTTTCATAATGCATTTTGACCAACAATTGAGGACTGTCAATTGAAAAAGATCACTGTAGAGTTTCCCGCTAATGTTTCCAAAGCTTCGTTAAAACCAAGAATCAGTAACTCTCTCTGATGGTTCAGTGAATGTGGGAATTAAAAAGCTCCCAGCTCATCTTAGGACCCCAGGGCTGGTGGAAAGAACAAGAGTAGATCCTCATTGCCTAGTTTTATAATGTATCTATAGTCACTTAAAGTTCTAGACATTTCATTAGCTTCTCTGCTCTGTTCTTTGCACAAATGCAGAGAAGAGAAAAATAATATTCAACATCCTTCTGAGGATCACAGCGGGATAGAAAGTCTGTAAATGTGTTTATGCTGCTACAAACAGGGTTCCACTCTGGAACTCAAGCTTGCTAGTAATTCTTGAGAGGTTCCCTCAGTCCTGCATGGCCGGGTGGTAAAGTGATGTCTTTGGGCTACGGTTAAATTCAAGCCCTGCCGAGAGTCCTCTCTTGCTCACTCAAGCTTATTTCAAAAGAGCCTCACGCAGAGCCCAAATCAGTGGGAAAGACTGTCAGTAGGTTCAGGCAGGGAGTCCCCGCCCTGCTGTTACATTCTCTGTCTTTTGTCCTTCCAAGATTGGGAAACATTTCCTGAGATCTATCTAGTACAGTTTATCAGAAAACAGGGGAAGGGCAAAGACTTAAAAACCAAACGCTATTAACATAGAGGAAAGCAAACGTAATTGGGGGAAAGGAATGGTCACCACGTATTTGTGTTAACAAAGGTACCACCCACTTGGTAGGACTAGACCTCACTTCTGTTCCTCAACCAGGGCTTATCTTTGCATGTCTCTCATTTGTAATACCACTAGGTATTGCACAGCAGTGAGCAGAGGAAATGGGTCAGCCTCTGGCTTTCAAATAGTTTAGTGAGCATTTAGTACACGGTTGCAAAACGGAAAGTAGCTTTTTGAATGAGTGACTCAAGTTTTATATTACTTGAAATTTCATCAATCTGTAAGGTGTACTTGGAATTTGCTTACCATGAATCCAACAACAGCTCTACATAGTAGACAAATTCTTTTCTGCTGATGGGTCAAAGCAATGATTTCTCCTTTTATCAGTGTCTACTGTACCCCCTCAGTGTCTTCTGCCTCCCACGCAAATGTGCTAAAACTTCATCTTTTTTCTTATTTGCTGAGACCTGGACTCAGAAATAGTATTAGGTTTAAAGGATGAAGACTTCGACATCTGTAAATGGCAGGCAGAAAAAGGAGTCACCTTCTTATTCTTCTTAACTGCGCTCAAGTCATGGGAAAAACAGTCAGCTATGGACCTGTGCATGCGTCCTGGGCATGGTGACAAATCCGCAATACCAAAGTGCCTTTCTGAAATTTGGTCTAGGACTTGCACTGAATACAATGTCCTCCTCTTTCAGGAAGCTGGCAGGGGGACAGCTATACTCCTGTCCGGTCTCTTGGGAGGCTAGCATTATGCAGAAGTGCTCTTATAAGTGTCACTCATTGAATGGCAATGCAGCTGGCCACGTTTGTACTCCCTGGGGACTCCTAAGTTAAAGGAAGAGCACAGTTAAGGTGGGAAAACAAACTGCCCCCCATCCCCCTGCTCTGGTGGCTTAAAACTCTGGCAGCTTAAAATAAGAATGCATTTCCAGGAGCCTGACCTACATGATCATAATATAACCATTATAATCCCGATAGCGCCATCAAAACCCCAACAAGAATCTTTGACTAGGGCGGCCTGCTTAACTACGCACCCAAGGAACTGTGTATGTGCTTGGGGTGGGACAAGAAGGTTCAAAGACAGATTTCAACACTCTTATGTATAACCAAACACAAACAACATTCAGCTTCATCTATTTTCTTTTGCCTTAGCACTTGTAGGAAAGAAGATGCACCTATTTCTGTTAAGAAGCAGGAAATCTGCATTCCTAGGTAGCAAAAATCCTCTTGGGGGCATCAAAACAGACCGTTTCTTTTTATATGCCATATAAAACAAAAGGCAAATATTCTCTTCACTCTGTCTCCCTATTTATTGCTATCTGGGCCTACATAAAGACACATATAAACAGGTGAGTTCACCACAGTGCACAAACAGTTTTTGTTCTTGTTAACTGGGTTCAAAAGATAGCTCAATTGATCTGGAGTTATTTCCACCCCAAGGTGTCACCAATCAAAGTGAGAAAATTAAAATCGTCCTCCTTAAACTAGGAGCCTCTGAATATGAGAGGTTTTTTACACAGAAATTTTCTACTGTGGGTGGTGGGTGCCTAGTGGGCAGCCTGCCTTAAGGCAGGTGGCCGATATGGTTCCCTCCACTGAGATGCACCATCCTGGCTGGAGTTCACAAAAAAACCCTTTTACTCACTGTCATTACATTGATAACAAAGGCACGAACTTTAATTAAAGTGCGCTTAAATCAACTACCTTTATTCTACATAAGACTCAAAAATTAGAAAATAAAGTGGGGGTGTGAAAAGACAACCTACAGAATGGGAAATGATACTTGTAAATCATATATCTGACAAGGGACTTGGTATCTGGAATATGTAAAGAACTCTTACAACCTAGTAATAATAGTAGAAAGAAAAAAAAAACCCAAAACCCCAAATAACCCAATTAAAATTGGACAAAGGATCAAAATGGGAAAATCTCCAAGAAAATATACAAATGGATAATAAGCACATGAAAAGATGTTTGATAGCACTGGCCACTAGGGAAATGCAAATCAAAACCATAGCACTCCCGCTCACAGGACAGCCTTTATCAAAAAGATAATAACAAGTGTTGGAAGAAACTGTAACCCTCCTATACTGGTGAGAATGCAAAATGGTGCAGCCACTTTGATAACCAGTCTGGCAATTTTTCAAAGGTTAAACATGAGGTGCCCTATGACCCAGCAATTCCACTCCTGGGTACACGACCAAGAGAAATGAAAGCAGATGTCCACACAAAACGTGCACACAGTTGCTTACAGCCTCATTGCTCACAATACCCAAAAGGAGAAAAAAATCCAAATGTCCATTAACTGATAAACAAATCAACAAGAATGTGGTATAGCCATAAACAGACTAGCATTCAGACATGCAAAGGGATGAAGTACTGATAAATCCTTTAAGGGTGAACCTTGAAATATCACTGGTCCTTTCACTCAGAGCTCACTTAAAACCAGTGTTTCATTCAACACACAGTTATGTCTATTTGGATCCCTTTTCTGTTCAAATTAGATAATTTATTTGGTCTTATTTTATGATTTTTATGGTTTTTTAATAAAAATTATCTTGGAAACATAATTAAGAAATTAAAACAGACCAACATGCATCCCATCTCTACATATAAATGAAGACAGTACTTAAATATGTCTTTTATATACTTACATGTAAAAAATACACTAGTTGTTTACAAAGTTTAGTTAGTGGAGCCCATCTGTAAAGTACTTTGAGAGCCTTAAGGAGCAGCAGGAAATTGATGACATTACAATTGCATCCCACCTTTCGCTGAGTATGGTAATCAATTTGGGGACAGGCCCAAAATGAAAAATTTCCCACAGTAAGACCACTAACTACTTGCCTTAGGATATGCAAGCACTGTTACCTTTGAAAAGCATTACCTCCTCCTTGACTTTTAAAAATTTCTGATGCTTTTTAAAGTTTATTTATTTTGAGAGAGAGAGAGAGAGAGAGAGAGAGAGAGAGAGGGAGAGAGAGAGAGAGAGAAAGCGAGAAAGCACGTGCACAAGTAGGGAAGGGGCAGAAAGAGAAAATCCCAAGTATGTTCTTCACTGATAGCCCAGAGCCCAGTGTGGGGCTCAAACCTACACACCGTGTAACCGTGTGAGATCATAACCTGAGCCGAAACCAAGACCCTCAACTGAATGAGCCAGCCAGACGCCCCTCTGATGCCTCCTTTCTTAACTGCAGCCATCTACGTTATATTTTGTGAATAAAGAATTCATACTCAATATTATTATTATTGTTTAAGCAGTGACTATCCTCTTTTCTATGAACCAAAGCACTCCTATCACAAGAATTGGTCCCTGAGCCCTACATTAAGTTTACAAAGCATGCATGTGAAATTGAGCTAAAATTGAATGTTATTGGACCCTCCCTGTTTGAGAGGAACATTTAAAAACAATACTACACACCCAGATTCCAATGCAATGCATCAAATGCAAAAATAAATAAAATACACATAAAACCAAATTAGGTTTGTTTATTGTCGAATTATTTTACTATTAAGGGGGCAAGGTGATGAGAGGAAGGCCAGATGCTATCACCTCCGGTTCTTCAGTGGTAAGCTTCCAAGCACTTATAATGTCAGAAACAACAGATTCATATGATAATGTTAAAATAAATGTATTTTAACTCATCAGTAGCCTGGTATTATTCTCGCGAGGAGCTAAACACAACAAATCAGAAAAATCACCTTCTTAAAAGCTCAATCGGCAAGATTTTCTGCAAGGCAGTTTTCTACTCTAAGTGTGAAACCTGTCTTGTTATGACTCACTGAAAATTAAATATGCAAAACTCCAAGCTGAGCTTAGTTTTGCCTGTGCAAAGAGACCTTTTTACTCTCATTCTTCGAAAACCTCATTTTGGATCTCGCTGCCAACACCAAAGAGAGGAAAGCCGGCCAACAATTCCAAATATAACATGCGGAGGCAAATGCTACAGAAATCTGTCTGACGGGAAGCAACCATGCTGAGGTCTGCTGAGGTAGATGCACTTCTCAATCAGACCGTTTTGGTCCCTTCTGGAGCAAAATGCCATGAGAAAGCAATCAGAGGAAGACATCCAATTTCCAGTCAGCCTCATTACTGGGGGCCTATGGTATTCACTTTATCAGTGAGAACAATCTAATCCATTTCAAACGGAAAGATGGGTCAGTGGCAACCCAAGCTCCACAAGTTATTGTAATTTCTTTAAACCAATTTTCAGGGACCAATCCATGGAGACCAGTATTTTCTGAAAGTCCAACGAATGGCGTGACAATTATGACAGAGGTCAGGTTCAGCAGAAAACACTTACAAAACCTCCCATACCTCTTTCCAGTTCTCCTGGGACAGGTTTAGTAACCTCTACTGCCACTCTGAATAACTGGTAAACCAGTTAAACTTACATAAAATGGTTACATGTCACTTAACCAAAAAAATTGGCTCAAGTTTAATTCTTCAGTGAGGTCATGGTACTGAGCACAGGGCAATTCATTCCCCAGCCCAGAGGATCATTACAGAAAACCCAGATACAGAGCTTCCAGTCTAATTGGGAAGAGTGAAGTATTCCTCATACAGAGCACTGGGCCCTGAGAAAAGACAAAACAATTAAAACAGTTTATCTGACCAGTCATTTCCTCCATCAGTTTATCTTCAAAAAGCCCCTGTGGTTATGGCTATGTCACTAAGCCCAAGAGGTAAAGTTTGTCTAGAATCACTTCTGGAACATCTTACTAGATCTCACTCACTGTGAGACAAGCTGGCAAGGCACACTAGATTGAAAAAGGACTTGTTTCAGGCAGCTTTGAATGAACACCCACAGCAGCACCACGATTGGGATCTACGGGGTTTGTAAAACCTCCACCTTCACTCCTGAACATGGAGAAAACTAACATTACAATGCTTATCAAAATACAGCTGACTCTTGGAAAACAGGGGTTTGAACTGCAGGTCCACTTATTTGCGGATTTTTTTGTTTGTTTGTTTTTGTTTTTGAGAGACCAAGAGAATGGGACAGGGGCAGAGAGAATCCCAGGCAGGTTCTTGCACAAAGTCGTGCAGAGCGCAATGCGGGGCTTGAACTTGCGAACCCCAAGATCACGACCTGTGCTTACCAACTGAGCCACCCAGGTGCCCCAGGTGGACTTTTTACAGTATAGTACTGTAAGTGTATCTTCTTTTGCTTATGATTTTAATAGCATTTTCTTTGCTATAGCTTACTTTATCATAAGGAAACAGTGTACAATACATGTAACATGCAAAATAGGTGTTAACTGTGTTACTGGTGAGGCTTCTGGTCAATAGTAGGCTATTAGTAGTTAACTTTTTGAGGAGTCAAAAGTTATGCAGGCTTTTGAATGCTTGGAAGTTGGTGCCCCTAACCCTCCAGCACTGTTCAAGGGTCAACTGTAATCCAGTCTTAGCCAATTAAAAAGGGAAGCAAGAGAAAATATAGCCATACCTAACTGCACTCCCACACAGCACAAGTAAATGGCATGAATTAAAGCCAGCACATTCAGGAGTCAAAATTTTCTGAGACTGTCAACTGCTTGACCTAACTATTTTGGTGGAGATGGTTAACAAAGTACTTCACTTGTGCTGGGAAGAGTGTGGAATTCAAGGCAGGAATGAGGGCTAAGCCTCACTCGAAAGAAGGCTTCCTGCCTTTGTAGCAGCATCTTAAATGTTTGGTAGTTTATATAATAACTCAGATAAGTCAATGGTACATTCAGTACTGGCATCTTCAAAGAGAGAACTGGAGATGTGAAACAAATCCTGCCTCATTTACTAGGATTCTTGAATATCTGATTACCAATTCCCATTCATGGTCCTTTAAAAAAAAAAAAAGGAAAAGAAAAAAAAAGTATTCAATGAAATACACAGTCTGGGCAAACCTGAGTATCGCCAACAGCTAAAAGTACCTCCTCTCCTAGCTGAAGTAGAAACTGTTAATTGTTACAACTTGACAAGTCTTACACTCCTCTAATTAGAAGATCCAGGTTAGGTTTTAGAGTTTAAAAGCTGAAAGTCAGGCAAAACATCATACTTTTTCCATACCTGAATGAAGTTTCTAATAAACAAGCTTGGCTTGCTAAACAAATGGGACTAAAGATAGTGAGTTTATAGGGGCACCTGGGTGGCTCAATTGGTTAAGTATTGGATTTTGGCTCAGGTCATGATCTTGTGGTTCCTGAGTTGGAGCCCAGCATCCCCCCGTGCTGACAGCTCAGAACCTGCTTGGGATTCTGTGTCTCCCTCTCTCTCTGCCCCTCCCCCATTCATGTGTTTTCTCTCTCAAAAAGAAATAAACTTAAAAAAAAAAAAGATAATGAGCTTAGGAAATTCTCACTCAATACAGGGGTCATCATCCCTGGTTAACACTAGCTTCTTCCTAGAGGTAAAACATTAACCCACATTTTAAATCAAGAGGCCTACAATTCAGTGTGGGTATATGTAACAAACGAGCATAATAAAAAACGTAAGCAACGGGATAAAAGCTGATAAATACCAGAATATATCCAGGTACAAATCTCTTCCTTGCTCAAGACCAGCACAGGAAACTTGACCAGAGAGATTTTCTCCAGGTAGATCACACCTTACAGGAAGCAAAGTCTTAAAAACCACAGACCCTTCCTGCTGGTATTAGTCACTTCATCATAAAAAATTTAAAGCCAGCAACAAATCTTCCTCCAGGATAACCATTTTTGTTCCTGCAACATTACAAGCCAAGATGGGGTGCCCTCCTGGGCAAAAGCATCTTGTGAATGGTAATGGGAGCTTCCTACATAACTTCTGACCACACAACTTAAATTTGCCCGGTATCAGTCATCTAATAAGTGTTCCTGAAGCTGCAATTAGTACAAATATACAGTATGCACTACTCCACAAACCGAGAAGCAGAATGTGAACGGAACACTGTGGAGAGCCGAAGGAAAACCTTTTTTTTTTTTTTTTTTTAAACAGAGGACTGAAAAAAGGCAACATGGAAAACTGGTGGGAACAAACAGAAGCCCCCCTCTTTCCCGCTCTCTCACAAACGCCTGCTTCACTCAACTGTTGCTGAACAACAGAACAAGAACCCATCAGAACACGACGCAATCTGGGTTCCCAGCGCAGATTCGGGATTTTTGTGGAGGGCAGAGAAGGGTTTCTCCTGGCAGAGACTGGAGTTTAAACTCTTCCTGGCCAGATTGTTCTGGGCTGAGCTGCTGAGGAGGATCACGCAGCGGGCGATCAACCCAGGTCCCTCCCTCTTTCTCCAGTCTCTCCCCTCCGCTCGCGTTCAGTGAGGGGGGAGGGGGGAAGCGCTCAGCTTTCCAGCTCTCTGCTCCTTAAAAATGCCCTCGCGGAACCAACCGCACACAATCCTGCCCCGGCAGCAAAGGATTTTGCCGCGAAGGGCTCGTCGATCCGGAGCGAAGTGAAATGGGCGCCCAAGGGCAATTTTAATTGTCTAACCCGGCCCGATTTCCTAAGAGGCGGCAGCGCAGGGAGGGAAAGAGGGAGGCAGCTCCGAGAGGCAACAGGGGGCAAGCGGAGCCAGAGAAAGGGGACCGAAGCGGCGAGATCCTAGCCCTGGCCCCCGAGGAGCTTCTGCAGAAAGGACTCCGAGCCTCTAGCCCCACCGTTCCCCGGGAGACGTCTGCAAATCATATATGCAGCCAAAATGGCGCTGAGAATAAAAATATAATTTAAAGGCAGGTCGCCATATTGTAAACAGAGAAGCAGAGAAGAGGCGGACTCGAGAGACACCCTTCAGGACTTCTTCCACAGCCGAAAGCGCCCGGGGGTCTGGCCCAGGCCAGCTCGGGCGGCCGAGGACCCCGCGCACCCGCCCGCAGGAGGGCCCAGCCCGGCAGGATCCCGAGGGCGGCGGGCGCGCGGGCAGGCGAGCGGCGCTGGGCCCGGAGCTCCTCCCCTTCCTCCCCCACCGCCGGCGGCCGTGCCCAGCCGGCTTGGTCCCGGCTACCCAGAGACTTCCAATCCCAGATGGGGCTCTCCTCGCTCGTCCCAACCCCCCACCTCGGGGTCCGGGCACACTGCTGCTCCTCCCCCCCCCTCCCCAAACGGCTAGATCCCGGCAGACAGCTGGGGGCGGGGAAGCGCTCGCCCCGGCGGCTGCAGAAAGTCAGCTAGCGGCTGCAAGCGCCCGTTATTTCGGCAGCCTGGGGGTAGGCCGGGTGAAGGAATGTGCCGAGAAGGGTCCGCGAAGGAGCTCCAAAGGGGTCCCCAGACCTTACCAGCACTGGAGGTGGAAGGCGGCCGGGCAGTGATCACAGCATAGGAGATCCCCACCTTCTTTGCAGCTATCGCAGCTGTCGTGGTTGGTGGCCCTGCCGCTTCTCCGGGGCTCTTTTTCAGGCTTCCGACTCCGCTTTTCCGTCTCATCCGTCTTGGGGGGAGCCAGCAGAGCTTGGATTTGCTGCACACACACATAAACGGCGTGTGTGCACACTCGGAGCTCCCGGGCGGTCCGTCGCCTCCCCAGCAGGGCTTCTCCGTCGCCCACCCCTCTCCCCCCTTTTGTCCTTCTTCCTCCCATCCAAGCTGTTCCCAGAACCTCTCAGTCCCCGGAACCGGGGGGAGCCCACCCTAACAGCGTTCCTGCAGCACAACGAGAACAGTTTCTTCCAAATGGGGAGAATCAGGGTAGGGGGGATGGGGAGAGGGTGCGCGGTTCCCTTCTCGCCACTTCCTTGTATGGACAGTGGGGGACTCCAAAGCCAGGCTCTGGAGAGGCCTGAAACCCGGTACCCGGACGTGCTGGGGGAAGCACAAAGGGGCCGACAAGAAGGGGGTGGGGAGGCCCGCCGGTGCAACGACATGGAGTAGGTTGGTGCCTCGGGAGAGCGAATCCAGGGCGGCGAGTAGGTGAAACTACTGCAAACATCCTCGGAAGCTGAGCTCAGCCCCTCGAATTGCAAAGAAGGAAGGGAGAGTCTGGGTGAGGAAGAATCCCCCTCCCCTGGCCCTTTTGCGCTGTGAGCTCAGGACCGGCTTTGTGGGGCGGAGGGCGGAGGTTCCCTCCCGACGCTGGGGGAAGGGGATGAGGAGGGCCACTCTTACCTCCATCAGCCCCCCCGACGTGTCCAAGTCGTACACGATCGTCTTGGTCTCCATTTTCTCCCACATTCATCCACCTCCCGGGCTGGGCGCTCTGTGCTCCGGCCCCCCCAACCCCGGGGGGAGGGGGGAAGCGGGGGGAGGGGGCGCTCCTGACCCCGGCCCCCCTTCTTTTTTCCCAACACGGGTCCCGACTTCCTCGCCCTGGCTCCCCCCCACCCCCCGGCCCCCAGTCCCCGGGACGGCAGCGTCCTCCCCACGGGCCGTGAGGGGGGAGCGGCCCCTCAACCCCGGCCCGGCGGCTAGCTGCACGGTGGGTCCCGGCTCCGGGGGTCAGGCCTCGGCGGGGCCTAGTCCCACAGGCTAAAGCCGGCGCTGGCGACCGCTGGTCCGGCCGGGAAGGCTGGCGGGCGCTGCCATCCCGGGGTTGGGGGGATCGGAGGGGGGGTGAGAGGTTAGGTGAGGTTGTGGTACGTGAGGTGACTGCGGGGAGGGTGATGGGGGGTGGTCCCCGGGCTCCGCCTCTCGCCGCCGCCGCCGTCTGCGTCCCGGCTGCCGCGCACTTGGCGCAAACTTACCGCGAGCGCCCGCAAAGCCACCCGCGCAGGCGCCCCGGGATCGCCGCTCGCCGCGCGCAACCGCAGTGACAGCCGGCGGCCGGGCTCCCGCGCAGCCGCAGTTAGGGGGTACCCCCCAGCGCGCAGCCGCGCTGGCATTCGTCTGGCGCGCCGAAGCCCCGCCTTTCTGCCTTGCGCCAGCGTACTGAGATTAAGGGGGCGGGACTCGAGGTCTCACGCAGGCGCCTGGGACAGCCTGTAAGGGTCACAGCGCAGCCGCAGGACCATGGGGGCGCTTCATCCATTGGTGTTTGTGTATAGGCCGAGAATACTCGGTTCCTGCGCAGGCGTGTTGAGAATGCTCGCCTTCCGCCCCACAACACAGTCGCCTTCCGCGCAAGCGTATTATCACCTGCAGGCCCTAACAAGAATGCTTCTACTTTCGCCATTTTGGCAATGGGATATAGGCTACCATGTCCTTGGAGTCCTCTGACATGAACAGGAAGGAGCAAGGTGTGGTGTTAGATGGAGCTGGTAGGCTGTCAGTGACAGCTGTACTGCTACGGTTTTTGTACTGGATCGTTTGGTTCCCAGCGTCAGGTGTGGCTGAACTAGGCGCCATATTGGTAAAGAGAAAAGAAAAGCCATCGCGACAGAAAACTATTCTTTTGGTGTGGGGTTGGATGGCTGTTCACACTTCCCTCACGCTCCCAACACGAAGTTTTAGCCAGAGCGTCCCTGCCTTGCGTAATGATGGCACCATGGAGAGTTCCTCCTGCCGGTTACTATCCTCTCTTGATCACTGTCCCTTAGAAATACTCCAGAGGAAGCCAACAGCGAAGAGTTAGTAATGCTGACAACGCCCAGCTACCTGCCTGTAGAGGACTTCAACTCCCAGTTTGCAATGTGCAAGAAGGCCAAAGGACGAACGTGACCACATTGCACCCTGGGAGCAAGAATCGCGAGGGATCTGGTGGATTGTGGGAGTCGTAGTTCTGTGTGCATGCTGTGCACTGTATGTTGGGATGGACTCGGGGAAGGGTGATTTGCCTTCTGGGAAGGGAAGCTTTTGAGAGCTGCAGTGTTGTATGTTGGGATTTGTAGTTTGAAGGCCTCACCTCAAATTCTGGGGTTTCCTCCCCCCTCCCTCACGGCACCTGCCCCTCCCATTCTCTTGCCTGACTGTAGGGGAAGAGGTGGAGAGGGGAATGACATCACTGTGCCTACCACTAGGCATTTAGTTGGCATTGTTGCCAGGTAATTGTGTCCAGCTCACCTGTGATATTGAGGGGTACTTAGCATTTGCAGATAAAACTAGAAAGGGATTAAAAACCATCTGTGTTAATCTCATTTCCAGATGCATAGAGAGGAGCAGTGATTTGCCTATGTGTGAATGAAAGATTTGATTCTCAGGCCAGGACATTCTCCACTGCACCATCCTAACTGTCTGTACAGGGTTCTTGCTGCTGTTTCTTTTGGGATAGTAAGGAGGATGAGTTAGTTGGGTGCGGATGTCCGTGTGTGGTCTTTGGTTTCTATTTTTCTGACTTTTCCTATGATCCTCTTGGTGCCTGGAAAGAATGATAAGGTCATAGACCTTATCGTGTGTGTGTGTGAAGATGTCATGTAGATTGGCCGCTCTCTGCCTCTCCCCGCCTCAGCAAACAAGAAATCTTAGTGGCTATGGCCAGAGAGGTAGACTTCATAGAGAGTAGGGCTGAGCTAGATGTATGAAAATGGCCAGACCTCATCTCTGCTGGGGCTTTGTTTCATGTCGCAGGCCCTCAGAAGTTGGAACCATATGTGCCCTCTCTCACTGATTACTTCTTACTGCTCAGGACCCAGCTGTGCTGCAGTGTCAGCCTGAAGGCATTATGGGGCAGAGAAGTAGTCTATTGGCATATGTCAAGTGAGTAAGGCTTTGCTTTGATCAGCATCATTATTTCCAGTGGAGAACAGGAACAGGTGGTAGGCTGGAGAGGGAAATAATTCTTGGCTCTGTTGACAAGTGCCAGGGGAACTAATCATTCTATACACCTTCCTCTTTGAACTTGGAGGGTGAGGTCAGCCCAGAGGTTGGAATTTGGTGCCACCTTGGAGAGCTCCAGCCCTGGCTGTTCGAGGGGAATTGAGGAGAGCAAGCTAGCAGGTGGGATACAGATGTCTTCCCAAGTGACCTCTTGTGGCTAATATAGGCACTGCACTCTACATTGGCTGGAGTTTCTCCAACATTCAAGGAGGCCTGTTGTAGAGTGAGGCAGCCATAAGTGATCATGACCTCTCTGTTGGAAGACTGTGGAAGCAGAAGGTGCTGGTTGCTGCCATTATTTCCTTCAGGGATTTTGTCTTCTGGCTTCTGAGTGTCCGTAACTCTGTTGCCTGCCTCTTGCTCTTACTCTGGAGAGCAGCCATGCAGAGCACACCTCTAAGTATGGATATATAGGCTGGGAGCCAGGACTGGACTAACACTATCTTAGGAGGTGCTGGGAGCCATAGGGAAGGGGCATCAGTCCTACAAGTGGCCAAACATGGCAAACTTAAGCAGATTCTCTGCAGCCAACTTCTTTCCAGAGCCCATGGATAGGACTTTTGCTAAAATAGGAGCCAAGTCCCTATCCTAAGCCTCATCGCCCCTTCTCCTGACAGTTTGGATGTTCCCTGAGGCCAGGACAGATTAGGGCCTCCTGTTTAGGGGTTCAGTCTCTGATTCCTATTCCAATTTCCTAAACATTGCTAGCTGGGAAAGAAGGGGAAGGAGAGAGGCATCAGGCTTCCTGGGCATTGTCAACAACACAGTGGCATCGGGGTGCCTGGGTGACTCAGTCGGTTAAGCGTCTGATTTTGGCTCAGGTCATGATCTTGCAGTTTGTGGGTTTGAGCCCTGCGTTGGGTTCTGTGCTGACAGCTCAGAGCCTGGAGCCTGTTTCAGATTCTGTGTCTCCTTCTCTCTTGGCCCCTCACCCCCTCGTGCTCTGTCTGTCTCAAAAATAAATAAACTAAAAAAAAACCCCAAAAAACAGTGGCATCGAGGAGCAGCCTGGGAGTATGCCAGCCTGTAGTTCTGGA